>NC_053428.1:36270295-36619846 GCF_007990345.1 Gossypium hirsutum
AGCTTTTAATTTCATCTCCTCTAAACAACATGATACAAGCTAATAGAGGATGAATAGAGTAAAGGGGAGTAATGATGTTGATTTGATGATATTGTCTACTTTGGTTTATAATTATGGTCGGTGTAAATTGTACTTTTGAAATGATTTTGATATGGTTACTTAATTTGTTTTGACAAATTTTTTAAATGGTTTCTAGTAGGATCTAGTGGTGAATGAAAGTACATGTTAAAGGAAATATGAATATGAGTCAATCGATGAAGAAAATCCTTCTATCCCAAATTCTGTTATAACAAAAAGTGGAACAGAGCATAATGTAACAAACAAGCCATCTTTGGTTGAAAAATTGACTTGATAAATGAAGATTTCTTAGCAAGGGGGAGCACTTTTGACATATTTGTCAAAAGGTGAGAGACTTATATGGCTAGCAAATGTTAATGGTCGATGTTGCTGTTGGTTGGTTGTTTCGATTAAAATTCAATTTATTTGCTATAGATGCCTTGATTTTGGTATGAAAATTGTGTCTGCATGGCTTGGTATATAATGCAAAAGAATGACTTGGTGTGAGTACTTGAAGGGAGGCATGTATTCATTTGCTAATTGGTTTTTTCAAAATTTCATGTTTAAACAACAGATAGAACAACAATTTTGGTTGGCATGTTTGATTGTCACATGGGATTTGATTACATCTAATTAAACTAGAAAATGAGGAGCATTTCGTACAAAATAGGGAGTCTAAGATTATCCATTCGATAACCTTTGTTAAGGAAAGAGAAGAGTTTAAAATATGGAAGGACTTCATTTTATCTCTTAAGAGAGTGTTGAAGTTGTTAGAAGACTTGTTTATGAAGTCTTTTGTGTGATAATTACTAAATATAATTCATGAGATAATTTTAGCTTTTAAATGAGAGTTTAAAGCTTATCAAAACACTGTTAGACGATCACTTAAAGAGGCTCATAAATAGGCAGTAGTGTAGCATCTCTACTAATGAGTTTTGAAGTGTCTTTGTCGAGTTCTTTGTTCTGTTTTTCTTGTTGTTATGTTGGACATTCTTTTAGGTGTTGTTTGAATATTTTTATTGAATGTAAAGTAAGGATTTTTTGGAGAGTGATTTATAACAATTTGGGTTTGACTTTGGGGTTGCAATTATAAATTATGAGAAGGTAGATTGAGCTTAAGCCAATAGTTGTATTGAATAAATTGTTGAGTGAAAATCATTATCTTAACAATGCTCCACAAATGTAGGATTGATGATTATTAATTAGATTCTTAAAAATATTGAAATTAATTGTTTTAAAATATATATATTAAAGTTTAAGCACTAACTTTAAATATATAAATGAATATTTGATTTGAATATCGAAAAATTTAATTGTTATGAATAACTCAAATTTTAGTAATGAGATCAAATATCTAAACTATTTGAATTCAAAACATAACTAATTTGGATAAGTGATATCCTTTTGCTCATATATATATGTTAAGTATGGATTGTTTTAAGCATGGATTTTTTTTCTGAAAACACTTATTTTAACTTATCATGTTGAAATAATTTTTTTCTATATAAATAATATTTTTAAAAAAATTCATGTTAGCATTTTAAACTAGAATAGTTAATTATCTTGACTATTGAATTAACTAGTGATATTCTAAAAGTTGAAAAATTGAAGTATGTGAAATTAAAGTATAAAGAATATAGTAAAGAGATGGAAATTGAAATTTCACTAAATGAAGAAGGGATATTTGCTTCTTTAGAAATTACGGTATCTTAGGTTGATGTCCCACCCCCAATAGGCTGATGATGTCATCGTCTTTTGGGAGGCAGATGAAGGTCAAATTGTAAATATGAAGAGAATCTTGAAGTGCTTTCATGTAGTCCTCAAATTGGGCTTCGATCATTTATTGCTCAACCGATCAATTTCTGGGTCTTTCACTTGGCTTAAAAATATGTCCATAGCAATGTGAGATCCAATCCTTGAGAAATAAGAAAAAAAAGGTTGGCATCGTAGAAGGCCTCGGTGCAGTCTTACGGTGGTAGATTAACTTTGTTAAACTCCACTTTAGCCAATCTACCACTACTCAAGGCGCCTATTGTAGTGTGCAATAAGGTGTTGTTTTTTCTTGTCTGGGTCTTCACTTTATGACTTTTGCATATGGTCAATAAGGTGTGATTTTTGGAACCTAGCTGTTCAAAATGATCTTCCTGCTGTGTGTCGACAGCTTTGCCTGCAGGAATCCTGGACCTGCGGCTGTTGAAAGTCTACTTGACAATGCACAAGGTGTGATGCTTTCCTCTTTATCCAAGTCTACTTGGACTGGCTAATGCTAATCTTACAATACTGGAGGAGAGAGAAGGGGATGATAGGATTTAAATGTGTCATTTAGATGTCAGACAATAGCTTTAACCAATGTTTCAAATAATTCTTGGCTAATGGTGACCTGGGTTATGATAGCTTTTTTGATTTTATCACCTAACCTGATTGTTGGTATGGTTGGGCTGTTCTTATGGGTGGTGTTGATGTTTTTGTTGGTTTGCAGTCTAGTCGTATGGCTTTGATCCGTAACTGTAGCTGATGGTTCTGCCATCTTGTCTACTGCTTGATAATGATTCAATAACTGAAGAGTTTATAATGCTTTAATAATGATAACTTTTTTATGATAAAAATAAATGATATTGTGCTTATTTATTATTTTGAATAATATTGTTTGTATTAATTATATGACATAAAATTATATACTATATTGAATTCGGAAAAAAAATATTTAAATTAATATTTAAATTGTTAAATAAATTAATATATTTTAATTATATTTCATAATTTAAATAAAAAATATTATTTAAAGTAATTATTTTAAAAATTAATTAAATAAAAATACGTAGAAACAGCTAGAATTTATATATCAACGGATATAGTGGCGGCAAACGCAGATGGGATGCACTAAGAATCACGGTTTATTAAGATTATGCTATTCTTATTCGCAAAGTAGTTGATGTTTTCGAATCATTTATTTTTTATTTTGGGTGTTTAATCGGATGACAATAGAGGAAAGTGGAGGATGTTGTTGAATTCACAACCGTTCCACAATTAGTATGTTTGCTACACCACATGCTTCACTCTACTATATAAGTATATAATTTTAAAAATTATTTTCACTTTTATAAATATTAGATGCATTTATCCCTGCTCCACCTTATCTTATCTTGCTCCAATTTAATTTAATTTTGCTACATATCTTTAATACTTTAAAGTCAAATAAATATTTAAACATAAAATATATGAATTTTTATAATGCATTTTTATCCTTTTAATAGTTTTATATTTATAAGGATAAAATGATAATTTAATAAATTGAAGTGCGGTAGGGGAAGTCATTACTATAATCGTTCTATACCCATTGTCCAGAAGAAAAAAATCCACCCATCCCACTCCACACACACTTTTCAAAAAAAAAAAATTTACTCCATTCGAAATATATCATATCAAAATTCCATTGGACAGTTTAAATTTTACAATCTCTAGTTTAATCAAATCAATAATGTTGAATTAAGATATAAATTATAGTATTGATGAGCATATTATTTTTTAATATATTATTTTGAATTTATTGATATTTTCAAAATATTGTTGATATTTATTTATATCTTAACTTTAAGTTAATAAAAATATATGTTGTATGCATAAGTAAATATATTTTAGTCACGTATGTATAAATATGTTAAATATAAATATTAAAGTTATTAATAAGGTTCAATAACTTTGCCTAAGCAAATATATTTCGATAGAAATATTATATTATTCATGATATATATGATTATATTGATAAATTTATTATGAGAGAGACTCTATCCTACATATTGGATTCATAAATTTATTAATTAGAATTACAAATCTAAAGAAAAAAGAGAGTAGAATGAAAGAACACCTATCTTAATTAAATGCACATACATAGCTTTGGTAGGGCAAATATATTCCAATAAAAATATTATATTAAATATAATTATATTGATAAATTTATAAATCTAAAGAAGAAAGGAGTAGATTGAAATAACATCTATCTTTAATTAAATGCACATACATACCTTTGGTAAAGTTGTGAAGCCAAGAATTCCAGAGACCTTTGATCATATAGCAATGCGTTTGGAGGCAGGGTTAGAATATATAGGAAACCAAAGCACAATTTCTCATGCATTTCAAATACCAACAACTTATTCCATTAGCTAAAACAGCAGAAAGTTGAGCATTTATAGATACTTGCTTAAAACTGTAAAATAAAATGGATGGTTTGTGTAATCTGTCATACTATAATCATGTCTACGATATTTCATATAATGTTAATAATTTACATTTAATATATACTTTTTTTTATGGAATTCAAGAAAAAATATTCTAGTAACTTTAGTTATATTTTATATGGATTACTTTAATAAGTGCCATGTCACATTCACTAGCATTATAAAATCATATTATACTCAACTTGAATTTCTAAAACAGTAATTTAATAGAAATATTTCACTATGCAACGCATTAATTTCTTTTATATAATCATATTTAATTATAAAATATATCAATATATTATTTGGTAAATTCTAACTTATATATATATATTTATAAAAGTGAATTTTAACATAAAAGTAAAGTAAAATGATGAATTTAAATCTAGAATATCAAAAACTTTCACAAACCCCATCATCATGATCACTAATCCAAAATTTTAATGGTCACTTAGTGGAAGTACAACGAAGCTCAATGTCACCCGTTTTGCTTTTCTGGTTTCAAAAGGAAAAGGACAAATAAGAGAGTTTTAGTTTGACTTCGATTACTTAATGAATCTTGTAATATTTGATAGTATTATGGGGCTTTGAGATTGTAGTGTCTATGTTGAACATGTGTAATCTTTATCAGTTTTATTTGAGTTTTACCATCAAACTTGTGATTCCATAGGAAAGCTAATACAAATTAAGAAAGAAGAAGGCAAAGTTTAGAAAACAAGTATATTCATCCATGCTTCACCTACTGTTGTTATATAATAACTACTTATATCAGGAAATCAAATGTAAACTAATTAATCTTTTCCTGCCAATCTTCGTGAATCTGACTAATTCTAACAAATACTAGCAATTTTCCTTCAAACAATAAATCCCTCTCAAACCAAGCTTGACCTCAAGGCTTAAAATCTTTGAAAGCTTTTTTGCAACTCAAACAAGTACTCCCAAGTGGCATTATCTCGGAAGGAATTATTCCAAGGACTTGGGTTGTTCATCAATTTTCGGCCTGAAATCTAGTAAAACTAAATTTTTATTTGTAGATAGTAGTGAATAGAGTCAAATTAACGAAGATTGATGATAATTTTATTTTTTAAATAAAGATAAACACAATAAAAATGACGGGGATATTTAAAAAATTTTATTTAAAACTTAGTAAGAAAGCAACAATTAAAAGTTGATGAAAAATCAATATGACGAAGTTCTCGCCAAAAAGTAAAATCTCTGTTTTGATCCAAAAGTTTGATCATCAATGTAAAGATAATTTTTAGTGTTGCAGCCGTATTAGCACCTAGCAATCAATTTCTTCTTACCTCGTTGATAATTAAGAGGTAGCTTGTTGAAATTATCTCTTATCAATAAACAACCCTATAACTTAGCGCTAATGATTTAGCTTACCGATAGTATTAATAACTTGAAAGACCTAATTCTAACCAACAAACACACGAGGTTTATTTAAGATAGATCGCATGTCCACACAACATAAATTGCATACGTCAACATACACAATCATGCTATTTGCCACAAGTATTTGAATCAATTAAACAATCATGGGATTTAACATTTCTAATTGACAAGGCAAATATTTTAAGTTATCAAATATGAGCTCTATATTCAACAAACCTAAATATTTGTAATTAAAATAAAAAACATGCAAATACCAAATAACAAAGAAAAGATTAAGAACAAATAGATCTCACAAACTATTTGAATCAAACTTTGAAGTTCCTCGTGACTAGAAAAATAGTTTAACAATCTACAAAATAAAGTAAACACAAAAAAGTAATACTAAGAGCGGCTGTCCCCTAGGTATTAACCTAATATTGTCTATTTATAAGGTAAAACTCACATATTGGAGAAAATAAAAAAAGTGCAATGAATTAAATAAAAAAAAATTTGGTAGATTTTTGCGTCAAACTTCTAGGTCATTTTTAGACACCTTCTTGACTTTTTTTGGGCTTGACTCATAAAGCTACTTTAGATAGATCTTTCAATTACCTTCAAAATGGTATATTATGGGCCTAAAATAAAGTTTTGTAGCTCAAGTTATGACCAAAATATTAAAACAATATTTGATACGATCTCGAGTTGCGGCAAGTGTTCGAGTCGTAGTTGTGCCCGATCGTTAAGATGGAGAAGTATCGCTTTTGTTGGAGTTGATGGATATTCGGCTAAGTTTATATGCAAAAACAAAAGGTTCAATGGCTTAGGAATAAGGGTATTAGTTTGGCTGGGGAATAGAAACAAATAAAATCAGGTGATGAATAAATGGATAAATGAACTTAAGGCCAAGAATAAACCAATACTATGAAGAGTATTGACCCGACACTTATACGATACTTAAGGTGATGGAATCTATTAAAATAACCTTGACCCACTATCTATATCGAGATAAGAACCAGAGGTATGTTGGATGAACGCCACACTCGGTTTAAGAGTGATAAGTTCAAAGAAATAAGAATGACACCACTAGTAAGCTAGATAAGCCAAGTTCAGTCTTAAATGAAATTTGAGAGTTGAATTAAACTCACAAAGTTATAAAAATTCATTCAAGTATCAAAAGTCCCTATTACAACTTAGGAGCCTCATATTTATAGGCTCAAATACTAGGCTGGTCGAATAGTCAAATAGGCAGATTGTGTGTAGCTTAAATGAGCTGAATATTCCATGAAGTTTCCAAGCAAGTTCCTTGAAGCTTCTCCAACATTGGTGACGCCAATGGACAAGTCCTTTCCTGATTCCAATCAACTGGAATTAAATAAAAATTAATTGAGGAGCTGAATGGAGCTGATTGGACTAGCTAGGTTCGGCCAAGGGGTGTGAAAGGCTTTAATTGAGCTGTTTTAATCAGTTGAATGGTCTTGAAGATTTTAATGGTATCTTGAGTACTCCAATGGCCATTAGGTATGAAAGCTGAATGTGATCAGCCCCTTGTGTGTGAATGCACAAAGCCAAACAACCATGACATGTGAAAAGAACCTCCAGCAATGTGAAAACAATTAAGCATTTAGATGGTCAGCTTGGGAAGAGAAATCAGCAGCTCTTTTTGCCCTTGGCATACACGAAGAGGTGCTTGGAAGAGCTGAACCATCAGCACACCATATTCATGTCGTCCAATGTATGTAGTTGCACCAATTTAATTCAGCAAATTAATTAGTCTTAAGACATATTAAATTTAGTAGCAGCTGGGACACATTAAAAACAATTATAAAATTTAGCTGGACAAATTAAATTGTAACATGAAATAAATTCATCCTAAACTTAGACACAATAAAATAGCTAATAAATAAGTATTAAACTAGGACACATTTAAAACATAATTAAAAAGTCCAGATTTTTGACACATTAAAACGTAACTTAACTATTTGAGCTGAACTAACTAAATTAACTAAAACATTTAATTTATTCCAGCAACTAAAGAAATGCACAAATTAAACCGATCTAGAATTGAGCTCATGGAGCTAAGTTTGAGCTTAGTTCATCTTGCAAAAGATTGCAAACCACACTTGGTGAGCTGGTCCAAGAGCGTTCTCGGGGCGTGGCCGTATCAGTATTTTGTTGAAAGTCTAACCCGCAAAAACTTGCCAAAAGTAAACTTTAAGTTTACTTTTCTCTAATTATTCACCTAAACTGATAATAAATAAAATATAAGTCTAAATAATATAATTAATAACTTAAATAACATGATTAAATAAGAGAAATATCTCAAATAATTAGGAATTTACGCTCTTATCATTTAACCATCATCCTATCTAATCATCTTAAATGGTTTCAACCCATGCATGGAGCTAAGAATAGGAAATTGAGATCCAAAGCCATGAGCCATAATCATTCATTTCAGTTGAGAAACATGAAAGACTAGATGTGAGTGATATCTAACAGATAACTAGTTTACAAGAAACAACTCTTACCTTACCAATAACCTTGTAGGGTTCAAAATACTTAAAAGACAACTCTTGGTACCGCTTGTTTAGAAAAGAATTTTACCTATAAAGCTATACTTCAAGTAAATGATATCATCACTTTGAAATGATTTTTGAGACTTGTGTTTGTCAGCTTGACTTTTGTCCTTTTTTAAGCCTTCTCCAGATGATATTTCAATAGTTGCAACATGTCATTCTAACTCTCCACTGTACATTAACTTGGTTTACTTGAGAACCACTAGAACTATAGGGCATATGTAATGGAGGTGCATATGTTAGTGAGGGCCATTTACACCAAGTTTTAGGATGATTCCTAGGCATGCATCTCAATAATCCTCTAAGCATCTATTTACAACATATTTTTACCCACTAGTTTCAAGATGACTTGGCAATTGAGAGATGTAATGTAATCCTTTGAATATTAAAAATGTCTTACCAAAAGTTGCTTGTAAAGATATCATTTCTGTCACTCAACATGTCAATAGGCAATCTGTGCAATTTAATGACATTGTCTATATAAGTATAAGCCATATCAGTTGCAGTATAGGACTTTCTACAAAATCCATGCTAACACGAGATTAAGCTTAATCATGTATTGACAAGGTTTGTAACAGTCTTAGTAAACGTGAGTTGTCAAATTTGAACTTTTGACGAATATCACAAGGCTTGATAAACTTGTTCACATCCTTCTCTAATCATTTTCAGAAAATCACCTTTAAAACACTTTTAATAATAACTAGCATACCCCACTACAATAAAACAGGCCTACAGTGACACATTTTTTTACTTAGGATGACGCAAAAAAGGTTGGCATAGGCATTTTTGACATTTCTCACGACGCTTCTGAAAAATTTGTTGTTAGCATCGTTGGCATGGTACTACGACGATTTTGAAAAAGCATCGGCATAATTCAACCTAAGTCGACCTTTATTTAAGGGTTGACAAAAACCTAGTCAAGGCCGACCTTTAAAAAAGGTTTGGATAAGAAGAAATAGGCGACCCAAAAAAAGTTAGAATAAAGCATTCATATGCCGACTTTTAAAGAGTTGGCTCATGCCCCTATCAAAGGCAACTTAAAAATGTCGAGTTAGGTCATGCGTGGTCCAACTTTTAAAGAGTTGGCTTATGTGCCAACCTAAAAAACTCAGGTTAGTGTACGTTTATGTCGACATAAGAAGGGTTGATTCAATGTCAATCAAGACATCAAGTTAGATCGTGCTATGCCAACTTTATAAAGGTTATACTAGATGAAATCAAAATTGACTCAAAAAAGGTTAGGATAGGCCATAATATGGCAACCTTAAAAAGGTTAGGATAATTGTTTGCACCAACACCTTACATAGTTAGCTCAGGTCCCATGGTTTTTTACAATTTTTCTTGACTTTTGAAGAGCTTAGTTTGGCAAAATATGAGCAACTTTGTATGTGTTGGGTTTGGACAAGTTTGAGACAATATTAATTGAACAGCTAATTAACATAAACTGATCATATTAATACAAAATTACCATTGAATAATGCAGTTAACAAAATCTTAATAGAACTAGTCAACACATTGGCAACATGTTGTTAGTTTGTTGTCCATTATATCACTTGGTAACTGCATTCAATGAATACATTGCCAACATGTTGTCAACCTGTTTCCTAATGCATTCAGCAACTACTATAACATATATATACACAAATATAATATGCAAAAAGCCTCATTTATCATCATTCGAACTGAAGGCCTCATCATTAAGTCTTCTAGTCTAAAATTTAACTGCAAAAATAAAAATGTACCTTTTCTATTTATATGAGTTAGATGTGAAACAACATGAATACGTGGGAAGAATATTTCAATAGTAGCCAAAGAACTATAAATTGAAGCTAAATAAAAAATTTTCATCAGTATAACCATTCATTATTGGTTGAACAAACAATGAAGACAACAAATAAGAAACTAACATTCTGTAACACCTTATACTAGCCCGGCCGCCAAGCCTAAATATTAGGATGTCACACCACCATCACACATTATACACAATGCAAATGATCTCATTATTAAGCAAACATCTTCCATTTTAACATTTGTAAAAATCTTAAGTCAAACATATTCTAATCATCATTAAAACATGCTAAACATTTGTCAAGCGAACTTAAAACAAGAGTTAAACATGCTTTTAAACCACTAAACAAAAATTCTAAATTATTTACATAGGTATCAGTAATTTCCTTAGATGGTATTGATACCGCCTAAAAAATCAATACCAAAACAACATTCTATTTCATGCTTAAAATTAAAACCTCAGAAAATATCGGTACATTTCAAGAAGTATCGATTTTATTATTCTGAGTATCGATACTTGTGATATGGTATCAATACCAAATTGAGTTACTGACTTTCTGCACATTAGAAATATCAAGGAGGTATCGATTTTAAAACCTCAATATCGATACCTTTACTCCAGGCAACAAAAACACAACATATTAAGGCATTTAGCCCATTCAAACTTGTATCAAATCAATATGCATCTATTACTTTGTCAACATTCATCAAACCAACTATATGTGCAGTTCAGAACATCGTAAATGTCCAAACAAGCAATCAATATACTAAGCTTGATATCCATAAACCCTAAGAGTAATAAAGTCATGTAAACATCCCAAACATCATGGCATCGATTAGCTAAAAGTCTACCACATTGCCTTATTTTCACAATTCAAAGAATAATAATATCACCTACACAAAAACTAAAGCCTACTTGGATCACTTCCTTGGTATCCTTGCACTGCTCACACCACAAACGCTAAATATCTGCAATGGTTAAAGAGAGTAGGTAAACTTAAATAAGCTCAATGAATGTCAAACTTACCACGAAGTATGCTCAATATTAAAGGTTAAACAAGAGCATACTACAACACGTTCACAACCATATTCTAATCGAATCAAAATTACGTGTTCATGCTACATTAATTCATAAAACTAGCATATACTTTCACATGCAATTACATTTGACTCATATATAAATATAATTCATTTTACGATAATTCATCAAGACAAAACAATGTATACATGTTTTAATAACTCACAAGTCTATCTTATATATTCACATGTATTCACAAGTTAAATGGAAAAGACCCAAACCACAATTACATACACAATTTACTATGAGAACATACTAGCATTTTCATGGAACTTAAATAAACTCATTTAGCATACTATCCACATGTTTATGCGTCCATCTCACATCGTATTATCACAATATATAAATTCACATTTAAACGAAACTTTGACACTTGAAGCTATGAAATATAAAAGTGGGCTTTACCACCACACATTGGATACACGGATCTCCATTACAAAAATGACTCAAAGAGTCTAACATATCCCAAAGTGTAGCATAAAGCTAAACACTCTCCAATACACCAACATATCCCGGTGAATGGATTTTAGCTTGACATTCCCTTATCTTTCCGATCTGTCCCAAGGCCTCATTGTCCAAAATACAAAACACAAAGGTGAGTACTCACAATCCTATGGAATGCCAACTATATCTAACAGTTTCAAGAAATCACAAGGCCAAAATATTCACAAATATACACATTTAATTATTGTTTTAATGCACATAATCTCTGTTCATATTCATCAATTCACATCACAATATCATACACAATATGCACTTAACGGATTCACATTTAATTGCACTTTAAGTGCTACAATATTGCTCATTAAGCCATCATATATTCGACCACATATGTGTGCATTAAAATCAGAACATCATATATCACATACAAGTATTCTCACATTTTACCTATCATAATAATATTACATTCCAAAATTCAACAAATATATACTTACTGAAATTCTGCTCACTTCCGGTGCATATTTGCATTATTAGTATATTATTATCACTGTCATTTGGCTTGTATATCATGCCCACATCATAATTCAATTCACAATAGTCATCACACATGTTTCATATCACATTTCACATCATAGTAATCAATCCACAATTATTTAAATACTCACATAATTTGCCAAAATAAAACAAGGGAAATAGGATGCTTACACTCGGAACTTAGGATAGGGTTTTAGCCTATTCCTAAGCTCCCAGTTAATACTATGAATCGTGTCTGCTAATAGCGGTTTCGAACACTCACCGTTCGTGTTTTTGCCTATTTGTTGAAAGTTTAAGCTAGCTTTTCCTTACTTTTCGCCTTGCTCGTAAAAGGGTCCAACAGTTTCGATGCTTCAATGTAATAACCACACAATATATTTCTCATGAAACTGAAATTTTGACTAACAAATTTGAAACTCAAATATCTTGATCCTTACTCATTCCTATTGCCTATGATCAATTCTAATCATTTAAATATACATCTAAGAATAATTCTCAACCTCAAAACTATGCAGATTCATGGATTCAAAATTTCGACATACAATGACAATTTTCACAAAAAACAAAATAAAACGTTGAAATTATTTAACGAAACTTTAAGGAATGTTTAGAAACCTTTTAATCATGTCAAAAGTAATTGAAAAATACTTTGAAACTATGTTTTAATCGAAATCCTAAAATCTACCATTAACGAACCAAATTTCGACTTTTATTCAAAACATGCGATTTAATGGCTAAAAACTCAATTCAAATGACCAGATAACATTTAAAATTAATAAGAAATTGAGTCATTACCTTCGATGGAAGAGAAATGAGCTTTTGTTTAAAAAATCGAAAAACCTACAAGCTTGAGAAATGACAAAATTAGTGGTGTTTTTCTTGGAGTTTTATAGAGATTTATGGCTTGGGTGGTGATAGAAAGCAAATGAATTAAGGTTTGAAAAATAAAATTGAGAGGGAGAAGTTTAGGGAGAACAAAGGACAATAACAAAAATGTAGAGAAAAAACAAACGTGGGTTTTATAAATATGAATGGGAAAATATGGTATTTTTAAAACTTTGGGATATTTACCTTAATAGCACTCCTAATTCAAACTCTTTTACAAAACAAATGGTACTCCTAATTCAAACTCTTTTACAAAACAATCTTTATTTTAAAATTAAAGATCTTATCAACCTTATTTTCAAAAATTGATTTAACTTTTCAAAAGCTATGATCAAAAATAATTTTGGGTTACCACAATTAAAAATTTTCCGAACCTACTCCAAGCTAAAAATCCTAATTTATCCTAAAAATTTCTAGACCCAATTTTAAGGTGTGACACATTTAGTTATAGCACAAACAAATAGTGAAATAACAACAATCGATCTATATTAAAGCATCAACAAACTTATTGACAATCTAGTTCTAGCAGTAAGTATTTTACTTACTTGACATTCCCTTTGCTATACACTCGTTGAGGAAAGCCTTGTACTTCTTCTCATGAGCATCCATCATATCCATGAACTTTGCCTCTCAAATTTCAATCAATTTCATAAAACTTTTTTCTACCTCGGCTATCAAACGATCTTCTCGCTCTACGGCCTTTGTACAAAATCGAGATTTTGCTTCCTCGAGGGAGCCTTCTCTCGAACTACTTGTTCGACTTGAATTGTTTGTATTTGCTCGGCATGTTTAGTGCTCATCTTTTCAATCAATGTACTGATGGCCGATGTAGATTGGCTTCGTCAGGTGATTGAACCATAGCCAAACAACTTGGATTTGGTCATCCTATGTCTATATCCCAACACTCTTCCATACTTATCAAGGTCGAACACTTGTGTATACACCTCAATTTCTAATGCAACATTATCTTGAGGTGCAAAAGAACTCTTAAGTGTTGGCATAGAGTCTTTAACCCTTTTGCATGCTTCATCCTATAGTTCTTTTTCATTAGAAAAAAATATTTTAAAAATAGTAAATTTGATGTCAAAATAAAATAAAATAATACGAATTGTTTCTTACATAAACTTGTTTTGTAGCCTCACTATTCAATTTGTTACTCCCTTCTTTCCACAAATGTTAGAATCTAAATTGCTCCAAATGCGAGGGTTTATGGCTTTCCTTCTTAGCCTATTATACAACAAAACAATAATTGTTAACAATGTATTCACCAATGAACATAGAACAATTAAGATAGGTTACACATTGATTAATATGTAATACTTATAAATTTTGATTAAGGGTCGTGTATCCTATGTTACCAGCGGTGTGTGCATAACGCATGTTTGTTTGAGTTCCTTTTGCCTTTTTTGATTGTGCCTGTTGTTAAAATTGATGAAAAATATTAGAGTAATACGAAAGCTAAGTTTATTCTCGATGGGTATGATATCTAAGTTATGTAGAAGAAGATTGTAACGCCAATAAGGCAAGTAAAAAAATATGCTCCCTTTATTCCATAAAGCCTCATCTTGATTTATGAGATTTGCTTAATCTCCCTCTATCATCAAATTTTCAAAGTCGTTTGACAAATCATACCCCTCGTCTACATTGAGTTTTACTAACCCTTCATCAAGTTCTTCTCTATCCCTCTTTTGGGCTTTTCCATAAATGAAATTGATACATTAAATTTCCCTTAAAATATATTCCCCGGATTGTGGTATAAGAGTTTCCTCACACTCTATAGTGTTATTAAATTCACGACTCAATTTTTGAAATGGGTGTTCAGCTAATAACCATCAATGATGACTCATATAATAGAACTTTTAACTATATTGTAGCTATCGAGATTGATTTTTTCCAGCACATATCTAGTAAGCAACACAACCTTTTGTACTCCATCCGAAAAGATTAGCGTAAGCTGAGAAATAATTAATTTTCCAAAGAAGATAAGCCTGTAAAGTGAAAGATTTGAAAGTTAAGGCATTAAAAGCATCAACTTTTGTCCATGTTGCTTTAACTCATTAATTAAAGGTTGCATATAGACATTAATGTCGTTATCGAGTCCTTTCTCACCAGGGATAACCATTGATAATATCATCGATGATTACTTCATACAAGCCTAAAGTTCCAAATTATAAGGAATTAGAAGTACATGCTATGTCTTGTGACTTGTACTTATTGTTCGAAATGTATTGAATCTATTGCTAGCCAAACCTAGCCTAACATTATGAGGATTAGCTGCAAAATCAAGAAACCTCTTATCAAACGTATCCTAAGCAGAACCATCAATTAAATGTCTCAGTATACCATATTTGGTTTGTCCTTCTTTATGCCATCTCATATCTTTTAAGTCTAAGAATCAATGGAAAGTATCGTAATACCTTAGCAAGCTTAGGATGACGACAAATACCATTAACATGTTTATCTGCATCTAACTCTTTAGAAGACTGCCACCTTGAGCTTTTACACACATTACAACTGACCTTTTTACTAGCGTTGCCCTAGTATAACATACAATCATTCGACCATTCATCAATCTTAACATAACCAAGATTTAGTGCGGAAATCTTTTTATTCACTTCATAGTATGTAGTCAGATTATGTTTTCATCTGGAAATGCCTCATTTAAAACTCCAATAAGCATGTAAAAAAATTTGCTGACCATCTAAAAATTACTTTGAAGTGGTAAAGTAGAAGTAGGAATGAGATGCATGAGAACTTGATGCAACCGGGATAGAGTAGAATATTGTAATCATCTAGTTATTGATTATCACCCGGGAAAGGCTAATGTAATTGTGGATGCACTTAGTCGAAAGTCATCATTTTTTACACTTCGAGTGTTGAACGTTCATTTAGTTCTTAATGAAGATGGTTCTGTATTAGAAAAGTTGAGAACAAAACCCCTGTTTCTACAATGAATTCAAGAATTGCAAGATGACAATCCGAAGTTGGTGTTAAAATGACAGATGGTTTAGAATAATTTGAGTTCAGAGTACAGTGTTGATGATAGTGGTACATTGCGTTATCATGATAGAATTTGTGTTCCCAGTAATTTAGATTTGACAAATGATATTCTTTCTGAAGCTTACAGTAGTACGTACTCTATTCATCCAGGTATCATGAAAATGTATTGTGATTTGAAATAGATGTATTGATGGCCGGGTATGAAACAGGAAATTTGTGAATTTGTAGGTAAATGTTTGATTTGTCAGTAGGTGAAAGAAGAACATTAGGTATCGTCAAGTTTACTACAATCTATTATGATTCCTGAATGGAAGTGGGAACGAGTCACGATGGATTTCATATCTGGTTTACTTGTAACTCCGAGAAAGAAAGATTTGATCTGGGTGATTATCGACAGATTGACTAAATCGGCACATTTTATTTCAGTCAGAATAGATTTTACACTTGAGAGATTAACAGAACTATATGTATCTGAAATTGTGAGAATACACAGAGTTTCGACATCTATTATTTCAAATAAAGATCCGACATTTACATCGAGATTTTGGAGCAAACTTCATGAGGCTTTAGGCACTAAGCTTAATTTCAGCACGACATTTCATCCTCAAACTGACATGTAATTAGAACGAGTAATTCAAATTCTGGAAGATATGTTGAGATGTTGTATACTTGAATTTGAAGGTAGCTAGGAAAAGTATCTACTGTTAGCTGAATTCGCATATAATAACAGTTATCAATCTAGTATAAGAATGGCACCGTTTGATGCTCTTTACAAGAGAAAATGTAAAACACCGTTGTATTGGTCTGAGTTGAGTGAATCCAAAATGGTGGGAGTTAATTTGATCCGAGAAACTGAAGATAAAGTTTGGATTATTCGGGATAGTTTGAAAGCTACATCTAATTGTCAAAAATTGTACAAAAATCTGAAAAGAAAATATATAGAATTTGTTGTTGATGATCAAGTATTTTTAAAAGTCTCTCCGTGGAAGAAAGTGTTACAATTCAGTAGGAAAGGAAAGCTGAGTCCGAGATTTATCGGACCGTATGAAATTGTTGAAAGAATCAACCTTTTAGCTTATAGATTAGTTTTACCGTTTGAACTCGAGAAAATCCATAATGTGTTGCATGTATCGATGCTTTGATGGTACAAATATGATCTTTCACATGTGATTACTCATAGTGAGATTGAACAACAGTCAGATTTGACATATTCGGAGGAACCAGTAAGAATTTTAGTTCGAAAAGTCAAAGAATTACAGAATAAACGAGTTCTGTTAGTAAAAGTATTATGACATCTCCATGGTTTAGAAGAAGCTACTTGGGAAACCGAAGGATAAATGAGATTACAATATCCGGATCTATTTTCAGGTAACAATTTTGAGGATGAAATTTTCTAAGAGGGAAGAGTTGTAACGGCCCGATTTTCATTAGTGAAGGAATAGTGGTTTCAGGATCATAAAATTCTATCGTATCGACTTATAAAAATTATTTTTAGAATATTTATAGGATCATTATAATCATATTAAAATTTGGTTAAGAAATATTAATGTTTAGTTAGTTAATTAAAGAAAAAGGACTAAATTGAAAAAGGTTCAAAACTTGCTAATTATAAAAATTAGGTGATGAAATGGTGTAATTATTAATTGAGGAAGGATTTAAGTGATAATTGAGCCCTAAATAATATAGTGGGATGTCAAATTGATGGATAAGGACAAAATAATGAAATTATAATGGTAAAATTGTAATTTAGTTGAAACTAAAACAAAATTAAGTAAGAAGAAATAGGTTTTCTTCTTCATTTTCTTCTTTTGTCATTGCTGAAACACCATAGAAATAGCTTGGAGAATCGGTTTGGCATAGGAGCTTCTATTTGAGTTCAATTCTTACCCGTTTCTTGTAATTTTTATGTTTTGAGGTTGTTGCAACTAGGTCCAGCTAGCCCGTACCTTTATGTTCAATTCTATTACAAATTTTAGAATTTTTCATTGATAAATATTATATGTTTATAATAAATAACATGGATTTGGAACTTTGATTGTGTTGTGTGATGATTTTATAAAGTGATTGTTGTTAAATATTGATTTTAGGATTTAATAGTGAATTTTAGGTTTATTAGGGGCTGTATGAGGGCCTAGAATATTTGGATAGATTATTGATTTGAGAAAATTAGTTAATTTGATAGATTAACTAACTAAGGGATTAAATTACAAAAATTGTAAAAGTTTGGGGTAATTGCATAAATTCAAAAAGATAAAAGGGTATTAACTGTGAAATGGATTGGAAATGAAATATATGCTAATAAATGAGTAATTTTACATTTTAGATCAAGACCCCCTAGATATTCGTGGAAAAAGAAAAAAATAGTGGAATAGTCCCTAAACTTCTGCAATTACTACAATCCAGTCCAGGTAAGTTCGTACGGTTAAAATTTAACATTTGTATAAATTGATGATTGGTATTATGCATATATTCTATTTTTGGAAATAAATTATTGCTTGAATTATAATATTGACTTGGATATTCGGTTTGAATTGAATGTAGGATTTGAGTACGTTTGTGATTTAGTGTATGACATGGATTTGGAGTGGAGATGGCATTGGATGGAGATATCGACATTTTTAACCAAGTATATTTGGGTTTAGAATTTGTTGCGAACTCTCATGTTTTACTTTCTGTTCAGCTTCTGTTCAGATCTTATGAGCTTTTGTTTAGTTTTCGAGCTTCTGTTGGTGTATTCGGGAGGACCAGCTCTTATGAGCTTCTGTTGACGATGTACTCTTACTTTAAGTCATTCTTCAAATGGAAAAATCTCGGTAAGGTGATTTATTTAATGAATTTGAAAGACATGTTATTTATTTTTATATTAATTTGAATACGAATGTATTTATTGATTGAACTTGGATGATTTTTATTATTTGATTTATTATAGTTAGTTTAGTAAGATTTTCGTTTAACTCATCGAACTTACTAAACTTCATTAAGCTTACTTGTGTTGTTTAATGTCATTGTAGATTTTCGGAAGGTTGAATGATCGATTAGCACTCAAGTCACACTATCCAGTTTATCTCGGTAGTTTTTGAAACATTAAAGTTGGATTATATGGCATGTATAGGCTCTTGTGCTATTTTGGTTAATGTTTGGCTTATGTAAATGTGGTGAATGATATTTTGTGCAAATAACCAATTTGCAAATGTTATGAGAATGAAGTATAGTTGTTATGCTAGTATGTGTGGCTTACATATATTTGAATTGTTGTGATTGTGGTAACTTTATGAGGTATATTGTTTTGGTATTGCTTGAATGAGTTGATGAATTGAATTAATGTGTATTTTGAGGTAAATTGTATATAATTGTGGTACTAATAATGGTACATTGGTTAGGCGCATATTAGCTTGGTTTTGATGTGTTTTTGAACTGATTAATGTCATTTTAATTTGGTATTTTGGTTAGTATTTGAGTTTATTAAGGTTAAAGCAATTTGAAATGGTAAACTTGTGTTTTAAGGTTCATTTTGAGGCCACACAGCCTGGCACACAGGCGTGTGTCTCAACCTTGTGAGTCATACGGCCATGTGACCCCTACAGCCCAAATTTTTTAGCTTTTTCCTAAAATTTTCTAATGTTTCCGATTTAGTCTCGAACGGTTTCTATAGTATTTTTAGGGCCTCGAGGGTTCAATTAAAGGACATTTGTGAATGTATTTGAATCAAATTTGGTTATGTTTGTATTAATGTATGATTTGAATGATTTACTATTCCGTTTGTTCGGTAATGCTCCGTAACCTTGTTTCGACAACAAATACGGCTTAGGAGTATTACAAATGTCCTTTCAATGGATTCTCCATGAAAAATTCAATGCTCATATTCTTTTATTATACCATGAAGATGAAGATACTCACGCACAATATGTGGTTCATGCAATATCCCATTATTGCAACAACGGCACGGACAATATATTTTTTTGTTAAAGAGTGATATTCCAATTGCAAATGGTAAAAATCTTTTTATTCCAACCAGGTGATTGGTACTAAATCTCAGAGCATCCATCCAACATTTATCTAGCACTTGTTAAAGTGATTAATATGAAACAACATGAGTATTTAAACTTGCAAATACTCACTTAGACATTTCATTGACAACATACAAGGCAACAACCCAACTATTTAAACTTGCAAATGCCATTTAGACATTTCATCGAGTATATGTAAGGCAAATGCCCAACTTCAAACTAAGACCTCATCCAATGGAGATCCACACAAATCAATAATAAGATTGTGTACATGACAAGAAAAAGAATGCACATATACCATATTTGACGAGTAGCACAAAGTCAAGTTTGATATAACTAAATGAATACTCAAAGGGATCCTCTTTGCTGAGTCGAATTTTGATTACTCAAAGCCTTTTCCTTCTTTGATTTTCAAGCCTCGACCACCCATTTTGTTTCTCTTTTCATAACCTGAATTCTGATTTTTAGAGTGCTAAGCCTATTGATATGCAGAATACCGTTGGGATTTAGGCTAATAACTCATAACATGTTTATTTGTGTAATAGTACTTCCAAATAAGGGCGCATTAGAAAACATATTTAATTTATTGAATAAACATATAGTTCATGCCAATCATTTCAGCTTTGGGATTAAATTAGGATTAAACATATTTAATTATTTATTGAATAAACATATTTATTGAATAAACATATTTAATTAGGATTAAATTGAAAATTTAGGTTTGAATTGAATAGAAATTTAATTATTTATTGTAAATTATTATTGTACTAATAGTACAAAATGTTTAATTTCCATAGCTAACGTAGTACCGGAGATGTCGACAAAGAAAGGAAAAGAGAAAGTTGACGAGGAGTAATCTGCAAAATATACGGTTTGTATTTCTATAAATCAAACTCAATAATTATTTTTTCATTTATTATACATATATATATGGTAACTGGTATAGAGGTAAGTATTGTTATTATTGTAATGAATTGATTTGAGTTGTGAATATCTAAACTGAAATGTATATTGATTGTTATCTGAAAATTAAAGTGAAATGAATATCCTCTTAACAGTGTCAGACTAAGTTGGATATAATTGGCATGCCATAGGATTGGAAATGTACATGGATACTTCGATCTTAAGTCGATAAGGCACTAATAGTGTCGTACTGTTACTTCGACTTTGTGTCGATGAGGCACTTCATGTGTCATACTGTTTCTGTTACTTTGGTTTAATTCGATGAGGTACTATGTACCGTACAACTACCGTTTACTTCGGCAAAGCCGATGAGGCACAATGTGTCGTACTGGTGTGTAGGTTGGATCCGTGTATCTGCCAAAGTCTGAATTATGTTAATAGGGGTAAATTTACTGTACTGGACAACTAAATGCCTGTACTACTATACTGAAAATCTGCTGTTATTGATTGATATATTATTGAACTGAATGTTTCATTGTGAGAGAACTTTGAATATAAGTTGTGCTATTAGATTTGAATATAATAGCTTAAATGCATTTTGTGTTAATAATGATTTGAGTGTTGGTTTATAGAAATACCGTTGAGAGTATACTCAACGTACGATTTGTTTCCGTGCGCAGGTTAGGTACGAAAGCAACAAACAACTCAGCATCCAAGCCAAGTCCGAACTCAAATACTTGGTGATGTATTTTATTTTGAGAAATGGCATGTACCTAAGTTATCTTTTGATGTTATTTTGAGTAGGAGTGTTTTTAGTGTAAAAATGATAATAGTTAACCTATGAATGCAAAGCTTATGTTTATAATATGACCAATTATATAGTTTAATTTACTGTCTGGAAGATTTATGTTAAACACTTATTGATACATTTGAGTTAGATCGTAACATTGATGATTTTAATATGAAATGGATGTATTTAATCATATTTTTGATTGGTTGAAAGATTGAATTTTAAATTGCTTGTTATTGAAGTTTGCAGGGTTAGTGAACTTGAACTATAAAGTTCATTTTGAGTCCACACGGCCTGGCACACGGGCGTGTGATCAGACCCTGTGAGACACATGGCCCTTACACGGGCATGTGAGCAGGCTGTGTGTCCCCTGCATCTAAAATAATGTAAACAGAATGCTCAGGTATGACCACACGGGCAGAGACACGAGTGAGTGTCTCAACCGTGTGAAGCATACAGCCATAGTACATGGGCATGTGCCTGGCCGTGTGAAAACTACACTAGATTCGAATTGAAAATAATTCCACAAGGGCTAAGCATACGGGCGTGTGTTTTGACCATGTATAACTAGTTTATTCATAAGCAATAAGTCAGAGAAGTACACGGGTAAAGAGTATGGGCAGGTCCTAGCCGTGTGAGTCACACGAGGTGACAACACGGGCGTGTCATAGAGGCACACATGCGTGTCTCTAAACCACACAGGCGTGTGGTACTGTTCATTAAAGAAAATTTTATAAGCTTCTGTTTAGGTATCGATTTATTTCTAATATCTTCATTGGGCCTCGAATGTCTGTTTAAGAGTCAATAAGATAAATGACTAAATTTTATAATGATTAATTTATATGATTCATGATATAAATTGTAGTGATAGGTAATGTTTCGTAATCCTATTCTGATGTCGAAAAAGGGTTAGGGGGTGTTACATTTAGTGGTATCAGAGTTATTCAGGTTTAGCTGATTCTCGGACTAAATTGAGCTTGAAATTGAGTCTAGAGGTACATGCCATTAATGAGTTAAAATTGAGTCGGGATTGGATTCTGATATATATACTGAATTATTGTTATTCATGTTTTATAATTAAAGATGTCTGGTGAAAATATTGAAGAAACTGATCAAGAAATGTATAGTGAAGATGTGTAACTGTACGATATGAATGAATCAGAATCTGTAACACCAAGTGTAAATCCAGTAGGTAATCAACCGCCAAATGTTGAAAGGAGTGATACTAGAGAAAGAGATAATACAGAAATACTCCGAGTGATTGCTGATTCTCTTCAAAGAGTAGTAGGAACTATACCTACTATAACTTCTACCCCTCCAACTTGACGAGCTTCGATTAAAGAGTTACGAAAGTATGGTGCTACTGAATTCTTGGGATCAAAAGGAGTTGACTCGTCTGTAGCTGAAAATTGGATAGAAACTACAAAGAGAATCTTGAAGAAACTTGAATGTACCCCCACAAGAAAGTTTATTGTGTGCTGTTTCTTTGTTATAAGGAGAAGTGTATGTATGGTGGGAATCGGTAACTCAACATGTACGGAGGAACAGATAGGTTGGGAATTCTTTCTAAGAGAATTTCAAAAGAAATATTTGGGAGAATTATACATAGAAGATAGAAAATAGGAGTCCTTGATGCTGAAACAAGGTGAGATGTCCGTAGCGGATTATGAACGGGAATTTTTAAGATTCAGCAGATATGCAACTAAATTTGTAACTGAAACTGACAGATGTAAACAGTTTTTACGAGGACTGTTGATGAATTACAATTACAGTTGGTGTCTCTATGGATTATTGAATTTGTAGATTTAATTGAGAGAGCCAAAATGGTTGAACAAGTGTTGGAGTTAGACAAAAAGTCTTAAATTTCTCATTCACTTGGGAAACGTCCTAGAACTACTAGCTCTAATCCACAACCTAAGAGATCAAAAGAATTTCGAAACAGTGGAAGATTTGGTCCTAGATCAGATAGAAGTGACAGAAATCGTGGCAAACAGACGACAGTTTCCACTAGTAGTGTCAGAAGGCCATCTAAAAATACTGGAATTCCAGGATACCAACATTGTGGGAATAAACATCGGGGTGAGTGCTGGAGATTAACAGGAGGTTGTTTCCGATGTGGATCCACTGATCATTTTGTAAAAGGCTGTCCAAAGATTGATAAAGCAGCACTAACGGTATTATAGAGATCTAAACCTACTTTTAGAGGTCCAGGGTCAAGCAGAGGTGGTTCAGTCAGTAGAGGAGGTGCTAGAAGAAAAAGTGAGGTTGCCACTCAACAATCGGAAGTTAGAGCTCTAGCCCGGGCATATGTTGTAAGAACTTGAAAAGAAAGAGATGAACACGATGTGGTGATAGTATATTTCTATTACATTTAGAACCCGTTTATGCTTTAATAGATCCAAGGTCGTCACATTCTTATATTAATACAAAACTACTTGAGACAGAAAAATTAAAACCTGAGCAGTCTAGAGTAACAGTGGAGGTGTCGAGTCCTTTAGGGCAAACAATATTAGTGAATCAAATATGTTGAAGAAGTTCATTAATGATTTATTGATTCAGGATAGAACTTTTCCTGTTGATTTATTGATTATGCCATTTGGTGACTTTGATATTATACTGGCTATGGACTGGCTATCAGAACATGGAGTAATATTGGATTGTTATAAAAAGAAGTTTACAGTTCAGAATGAAAACAGAGACTAGATTGAAGTAAATGGTATTTGGACCAATGGAATAGTTCGTATAATCTCAGCAATTAAAGCTAGTAAGCTTCTTTATCAAGGTTGTGCTGTTTTTCTAGCATATGTTATTAATTCAGATTAGGTGGAAAGTAAATGTAGTAAAATCCGAACTGCATGTGAATTTCCTGATGTATTCCCTGAAGAGTTACCTGGGTTACCACCTGATCAGGAAGTTGAAATTATGATTAAAGTATACCCAAGCACAGATCTAGTGTCAATACTTATATCGAATGTCACCAATTGAGTTGAAAGAGTTGAAGGTACAACTGCAAGATTTATTGGATCGATGTTTTATACGACCTAGTACAGTAGGGACCTCCAGTATTATTTGTTAAGAAGAAAGATGGTTCATTGCGGTTATGTATTGATTATCGACAGTTGAACAAGGTGACTGTTAAGAATAAATACTCGTTACCTCGCATTGATGATTTATTTGATCAATTGAAATGAGCTTTTGTGTTTTCGAAGATTAATTTAAGATCGGGTTATTATTAGTTAAAGGTGAAGGAAAGTGACATACCAAAGACAGCGTTTCGAACACGGTATGGACATTATGAATTCTTGGTGATGCCATTTGGGTTAACAAATACTCCAGTTGTTTTTATGGACCTTATGAACCGGATTTTTCAGTCGTACTTGGACCAATTTGTAGTAGTCTTCATTGATGATATTTTGGTATATTCAAAGTCTGAATCTGAACATGATCAACATTTTTGAGTTGTTTTGCAAATATTACGGGAGAAAAAATTGTATGGGAAATTAAGTAAGTGCAAATTTTAGCTGTCAGATGTAGTATTTCTTGGTCATGTGGTATCAGCAGAAGGAATTACAATGGATCCAAAGAAAATGGAAGCAATTGTTCAGTGGAAAACTCCTAAAAATGTGTCTGAGGTACGTAGTTTCCTTGGATTGGCTGGGTACTATCGAAGGTTCGTGAATGGATTTTCGAAAATAGCTTTACCAATGACGAAATTATTGCAAAAGAATATTCCATTTGTTTAGAATGAGCAGTTTCAGAAAAGTTTTGAAACACTGAAGCAAATTTTAAGAGAAGCACCGGTGTTAACTTTACCGGAGTCGGGAAAAGATTTTATTGTATCTAGTGATGCTTCTTTAAATGGTCTCGGATGTGTATTGATGCAAAGTGGGAAAGTGATAACTTTTGCTTCCCGACAATTAAAACCGCATGAATGTAATTATCTAACTCATGATTTGGAACTAGCAACTGTGGTTTTTGCTCTGAAAATCTGGAGACATTATTTATCTAGTGAGAAATGCTACATCTACATTGATCATAAAAGTCTCAAATATCTTCTATCACAGAAAGAGTTAAATTTGAGACAGCGTCGATGGATAAAACTTTTAAAAGATTACGATTGTTTTATTGACTATCATCCGGGTAAAGCTAACGTGGTAGCTGATGCATTAAGTAGAAAAGCTACAATTGAATTGCAAGCAATGTTTGCACAACTCAGTATTAATGATGATGGAGTCTTATTGGCTGAATTAAGAATTAAACTAGTAATGTTCGAACAAATCAAGTCAGCTCAGTTAAAAGATGACAAGCTAATGAAGAGGAAAGAAATGGTTCAGAGTGGTGTAGCAGAGAATTTCAGCATTGATGAACATGATTGTCTAAGATTTCATAAACAGATTTGTGTTTCGAATGCTTTAGAATTGAAAAAGTTAATACTCCGAGAAGCACATGATAGTCCATGCACATTATATCCTGGAGGAACAAAAATGTAACGAGATTTACGGGAATTGTATTGGTGGCCAGGTATGAAGAGGGATATAGTGGAATTTGTGGCTAAATATTTGACATGTCAGCGAGTTAAAGCTGAACATCAGGTTCCAACTGGTTTACTTTAGCCTATTAAAATTCCTGAATGGAAATGGAATTGCATCACAACGGATTTTGTAATAGGATTACCATTGTCATCAAGGAAGAAAAATGCTATTTGGGTGATTGTTGATCGGCTTACAAAGTCAACTCATTTTATAGTAGTCAGACGGTTTACATCAAGGTTTTGGAAACAGTTGCATGAGTCTCTTTGTACTCGACTTCATTTTAGTACAGTTTTCCATCCACAGATTGATGGTCAGTCAGAAAGAATTATCCAAATTTTAGAAGATATGCTTCGAGCTTGTATTATTAATTTTGAATCAGGTTGGGAGCATTATTTACCGTTAGCTGAATTTGTATATAATAATAGTTTCCAATCAAGTATTCAAATGGCACCGTATGAAGCTTTATATGGTCGAAGATGTCGATCACCAGTGTGTTGGAAAAAATTGAATGAGAAGAAAGTAATTGGACTAGAATTAATTCGAGAGACAAAGGGTACTGTTAAGAAGATTCGAGAAAGACTGAAAGCAGCTCTTGACAGACAAAAATTGTATGCAGATTTAAAATGTCGGGACATTGAGTATTTAGTTGGGGATAAAGTGTTTCTCAAAGTTTCCCCTTGGAAGAAAATTTTGAGATTTGGTCGAAAAGGTAAATTGAGCCCATGTTATATCAGACCATACGAGATTGTGAAAAGAGTTAGACTAGTTGCCTATCGATTGGCTTTACCTTCGGAATTACAGAAGATTCATGATGTTTTTCATGTTTCAATGCTCAGAAGATATCGATCAGATCCATATCATATTATTTCTACTGAGGATGTTGAAATTTAACCTGATTTGTCATATGAAGGAGAACCGGTTAAAATACTAGCCCGAGAAGTGAAAGAATTACGTAACAAACGGGTTTCCTTAGTGAAAGTATTATGGAAAAGTCATAATATTGAAGAGGCAACATGGGAACCAGAAGATACAATGAGATCCCAATACCCCCATCTCTTTTCAGGTAAATTTCGAGGACGAAATTTATAAAGGAGGGAGAAATGTAATGACTTGAAATTGACGGGTATCAGAAATCAAGTTTCTAGCTTACTATTTTAGAAAATTGGGTTCGTAAATATTTATTATATTTACGAAGCTAGTTGAGTGATCAATTAGATTTTAGTTAAGTGAATTAGCTTGAATTAAGGTTAATTTAGTGTAAGGACTAGATTGAATATAGTGTAAAAGTTTAATTATAGACTAAAGAAAAATTAAGGGATTAAATTAGCAAATAACCCATAAAAGGGGATAGTGCCAAATGTATGGAAAATATTATTCCATGTGTATGTATTATATACATATATTTATACTTAATACTTAAGTATATAATATAATAATACATTAATAAAATAATATAAAAAATAAATAAAATAAAGAAACAAAAAGAAAAAGAAATAGAGAAAGAAACGAAAAAGAGGGAAAGAAAGAAGGAAAGAAAAAGAAAAAGAAAATTTAGGCTTTTAAAGTCTCAAGCTTAATTTGGTAAGTCAATTAAGTCTCTTTCTTTATAATTTTGATGTTTTTGGAGTCCTAGAGACAAATATTACTTGATGTAAGAGGAAATTGTGAAAGTTAGATGATTTTTAGACACGGGTTATGTTGAACAAATTGTTGAATTAGGGATTTAATTGAATAAATATCAAGTTAGAATTGATTAAGGGTTTAAATTGTAAAAGAAGTTATAAGTTTTATGTTTGAGGGACTAAATTGAAAGAAATTTGAGATTAGAGTTTTAACATGAATATTTAATGGTTAATGTGAATAAGATAGAAAATTGAATAAAGATAAAGTATGAATTGAGTGATAAAAGTAAAAGTGTTAATTAGGATTAAATTGAAAATTTAGGTTTGAATTGAATAGAAATTTAATTATTTGTTGTAAATTGTTATTGTATTATTAGTACAAATTGTTTAATTTCCGTAGCTAACGTAGTACCGGAGACATCGACAAAGAAAGGAAAAGAGAAAGTTAACGAGGAGTAATCCGAAAAATATACGGTTTGTATTTCTACAAATCAAACTTAATAATTATTTTTGCATTTATTGTAGATATATATGGTAACTGGTATAGAGGTAAGTATTGTTATTATTGTATTGAATTGATTTGAATTGTGAATATCTAAACTGAAATGTATATTCATTGTTATCTAAAAATTAAAGTGAAATAAATATCCTCTTAATAGTGTCGGGCTAAGTTGGATATAATTGGCATGCCATAGGATTGGAAGTGTACAGGAATACTTCGACCTTGAGTCGATGAGGCACTAATAGTGTTGTACTGTTACTTCAACTTTGTGTCGATGAAGCACTTCGTGTGTCATACTGTTTCTGTTACTTTGGTTTAATCCGATGAGGCACAATGTGCTGTACTAGTGTGTTGGTTGGATCCGTGTATCCACCAAAGTCCAAATTATGTTAATAAGGGTAAATTTATTGTACTGGACAACTGAATGACTGTACTACTGTACTGAAAATCTGCCATTATTGATTGATATATTATTGAACTGAATGTTTCATTGTGAGAGAACTTTTATATAAGTTGTGCTATTACATTTGAAGATCATAGCTTAAATGCATTTTGTGTTAATAATGATTTAAGTGTTGGTTTATAGAAATACCACTGAGAGTATACTCAGCGTACGGTTTGTTTCTGTGCACATGTTAGGTACGAAAGCAACTAACAACTCAACATCCAAGCCAAGTCCGAACTCAAATACTTGGTGATGTATTTTATTTTGAGAAATGACTTGTACTTAGGTTATCTTTTGATGTTATTTTGAGTAGGAGTGTTGTTAGTATAAAAATGATAATAGTTAACCCATGAATGCAAAGTTTATGTTTATAATATGGCCAATTATATAGTTTAATTTGAATTGATTCAATTGGTACCAAAGTTTACTGTCTGGAAGATTTATGTTAAACACCTATTGATACATTCGAGTTAAATCGTAACATTGATGATTTTAATATGAAATGGATGTATTTAATCATATTTTGGATTGGTTGAAAGATTGAATTTTAAATTGTTTGTTATTAAATTTTGCAGGGTTGGTAAACTTGAACTATAAGGTTCATTTTGAGTCCACATGGCCCTTACACGGGCATGTGAGTAGGCTGTGTGTCCCCTACATCTAAAATAATGTACACAGAATGCTCAGGTATGACCACACAGGCAGAGACACGGGCGTGTGTCTCAGCCGTGTGAAGCACACGGCCACAGTACACGGGCATGTGCCTGACCGTGTGAAAACTGCACTAGATTTGAATTGAAAATAATTCCACACGGGCTAAGCACACGAACGTGTGTCTTGGCCGTGTGTAACTAGTTTATTCATAAGTAATAAGTTAGAGAAGTACACAGGTAAAGAGTACGGGCGTGTCCTAGTCGTGTGAGTCACACGAGGTGACAACACGGGCGTGTCATAGAGGCACACAGGAATGTGGTACTGTTCATTAAAGAAAATTTTATAAGCTTTTGTTTAGGTATCGATTTATTTCTAATATCTTCATTGGGCCCCGAATGTCCGTTTAAGAGTCAATAAGATAAATTACTGAATTTTATATCAATTAATTTATATGATTCATGATATAAACTGTAGTGATCAGTAATGCTCCGTAATCCTATTCCGATGTTGGAAAAGGGTTTGGAGGTGTTACAATCCATCTCATCGATTCAAATGCAAACTATCAAGGTTGTACCGAGCTAATGGAGGGACCAATTGGACATATATAAGTAGGGATCAAATAATTTGTAATTAAATTTTGACTCTTCATCTATTAATTACAACATTATTTAGTTATGGAATAATTCCACTAAAGTACCATGACTAAGGTCTCCTTATTTAAATACCATCATGAAAATAACTAATCAAGTGCTTGTTTAATGGCTTTGTCTTATATGTTACCTTATAGGATATCCTTAATCTCTTTGGGTTAAATCTGTTTACCCAATATGATTTTATTTTATCTCATGATAACTGTTACAACTTCCTTAATGAAAAAGTCAATTACGAATAGATAGTAATTAAATAATCCATCCTAGGAAATTGAGTTATGGTCATGTTACTTTTCCATTTATCATGTAATGTCAAAGAGAGGATATTATTTACCATTTATTGGAATATGAATTCCACAATTATAAGTGAAACTATGTCATGCAGAAGTCGTATACTGAACATACCAACTTTCAATTCTATTACTAATTGAACTTACACTTTTAATACATCAAAGTATACGAGTTACACACACATAGTCCATGACTTATACAGGATTGAGATAAGCCACATTATGAAAGCCATAAGTGAATAAATCCATAAATAGATGTAGGATTTATTTTACTTGGTTCTTGTTCGATGTATTGTCAGTCCAGACAATCACAACTATTTCTTTATCTTTCAGGAGTCATTTGCTCCATACCTAAGGCATGGTATCTCCCGATTTGGACTTGATAGATGATATAATAGTTTTTTAATCCATTTGCTCATTTTTTATTCATCAAACTATGAACCATTTAGATAACCTAATAATATAAGTTGTCTTCTTGCATTATGATCTTCCAACATAATGCAACCTAATATTAATTAAATGATAGGTAATCAATGAGGTAATATTTGCTTATACATTTTCTTTACGTGCAAAGACCATTGAGGACAAATACAAACATTATTAATGTGTGTTATAGCCCAAAATTTGCCCCATTTACAAATTTGACCCACCTACCCAATACACAAGACCCATTAAACCCAAATCAACAAACCAAATCCCCTAGCCCAAATACCACCAGCCCAATACTCAACTAGCCCAACATAAAAAAAAAGAGAAGAGAAACAGACAACAAGAAACCCTAGCCACCACCCACTTTCCTCTGACACTAGCACCATCTCTGGTCACCACCATGTAGGCTACCACGCCCCATGCTTCTGCCAACACCATCCCCGCATGCCTGGCACCTCCATACCCTGCAAGACCAGAAAAGAGACAAGACAACAAATATTAAACAAAATATTGTAAAGGCTATAAAAGCCGATTTGGATTTCTGTAAAGAGGGTTGGCTTTTTTTTTCGTTTTTTGATATTCATTCAAATATGTTCAAGAGGAGTCAATAACCAAGTTAGAGTAAAATACATATACAAGCAGTGACTCTGATACTGAAATCAGAGGATCAAGTTGTCAAAAAATCAAAAAACTATTAAACATAAGGTAATCTTTTTATTTTTTTTAGTTTCGTTCTCTAAGCTTATTTTCCACACATAAATACTAAAATATATAAAAAATATAAAACAAGTTTTTTTAAAAGAAATTACCTTTTCCGGCCACCGCGTGCGGTGGCCGTCCGGTGACCGGCCCCCCTGGCCGGATTCCCCTTCCCCCCTCCCTTCTCTCTCCATTCTCTCTTCGCTCTCTCTTCTTTTTTTTCTTTCCCTCTCTCCAAATGATTTTTTTTGGTTATTTTAGGCCTTATATAGCCCTCCAAAACGACGTCGTTTTGGGGGCTGCCATTTAACCCCAAAACGACGTCGTTTTGAGCCTACCCGACCTGACCCGATCCAAACCCGCCAAGGATCCGCGTGTTTTTTATTAATGGTTTATTTATGCGCGCGGTCCTTCCGCTTTTTACCCTTTTGCAATTAAGTCATTTTTTTATTTATAAATTGGCCCTGAACTTTGTCGTAATTTTCAATTTAGTCCCTGGCCAAGCGCAGTGTTTTAAAGGCTTGAGAAAATTGCTTTTTTGGCCCCCCACTATTTTACGCGTGTTCAAATTAGCCTTTTTTTTCTTTTTTTATTTTAAAATCACCCGAAAACTTCGTTTTTGTTTCAACTTTAGCCTTTTTTTATTTAAGTTTATTTTCATATTATCCTTGATATTTTATTAATTTTAATATTATTTATATTATTCTCATGATTATCATTTTTATTGTTGTTATTTTTATTCCTTTTATTATTTATTATTATTATATTATTACTATAGTTACCATTACTATTTCTAATATATATATTACGTACATAGTTTCCTATATTATAATATATTTATATAATATTATTAATAAGTTGTTTTTTAACATTATTAGTTTTTATGTTATGTATATATTACGTAAATATCCTAACACCATATTATATATATATGTATGTATTTTTCATACTCTTATATGAATGCTTTTAATACCATACTTTTATATATGTACATGTATTAGTATTATTAGTTGTGTATCTTTATACTATTATAGAATATTCCTAAACATCATCATTACTATATATATATATGTACATACTTGTGTAGTGTACAAAATAGTTATTATTATTATTATCATTTCTAATGTATGTATATATTGTATATGTTTTATATATGTTATATATATTTTTAATATTACTAGTTATATATATTTCTTATACATTTCCATGTACATATTTTTATACCATCTTATGTATATATTTTTAAATACTATATTGTATATGTATATATATATATTCTTAGTACTATATTACGTATATATTATGTATATATTTATTTTTACCCCTATTATATTTATTATTAATATTAATACATTTATTTTATCATACGTATATATATATACCTTTTTTAATATTGTATTATATATATATGTATATATTATGTAAATATTTTGTCGTTACTAGTTATATTAAGACAACACGTGTTTAAAAGATACCAATTTTGGGTGTCGCGAGGGTGCTAATACCTTCCTCGCGCGTAACCGACTCCCGAACCCTAATTTGTCTCTAGAATTTGACGTGGACCTAAACTTAGCCTTCATTTTGTTTTAAATAAAGGAATCTAATGGGTGTCCGATCACACCCTAAAAAAGATCGGTGGCGACTCCTGGTTTATTTTAAAATCAAATTTCAATTTCCAAGTTTCTTAATAGATCGCCACAATTAGCGACTGAGCTAAGATAAAATTTTTTACTTCGCTACAGCTGGCGACTCCACTAGGGACCTCCATTTTTGAGAGTCAAGTTGAATTAAACGCGTGTTGTCAAAATTTTCAAAGTTTCGTGTTCAAATTAATCTATAATCATGATCCTTAAGTTTTGTTTTCAAAAAATCATACATACATATCTCCTAATTTGTTTTATCTTTCGTTTTTCAGTTTTAAGTTTTACGATTTTGGTGTTGTAGCTTTAAATAAATGAAAGGTTTGCAAGTTTCTCCCCACGCGCCGTGCACTTGCATTTTGCATAACATGAGCTCTCTACCCGGGCTCCGTCCCTGTTAAGTGAAAGTAAACGCTATGCCTTCGTGAGTTAACTCGTTCCTCTACACAGGCTAGTGAATACTTTAGGGTTACATATGACTTATGCTTTCGTGAGTTAACTCGTCCCTCCGCATAGGCATAAGTAAATGTAATCCCTCGAATTGATCTCGTAAACCTATGATGGGCCATGACCGAGACTCTATACTAATCTTAGTAGATGACAGTACAGTCGATTCGAGTACCCATCTAGAACCAAAACCGCATATAGTGAACCATATGAGCCATCCAACTAGAGCCGTGCCAAACATCCATCCGTTTACTAGTCACCGAAATAAGTACACGGGAAAAACACATCTTACCTTCTGTTTCTTTTACATTTACGCTTTCTATGCAAGGGAACCGAGTCCATTGGACCAAGTAGCTTAATTTATTAGATTGTCTAAAGTTTTTCTCTGTTCATATGTGTTGTGCTAACCGAGTTTGCTTATTTTTATTCTTATTTTACATCATGCATTATAGGCATCATATTAGGAAGGTGTTGACTAGAGATCGGTTGCCAAAAAATGGGTTTCTAATGGAAGAGTCAATTATACAAACAACCGAGAGGAATACCGCGGTTCAAGGCTGGTCTCTAAAGACTCAGAAAGAAAGAGGGGACAGTCTAGTGGAGGGATGTATTGCCAATCTGCCCGAGTACGTAACTGTAAATGTTCGCCAAAATAACCTTGAAGATTTGGTTCGGGTGTGGAATCAGTGGGACTCGGATACTAGGGGTATCTTCACTGAGAGATATGGAGACATAGCCAACTTGATTGCTGTCAGCGTAGACGAACGATTGATCCAAGCCATGGTCTGATTTTGGGATGCGGCTTACGCATGTTTTATCTTCAACCAAGAAGATATGACTCCTACTATAGAGGAGTATGCTGCTTTGCTCCGTGTCAATAATGTACAATCCTATAAGATATATGTGAAAGAGCCTAAGCCAATGACCTTCAAGAAAAAGTTAGTGAGATTGACAGACATGACTGACGCGTGGGCCGAAAAACAGATAAAGAAAAAGAATGAAACCATTTGCATTCCATGGTCTTCCCTACGAGACTTGATTCTGAACCATCTCGACATGTTGAAAAGAGTAAATCTATTCGCTCTGGCCATTTACGGTTTAATCATCTTCCCGAAGGTCCTTGGACACATAGAAGTTGCGATGGTAGATTTCTTTGAAAGATTAAAACAAGGAATCAACCCCGTCCCAACTATCTTGGTCGAAACTTTCAGATCACTAAGTAGATGTAGGAAGAAAGAGGAAGGTCGTTTTATCGGATGCGCGCAGTTACTCAATGTCTGGATTCTGAGCCACTTCTGGAAAGTAGAGCGCACATCGTTCCATATGTTTTCTAAAACATTCTCCCCGTTAAAAGCTTATCTGAAGAAAGAATGGCCGAAGGAGGTCACTGAACAACACTGGGTCTCAGTCTTTCAAAATCTTCGCGCCGATGACGTAACTTGGAGAGCCCCGTGGATACGCCCGTCAGTTCTGCTATACAAGGTCGGAGATCAAGATTGGGTGCCACTACTCGGATTATGAGGAGGAGTCGGATATGCCCCATTGTTAGTCCAAAGGCAATTTTCTTCGCGGTAATTCATACCCGCCACTGGAGGATTGGCACAATCCGAGTTCGCTTTCGCGGGTGAAGGATATATGAAGAAGGTCCGAGACAATGCAAAATCTTGGAAGAAAATTCATCTAATGGAATTGGCCTTATATGCTGATACCCTAACTCAAGATTACAACATATGGAGGAAGAAACGGATAAACAGTCAGCAAATCTCGTCAACAAACTACACCGTCCAGAATCCTTTCTCAGAGGAAATGTCGTCTGAGCTAGAAATAGCAAGACAAGAATTTGAACGAGAAAAGGCCAAGATGTCTCGGGACCTTAGTGCCATTCAAGAAGAAAACTACCAGTTGAAGATCGACATTCAGATTGAGAGATCCAAAACCGAGAAAGCGCAAAAAGAAGTTGAAGTCGTGAGAAATGACTTAAGAGACCTCCATCTGGAAAATAAAAAGTTAAGAGGCACAATAAAAAATAGTGGGCTGGGCAAGACGTCGGCAGAATGGAAAGAGGAGATAAGCAACATGAAAAGAGGGATGGAGTTTTGGAAAGGAAAAGTAAAAAAAGAGGAAGAAAAGGCTACGCGGTCTATGATAGAATTGAGGAAGAAGAACGCCGAATACGAAGTCGTGTCTTCCGAGGTGATGAAGCATCAAGAACTTAAAGAGAGGATACGAGAGTTAGAAGATATGCTGCAAGATCGTCAACAACAGCTAGATACCCTCTTGAAGGCTTTGGAAGAAAAAGATTGTCAGTATGATAGAGACGTTCGTGCTTGCGAAGAAGGCCTCCAAGAAAAAGAAAGGCAACTTAGCTATTTGATCAATGAAGTTCGTGGGGTAGCCATGCACGTGGTACAATTATCGGAAGAAGCTGAAAATCTCAGTTGCCAATTCCCACCAAGCCAACGATTGAGCATATCGGAATTCTTAGAGCGAATAAAGAGATATGGCAATATAGCTAGAAAGTTTGTATAATAGCTGAATAAAAAATGACAAAATATTTTGTAATGAACTCTTTTGATGAATAAAATGCCTAAATAGGGGCTATCTTGAAATCAACACCAATTCCTTACATGTCATTCATGACTAACATTCATTTGGCGTTCAAGCATTCATGCATTTATTCATTCATTCATGGCATATCCCGTACTCATTTGCTAAGGCTAAAACGTACAATTCGCAGTTGCAATACTTCAAATCTAGAACTACGCCACTCGTATAGAACGCGTCGGCAAACTAGAACAATGGAGGCTGCATTCAATGAAAGGATTGAAAGAATAGAAAGAATCCAAAAGGAATTACAAGAGCAGTTGGCTAGGTCACAGCAAGAGAAGAGAGACTTAATGGTGAGATCACGAGAAGAATCGCTCGAACAGAAGGATCAAATGGCCAAGATGATGGAGATGATGTCAGCTTTAGTTAAAGGAAAGGGACCCATGCAGAGCCCTGACATTGAGGAATCTTGGTCAAGAGTTAATCACAATCAAGACCCGCTCTATCCCTCTGGATTCACTCCACCACACGCCCGTGCAGCACAAAGAGGGTACACCCAAGGAGAACCCACAGACCCAGAGCAACGGCCGGTGCCACATACTCATTTAGGGCAACAAATATTCATATCGAATTCTGGGGCTAATCCTGCCAATCCAATTGTTCCAGATTTGGACGATCCAGCGGAAATAGCCAGGTTGAGAACGGACGATCGTGAGGCTCAAGAGAAGCATAAGAGCTTAGAGGAAAGACTCAAAGCAATAGAGGGTACTGAAGCCTTCTCTGCACTAAGTGCCAAAGAGCTCAGTTTGGTGCCCGATCTAGTTCTGCCTCCGAAGTTCAAGGTGCCTGATTTCGAAAAATACGATGGCACGAGATGTCCAAAAGCGCATCTTGTCATGTTTTGTCAAAAAATGACTGGTTACGTGAATGAAGACCGGCTACTCATATATTGTTTTCAGGATAGTCTAGTAGGATCGGCTCTTCGGTGGTACAACCAGCTTAGTAGGGAAAGGATCTGATCTTGGAAAGACTTAGCATCAGCATTTTGTGAGCAATACAAGCATGTATCAGATATGGTTCCAAACCGGATGACTTTGCAAATGATGGAGAAAAAGCCATCAAAAACTTTCAGACAGTATGCGCAGAGATGGAGGGATGTCTCAGCCCAAGTGGAACCCCCATTAACAAAAACGGAGATAACCGTTCTTTTCATCAACACTTTGAAAGCACCGTTTTATGACAAACTAGTGGGAAGTGCCACGAAAGACTTTGCGGATATTGTAATATCTGGTGAGCTTATAGAGAATGCCGTCAAGAGCGGTAGAATGGAAGGTCAAGAAAGTTCAAGAAGGGTAGCGCCTGTGAAAAAGAAAGAACTAGAAACCCACATGGTGGGAATGGGAAGCTGTTATACCTCTAATCCGTATCCAAACCAACCCCGACCTCGAAATTATCCACCTCCGAATTTCTATTACCCTCCTCAAACCCCTTACTACCAAACACCGCCTCCTTACTCTTCTTACCCTGTTTACGCCACAAATAACCCGAGACCAACCGCCACATTCCCACAAAACACTCTACCCGCTCAAAGCCAACCCAGAAATGAACCAAGACCAACAAGGCCCAATCCCGAGAAACAGTAATTCACCCCTGTTCCTGTGTCGTATGGGGAGCTGTATCCAAAACTCCTAGAGAAGCAGTTAATATCTCCCCATTACATGGCACCCCTTAAACCTCCATACCCGAAATGGTACGACCCAAATGCTAGTTGTGCATACCATACCGGGAACCAGGGGCACTCTACGGAAAACTGCCTGGCCTTTAAAAAGAGAGTTCAAGGGCTCATCGATGCGGGTATACTGCGATTTGATGGCACTGGTGGTACATCCGGGAACCTATTCCCTAACCACGCCGAAGGTAATGTGAGCACAGTGGGAGAGGAGGACAAACGACAAAGTAGAAGATGGGTTTCTGAAATAAGAACACCTCTGCAGAAAATCTGGGAGGTGCTAGTTGAAAAGGGTTTGCTTTGTCATCTTAACAGAGTTTTTGCGAATTCAATGGTATTGAGGGGCACGACATTCAATCCTGCGAAGAGTTCAGGAGATTACTGCAAAATATGATGGACAATAAGGAGATTGGGATTTTTTATGAAGGCGAAGAGGCCGATAGAGGAGAAATATGTGCCTCTGACCATCAATCGTTAGGTTTCCCGTATAGCGCCGACCGACCGTTAATAATTTATTATGACGCGAAGAAGGAACCAGTGAAACCAAAAGTGATAATCGAGGTACCATCTCCTTTCCCCTACAAGGACAATAAAGCAGTGCCATGGAAATATGACGTTAATATCGTCACACCTGAAGATGAAAAACCCAAAGCCATGACTGGAAGCGTTGGGGAAGTAGGTCATTTCACTCGTAGTGGAAGATGTTATTCGAAAGAGGTCGAATCAGTAAAGAAGAACAGTGACTTGAAACAGAAAGGAAAAGCACTGATGCATGTGACCGAAGATGAGTATGAAACTGTGCCTGAACAAGAAGCTAAAAAGCCTGTAGACGAGGAAGAAGCATAGGAATTCTTAAAATTTATCAAGCACAGTGAGTACAACGTGGTAGAACAATTGAATAAGCAGCCAGCACAAATTTCGATATTATCTCTGCTGTTGAATTCTGAACCACACCGGAATGCTCTGCTGAAAGTGTTAAATCAAGCTTATGTGGCAAACAATGTATCCGTTGAAAAACTGGATAGGTGGGTGAACAACTTGAACGCGGATAATTTCATTTCTTTTAATGATGATGAAATACCGCCCAATGGTAGAGGCTCAGTGAAAGCATTGCATATCACAACCCGTTGTAAGGGCTATATAATACCGAACGTGCTCATCGACAATGGATCGGCACTCAATGTCATGCCTTTGGCCACAGTTTCCAGGATTCCGATGGATTTGTCTTATCTAAGGCCCTGTCATTCTACAGTAAGGGCATTCGATGGAACAAGACGAGAGGTTATGGGAAAAATCGAGATCCCTCTAGAAGTGGGTCCCTACATATACAATGTTGAGTTTCAAGTCATGGACATTTCACCATCATACAATTGTCTCTTGGGAAGACCTTGGATCCATTCTGCTGGAGCAGTACCATCATCCCTCCATCAAAAGGTGAAATTTATCATGGATGGTTGTTTGGTCACTGTCGAGGGAGAAGAAGATATTGTCGCATCTATCTCTACTGATGCACCCTACCTCGAAGTAAGTAAAGACGCAGTAGAATGTTCCTTCCGATCCCTTGAATTCGTCAATGCCACATTCGTCACTAAGGGAAACAGAATTTTTACGCCAAAACTGTCGAGAAATACCAAGATAGGTGTCAAATTGACTGTAGGAAAGGGAGTCTGAGCAAGGAAAGGTTTGGGAAGGTACTTGCAAGGAATAGTCAGGGCTCTAAAGCCAGTACACCACAAGGCCCGATACGGTTTAGGGTTCCAGCCGGATATGCGTCAAAGAAGAAAGTAGTGGAAGAAAGATCAGGAAAGAAAGATCGCAAGAACACTAGGCCGAGAACCTGAATGGGAGCCCATGGAGTTCCCTCCTTTGTCAAGAATATTTACGTTTGCGGGAATGATATACCCAGGGCAGTATAGTACACAAAGCACAATGTTAATGATCGAAGAGGGTTTTCAGAATATCAGTATAAATGTCATCGACAAAGGAGCTGACGCGAGTAAAGTCGTATCAAAGATACGCCCTTGTCCCCTGGGTTTCATGTTGAACAATTGGACTACCCAAGATCTTCTTGTAGTTTATAAGTCTTCAGAGTAATGCTCAAATGTTAACATTCTGTTATGTCCTCAGATATAACAGAATTCTTTTTGTAAGAGCTTGCATTCGCTCTTTATCATTTAAATGAATATCAATGAAGATGCATTTTGTCACGATTTTTTCGCATTATCATTAATTCCATAATCATTTTATAGCCTATCTTTACAATTGCCTCACGTCATACCATAACATTCAGTTTGTTGGTTTCAATACTTAGATGCCCCATCTATAGTTTCCTTTTCCATTCAACTTTCAGGTGCTCGGATATCAACAGCATGAACAAACCCGTTACGAGTTCTGAAATCGATTTTGAGAAGGCTATTTGTTTAGGAGAATTTGAAGTTGAAGAAAATGCTGAAGACTATGTCTCGTCTCCTGACTTGCTAAGAATGGTGGAATAAGAGGATAAACAGATTTTGCCTCATCAAGAATCTGTTGAAACAATAAATTTAGGAACTGAAGAAAAGAAGCAAGAAGTGAAAATTGGGACTTCTATTTCAGAGGACACTAAACATAATTTGATTGCTTTGCTCCGCGAATACAAAGATGTATTCGCATGGTCATATCAAGACATGCCAGGATTGGATGAAGATGTAGTGGTCTATAAGCTCCCATTAAAGCCAGAATGCAAACCCGTTCAACAAAAGTTAAGACGGATGAGACTCGAAATGTTGTTGAAGATAAAAGAGGAAGTCAAGAAGCAATTTGATACTGGCTTCCTACAAGCCTCCAAATATCCAGAATGGGTGGCTAATATAGTCCTGGTGCCAAAGAAAGACGGCAAAGTACGAATCTGAGTGGATTATCGTGACCTGAATCGAGCAAGTCCTAAAGATAATTTTCCCTTACCACACATTGATACATTGGTGGATAACACAGCAAAACATTCATTATTTTCTTTCATGGACAGATTCTCAGGGTATAATCAGATCAAGATGGCCCCTAAGGATATGGAGAAAACTACCTTCGTAACAATGTGGGGAACATTCTGCTACAAGGTGATGCCATTTGGGTTAAAGAATGCTGGGGCAACATATCAAAGGGCTATGGTGACGTTATTTCATGACATGATGCATAAAGAAATAGAGGTCTACGTTGACGATATGATTGCTAAATCCCGAAGGGAAGAAGAGCATGTAGTGAACCTGAAGAAATTGTTCGACAGACTGAGAAAGTTCCAGCTAAAGCTCAATCCGGCCAAATGTACGTTTGGGGTTACCTCGGGAAAATTGCTGGGCTTCATTGTCAGTGAAAGAGGTATCGAGGTTGATCCGGATAAAATAAAAGCTATTCAAGAGTTACCACCTCCGCGCACGCCAAAGGAAGTCAGAGGATTTTTAGAGAGGTTAAACTACATCGCCCGATTTATCGCTCAACTTACCAACCAATGCGACCCAATCTTTCGACTCCTTCGAAAACATAATCCCGGAGAATGGAACGAGGAGTGCCAAGTGGCTTTTGACAAGATAAAACAGTATTTGTCTAATCCTCCAGTGCTAGTACCACCAATGCCGAGAAGACCATTGATATTGTATTTGACTGTGTTCGAGAATTCAATGGGTTACGTACTGGGGCAACACGACGAGTCAGGAAAGAAAGAAAAGGCGATCTACTACCTCAGTAAAAAGTTTACTGAATATGAGGTAAAGTATTCGTCCATAGAAAAATACTGCTGCGTTCTGGTTTGGGTAGCTCGGAGACTCAGGCAATATATGCTGTATCATACGACATGGCTAATTTCAAAGTTGGACCCAATAAGGTACATGATGGAATCACCCGCACTCTCAGGAAGAATGGCACGATGGCAGATGTTACTATTAGAATATGACATCGTCTATGTGAGCCAAAAGTCGATAAAAGAGAGTGCAATAGCTGACTTCTTAGCAACTCGAACAACGAAGGAATATGAGCCATTGAAATTTGATTTCCCAGATGAAGACTTAATGTGAATTACAGAAAAAGAATGTAAGTCATCAAAAGAAAAGTCATGGAGGATGAGCTTTGATGGTGCATCGAATGCATTGGGGAATGGGATTGGAGCAGTCTTAGTATCACCAGAAGGGAACCATTATCCGTTCACTGCCAGGCTGAATTTCTTCTGTACCAATAACATAGCGGAATATGAAGCTTGTATCATGGGACTTCGTGCAGGAATTGAACGAAACATCCAAACTTTAAAGGTATACAGAGACTCAGCATTAGTGATCTATCAGATCTGTGGAGATTGGGAAGTGAGGGGTTCAAAATTAGTCAAATACAGTGATTTCGTGGTAGGGTTGATTAAAGAATTAAAAAAATAGCTTTTAATTACTTTCCACGAGAAGAAAACCAGTTAGCTGATGCCCTGGCCACTTTGGCTTCAATGTTTAAAGCAAACAGAGAAACAAAAATAATGCCTTTTCAAATGAGCATATATGAAGTCCTTGCACATTGTTTCAGCATTGAGAAAGAGCCAGATGGGTAGCCATGGTTCCATGATATCTTAGAATACATCAAGAATCAAAGGTATCCCGAGCAAGCAAATGTGAACGACAGAAGAACAATCAGAAGAATGGCAGCGGAATTTATTCTTGATGGGGACATCCTATACAAAAGAGGAAAAGATCAGGTGCTCTTGAGATGCGTGGATACAGTTGAAGCCAGAAAAATACTTGAAGATGTCCATGAAGGAATTTGTGGAACACATGCTAATGGTTTCACTATGGCCAGGAAGATTATGAGACTCGATTATTACTGGCTGACGATGGAAAGTGACTACATTAGTTTCGCACGGAAATGTCACAAATGTCAAATTTATGGTGATAAAATTCATGTAGCTCCTTCGCCCCTTCATGTCATGACTTCTCCGTGGCCGTTTTCTATGTGGGGCATGGACGTTATAGGGTCTATCTATCCAAAAGCTTCTAACGGACACCGGTTCATTTTTGTGGTTATTGATTACTTCACAAAATGGATAGAAGCCGCTTCGTTTGCCAACGTGACAAAGATCACAGTTTGTAGGTTTTTGAAAAGGGAAATCATTTGTCGATATGGTTTTCCTGAAAGAATCATTTCAAATAACGCCTTAAATTTGAACAACAAGATGATGAAAGAAGTGTGTGAGCAATTCCAAATAAAGCATCATAACTCCTCGCCCTATCGCCCAAAGATGAATGGAGCGGTTGAAGCGGCCAACAAGAATATTAAGAAGATTATTAGGAAAATGACTGAGACATATAAAGACTGACACGAGAAGCTACCATTTGCTTTGTATGCATATCGCACATCTGTACGAACATCTACGGGGGCAACTCCTTTCTCTCTGGTCTATGGAATGGAAGCTGTGCTACCTATCGAAGTTGAGATCCCCTCTCTACGAGTCTTAATGGAGTCGAAATTAGAGGAAACAGAATGGGTTCGAGCTCGATATGACCAGTTAAACCTAATTGAAGAAAAACGTCTAAAGGCAATTTGTCATGGACAAATGTACCAGAAGAGAATAATCGCGGCTCATGACAAGAAAATACGGCCAAGAGAATTCCACGAAGGAGAACTCGTGCTGAGAAAGATTCTCCCAATACAAAGAGACCTGCGAGAAAAATGGGCACCGAATTGGGAAGGACCATACGTCGTAAAGAAGGCATTATCGGGTGGAGCTTTGATTCTCGCCGAGATGGATGGGAAGGAGTTACCGAGTCTAGTGAACTCAGATGCTGTAAAGTAATATTATGCTTGAAAAAGGAAACCAAGATGAAAACCCAAAAAGGGCATCTTAAAAAAAAAGAAAAAAGGGATCAAGGTGAAAAACCGAAAAGGGCGTCTTGATTAAACACAAAAGATTAGGATGAAAACTCGAAAGGGCATTCTAATGAAGCAAACCCGGGCTTAAAGAACAAGGTATTTTGAACGGTGGGTCAAATAGTGAGACTACAGTATTTGAAGCATTTCTGAAAGCTCAAAATCTTCTACGCAAGAAGCCATGCTCTAAAAGATTCTTGATTGAGAAACGTGGAAAATTTCATGCATTGAATATCTAGAGCATTCGTAATTGTTGAATGCAATCCCTTTTCTCTTTATGACACTTTTTACTATTATTGGTTAACTTTCTTTGTTTACTACATTTGAAATGAATAAATGCGAGGTATCCTTTTGTTCCTACCTGACCATTTTTTTCATGAATCTCATTATGTGGTCCGTTTACATGATAAATAGTGAAATGACATACTCTAACCAAAAGAAATGTTAAGCATTACCCGGGTAAGAATTTGATAAGTACAAGAGCCTCAACGCAAGGACAAAACTCAACCAGGGGCAAAAGAGTGATATCTGGGAAATACAGATTATTCGTGAAGCTTGAGGTCGGGTACAGAGCCTGAAGAGAAAGTCAAGAGTTGAAACAATGAACACAGATCATCAAAAATCGTGACGAAAAAGGGATATATGACAAACATGCCTAAAGCTCATATCATAATCATGTAGGCATAAATACATTTAAGACAAACATGTGCATATCATGATGACATCATGCATGACATATACAGGTACTCCAGTAGAGCAAGAGGATGTGATGATAGCTGAAAAGACACATGAATTCCACCAGATGACATGTTTTGGTATTCTGATGTTTTATTTCTGTTTTTCAAAAATCAACTCATATTGCGAGAGGTGAGTTGAGCCTCAGGACATGCTGAGGTAATTTCAATTTCTGTTTTCTTCAATTTATGTTTTTCAAAAATCAGCTCATATTGCGAGAGGTGAGTTGAGCCTCAGGGCACGCTGAGGTATTTTCAATTTCTGCTTCTGCTTTTCAAAAAAATCAACTCATATTGCGAGAGGTGAGTTGAGCCTCAGGACACGCTGAGGTAATTTCAATTTATGTTTGTCAAAAAAATCAACTCATATTGCGAGAGGTGAGGTGAGTTGAGCCTCAGGGCACACTAAGGTATTTTCGATTTCTGCTCTTAAAAAAAATCAACTCATATTGCGAGAGGTGAGTTGAGCCTCAGGATACGCTGAGGTAATTTCAATTTCTGTTTGTCAAAAATCAACTCATATCGCGAGAGGTGAGTTGAGCCTCGGCTCACATGCTGAGGTCTTTTCAATTTCTGTTCGTCAAATCAACTCATATTGCAAGAGGTGAGTTGAGCCTTGAGGCACGCTGAGGTATTCTCAATTAATGTTTTTTCAATTTATACTTTTCAAGAATCAACTCATATTACGAGAGGTGAGTTGAACCTCAGGTCACATGCCGAGGTATTTTCAAATTTGTTTAGCAAATTTTGTTTTCAAAAATCAACTCATATTGCGAGAAGTGAGTTGAGCCTTTGCTCACATGCTGAGCTATTTTTCAATTTCTGCTTTTAATGTCTAATTTTAAAGAGTCAATTCATATTACGAGAAATGAGTTGAGCTCAGGATCACACACCGAGTAAAGAATAAAGACTGGAGCTGGTTGAAGACGCCAGATTTTGTCTCTCCGAAGTTGCAGTGGAGCTGATCGAAGATATAAGATCTTGCCTTTCTGAAGTTGCAGAAGAAAAGACCACAAACCTCACTTCCCTGAAGTTGTAGCGGAACATATTGAAGATATCAGATCTCATCTCTCTGAAGTTGCAGAAGAGCAGATCACGACGGATCTTACATCCCTGAAGATGCGAGTAGATTGAAAATACAAGTTTCTATCTCTTTGAAGTCATAGTGGAATGAACTAAAGCTACAAGATGCGAGGGACTGGAAAGAGACTACCTGAAGAAGAGAAGCGCTAAAGAGGTCAAAGCTCGACGAGGCTGGGCAAAATTGGTCTTTCCTAAAAGTTTTTACTCTATTCTCGTTACACGACAACAACTCTGTTCCCGTTAAACAATGAGTAAAGAGGGGCAGTTGTTATAGCCCAAATTTTTCCCCATTTACAATTTTGACCCACCTACCCAATACACAAGACCCATTAAACCCAAACCAACAAACCAAATCCCCTAGCCCAAATACCACCAGCCCAATACTCAACTAGCCCAACATAAAAAAAAGAGAAGAGAAACAGACAACAAGAAACCCTAGCCACCACCCACTTTCCTCTGGCACTAGCACCATCTCTGGTCACCACCATGTAGGCTACCATGCCCCATGCTTCTGCCAACACCATCCCCGCATGCCTGGCACCTCCATACCTTGCAAGACCAGAAAAGAGACAAGACAACAAATATTAAACAAAATATTGTAAAGGCTATAAAAGCCGATTTGGATTTCTGTAAAGAGGGTTGGCTTTTTTTTTCGTTTTTTGATATTCATTCAAATATGTTCAAGAGGAGTCAATAACCAAGTTAGAGTAAAATACATATACAAGCAGTGACTCTGATACTGAAATCAGAGGATCAAGTTGTCAAAAAATCAAAAAACAATTAAACATAAGGTAATCTTTTTAATTTTTTTAGTTTCGTTCTCTAAGCTTATTTTCCACACATAAATACTAAAATATATAAAAAATATAAAACAAGTTTTTTAAAAAAAAAGAAAAAAAGAATTTTTACCTTCTCTCTTCCCCCCTCCCTTCTCTCTTCCCTCTCTCTTCTTTTTTTTCTTTCCCTCTCTCCAAATGATTTTTTTTGGTTATTTTAGGCCTTATATAGCCCTCCAAAACGACGTCGTTTTGGGGCTGCCATTTAACCCCAAAACGACATCGTTTTGAGCCTACCCGACCCGACCCGATCCAAACCTGCCAAGGATCCGCGTGTTTTTTATTAATGGTTTATTTATGCGCGCGGTCCTTCCGCTTTTTCACCCTTTTACAATTAAGTCATTTTTTTATTTATAAATTGGCCCTGAATTTTGTCGCGATTTTCAATTTAGTCCCTGGCCAAGTGCAGCGTTTTAAAGGCTTGGGAAAATTGCTTTTTTGGCCCCCCACTATTTTACACGTGTTCAAATTAGCCTTTTTTTTCTTTTTTTTTTTATTTTAAAATCGCCCCAAAACTTCGTTTTTGTTTCAATTTTAGCCCCTTTTTTTATTTAAGTTTATTTTCATATTATCCTTGATATTTTATTTATTTTTAATAGTATTTATATTATTCTCATGATTATCATTTTTATTGTTGTTATTTTTATTCCTTTTATTATTTATTATTATTATATTATTACTATAGTTACCATTACTATTTCTAATATATATATTAAGTACATAGTTTCCTATATTATAATATATTTATATAATATTATTAATAAGTTGTTTTTTAACATTATTAGTTTTTATGTTATGTATATATTACGTAAATATCCTAACACCATATTATATATATATGTATGTATTTTTCATACTCTTATATGAATGCTTTTAATACCATACTTTTATATATGTACATGTATTAGTATTATTAGTTGTGTATCTTTATACTATTATAGAATATTCCTAAACATCATCATTACTATATATATATGTACATATTTGTGTAGTGTACAAAATAGTTTTTTTATTATTATCATTTCTAATGTATGTATATATTGTATATGTTTTATATATGTTATATATATATTTTTAATATTACTAGTTATATATATTTCTTATACATTTTCATGTACATATTTTTATACCATCTTATGTATATATTTTTAAATACTATATTGTATATGTATATATATATATTCTTAGTACTATATTACGTATATATTGTGTATATATTTATTTTTACCCCTATTATATTTATTATTAATATTAATACATTTATTTTATCATACGTATATATATACCTTTTTTAATATTGTATTATATATATATGTATATATTATGTAAATATTTTGTCGTTACTAGTTATATTTTTACTATCTTAAGTATATACTTCAAACATTATATATAAGTTTACATACATACTCTTAATATCATGTGTATACATTCATTATTTCTATTTCATGTTTTATTCTAATATTACATGTATCTTTATTGTTTGTAATATTATTGTCACACTTATATTTGCTTCAATATGCTTCTAGATCTGTCATTTTGCTTATTTTTATTTATTAATTTGCTTTACATTGTTTCAAACATCTTATTCTTGTTCTCTAATTAATTTCAATAAGCAAGGCAACATACCGATTTAATATTAAGTCGTCGATTTCATCGCTATGTTGGGTGAACATCAATCGACTCGTGTTAAAACGGTATGTCCTTCTCAAAAACCAAAAAAATTAAAATTTCTCGTGTTTTGATCGGGTCGCAATTCAATGTTATTTTGAACTTGCATTTTTGAAAATTAAGACAACACGTGTTTAAAAGATACCAATTTTGGGTGTCGCGAGGGTGCTAATACCTTCCTCGCGCGTAACCGACTCCCGAACCCCAATTTGTCTCTAGAATTTGACGTGGACCTAAACTTAGCCTTCATTTTGTTTTAAATAAAGGAATCTAATGGGTGTCCGATCACACCCTAAAAAAGATCGGTGGTGACTCCTGGTTTATTTTAAAATCAAATTTCAATTTCCAAGTTTCTTAATAAATCGCCACAATTAGCGACTGAGCTAAGATAAAATTTTTTACGTCGCTACAATGTGAATGATGAAATTTTATTAAATCAATCTATTCGAAAAATTACAAGTGTATATATCAAAAAGCTACACCAAAAGCACTAAATCCCAACAAATTTTGGTTTTGGTTGAGTATTACCCTTATACCTATAGTTATTTTTGTTTATCTTATTGGTTTGTTAGTTTCTTATGGTAGATAACTGAAAATCTCCATGCACAGGTAGGTATTACCTTCCTAAGGGGACGAGTGGTATCTCTTTTTTTAAGTATTTGGGTAGATTTAGGGTTTCTTTTAAATCAAGCCTTTGCGTTCTCTAATGTGTCTAACAAATATCAACATGGCACAAAAATATGATGCATTAGGAAAAGTTACTCCAACATAATATAAATATATAAATATAGTTTTTTAAATAAAGAATCTATAAATATATTAAAACACACTACACATATTCATGACCTCTAGCTAAACTCTTTATTTTTTGTTGTTGATTATCTGGATAGCAAATTGCATAACGTGATTCATTTTATATCTTTAGGAATACACAAGTCCAGTTTTAGTGGTTTGGTGGAGTATCTAAAATGCTTCACTATCTAAATTCCAAAAATTTCCAGCCATTATTTCAGGTATGTTATGAGTGCATTTAAAAGTAAAAAAGAAAAGAAAAAAAAGAAAGAAGAAAATACCAAATTTGCCGGCCACTATTTCATACACTTTGATAATGAAAAATGATGCTTCAACAATTCTGGTTCGTACATTCATCGAGTGGGATTCGATTAATAAAATAATCTCTCGTCCAAATATTATTTAAAAATAATTTGTTTATTAAAACTTATATGTTTTTAGAATTAAATTTAAATATAATATTTTATTATTTCAATAAAAATTCAAACCTTAACGATGGACCGAATTATAAATAATTTATTCCAAATCGCGCTGCTCTTGATGACCATTACTCGTGAATAAGTTCAATTTTTTGTATGATAATTGTTTTTTTTTTCTCAATCATTAATTATTATAGAAAAAAGGTGATAGAGAATTCAAGTAATTCCAGTCTCAAAAACTTGCAGCATGCAATAAACTCTAGCAAAGCCAATAAAATTAACCCTCCAAAATCCTCTTAACTGAATACATAGCAGCAGAAATAAAACAACTAATTAAAGAAAGACCAATACTCCCATTCTCGCCATCATGCTTTAAAGGCATATTAATGCTTGTATGATAATTGTATCCAACGTAACTTGTAATATTAGACTATTAGTTAGGGAAGTTTTATTGTAAAATGTATTTAAGAATGTTGAAATATAAAATAATAAAATTTATATATACATCCATGAGAAGCAAACTATTTGCAACATTTGTTTTAATCAATTCATATAGGTTTGGGATTTTGTTCAATAGTTATTGGCTGAATAAGAAAAAATTAGTAGTCAGCATGATAAAAGTAGGAACTCACAAAGTGGGTGTTTGTGAAAAGGTGATGTAAGAATGTTGAAGTTCTTTATTTGGTAAATTTTCTTTGGTTTTGAAACAACACAATTCCCCTGCACAATCTTTATTTTAATGAGAGGTTTGCCGCGTAACTTCCTTTTATTATTCATTTCCTAAAATAGAAAATAATGTGCTTTAAAAAAAAAAAAAACTCGTACTTATATTATAGAGTAAGGGTTAAGTGCATCGGACTCCAATTAAATATTTCGATTGCTCATTCCATTACTCATTATCATGTTTTGGATAGTTAAAATTAGTGAAATATTTAGTAAAAGTAATTTTAATAATATTTATTTGTATAAACACAAGAAAGGAAAGAAAACAAATAATTATAATAAATTTTTACTCTTTTATAAAACTACTTATATATTACATCTTAAATTTTGTATTGCCTTTTCTTTCCTATAATTTTTTAAAGGAAAGTAGGATCCACCTCCAATCCAAACATATAGGCTTAACTTTTCTATTATATGTCTGTTGTGCTATACATCTCCCCTTTTCAAACTCCTCTTTTTCTAATTTATTCATTTCTTTTTTTCATAATCAATACAAAATTTATGTTATAATTCAAATCATTTTATTACTTTTATAATAATATTTTTAATTCTTATATAAATAAATATAAAAAAGTAATCCATATTTTATATTTTAAAAATATTATATTACAAATAATTTATAAAATACTAAACTAATTTGTACTTAATATAATAGTTTGTCTTTTCTTTTCTTATTTACTTTTTTGGTAAATTTATTTCTTTTAACTACAAACAAATACGTTAAATTTTAATGGCTCATAAAAGTACTTAAAATCTATTTTTCTTCTTCTTCTTCTTCTTCTTATTATTATTATGGTGTTACCTATTTATACATAAATATAAAAAATGATAACATTTTACATTAATTAGTATAACATTTATTTGCAATAATTTCCTTATTAAAAATAAGATTATATATTTGCTTAATTAAGTAAGGTAAACAAGCTTTTATATTCCATAAATAATTTATGCTTTATAGAATTATTTTATTCGTACATTATTAAAAAATAAAAAAGAAATTTAATAAAATGAATATACTGTAATAAATTATTTACTAAAAAAATTTAAATTAGTATAAAATAATTATTTATGTATTTATTTATATCAAGTAAAAATGAAATAATTTTTTTATAAAATTAATACAAATAAATAAATTTTAAAATTAGTTTAGTTATAATATAAATTATTACTTCTACTCGTATTTATTTATCCATCACCCAAATGTGTTAATTGAAATAAATTCACTCAAGCAACATAGCTCATCCAATTTTGGTTAGGATACTCAACGCAAAATTTGCTACGCGTTTCCAGTAATCTACTTCTAACTTGCGACATTGGAAACAATTCCCAATCTCTAGTGTCAAAAACATGGCAACTCCTCTTCTTTAGTTGATTTAAGAAGGTCGAATATGATTCCCAATTATATACTATCTTTGGAAAATCTTTTCTCAACTCTCATATCTTTGGACATACCTGCATGATTGTATAACTTGTAGGCTCCATCTCGTCTAAGTTTTGATCCAATCTATGTGTTAAATAAAAAAATATTTTTATTTTGAATAATTTTTATCTATATTAGTCAAGTCGTGATATATATAATTCAGACCAAATCTGAACTTGTACAATTAAACATTTCAATTACAACTTTAAATTAAAAATTTTATCAATTAAGTCAAACTTATTATAATCTCAAGTTTAACTCACATTCTTCAATCACTAGGCATAAAATTACTCAATTAAGAGTAATTCACATCTAGTGTTCAAGAGTAGGATTTAACAATCCATTATGACAACTTAAGTTATTGTGAAGTCAAGGTGACATCAATTAAACATTTCAAGGCAATATGATTTTTGTTCCAAAATATCCCAAATTGTTGCATAAGGTTTAGTGTAGTGACAATTATGCGATAACTCATATTGGACCTTGCAACTCATGGTAACTCTTGGACTTGGAGAAATAATCTCTCTCAATTCACAATGCTTTTGGCTAAAGTCTTGAACAATCAACTTTAGTAAACATAAATTAAGAATATCTTTAATCACTTAGGGCTAGCTAGCATTACTTTTGAGAATTGTTTTTTAAAAAATACTTTAGAAAAGTGATTTTCAAAAATATTTTTGAAAAGTTTGGTTTAAGATTTAATGTTTAGTATTATTGTCAAAAAATACTTTTGAGAAATAAAATATCAATTTTAGACATGGTGTTATAAAGTAACAAATAAGCATTTAAATAATGTTTAAATTAGTTAATATTATGATCTCAATAAGAATATAGAAAATAATTTATTATAATTTGTTAATATTTTAATATATGAAAAATAAATTTAAAATATTTTTTAAGCAATTAACCAAAGAAGGAAATATCATTTGTTGGAGGGGTGAAAACATTATTAAGCTATCTAAAGTGCTTTTGGGAGAGAAAAGCTAAAAAATTTTAACTTCTCCATTCGGGGAAAAGTTCTTTTGAAAAATAAAAAATCTCATTCAAAAGTTGCTTGTTGAGCATTCCTTTTGTTAAAAAGTACTGTTAAAAAGTACTGCTAAACACAATCTTAGAGTGATAGATTCTCTTTGGATTGCTCATCCTCCATATGATATGTGTTATGCTTAAAACATCATACCTTAAGCATTTATCTAACAGTGACTCATTTTATGATGAATCAAAGCATAATATTTTTAATAGAAGATAATATGGCATCACAAGTTATAGGAATAATTTACACGACAATCACAAAAAAACATGTTCTAAGACACTTAAAATAGTATCAAGTAAAATTCTCACTAAATTTTATAGACTTATTTTCAAAACAAAAACTCATTGTTATCCTCATAATTCAGCCTATGAAATTCCTTTGCAAACTCTTATTTATTCCATGAGTTCTGTCCTATTAGTAAACAACTTGGTAGTTATTCATAGTAACATCAAAGAAAACCTTTACAATTTGCGGTTTTTTTGCTTTATTATCTGATAAGTCACATGTGCTATCCCTTCATCTTTGGGGCATATATTCTTTGATGGCAGGCAGGGTTAAGGGTTGCTATAAGGTTGAAAAAAAAATCGACCAAAATGAAAATTGACCCGAATTAAGGTAATTGGACGATTTATAGAATGTAAGTTTAAAAATTATGGTTACTCAAAATTAAATTAATTTTATTTTGTATTTAATATATAATTAATTTTAATTATTTTATAATATAAAAATAAATATTTGTATTTAAAATGATTTAAAATTTCTTGAAAAATTATTACTTTTTAGAAATATTTGATGAAAAAAACTTTGAAGTTTTGCCAAATATTACTCAAAAATTATAAAATAAAATTTATTTTATCAATATGAAAAAAATAAAAATTGAATCAAATCGAACCGAATTATGATGTACATTTAAAAAATCTGAAAAAGCCTATTAAACCGAACCAATATAACCTTAGGCTGCTAACATTAGCAGTGCATGGGTGGTTAAGTGGGGAAGGGGTCGCCTGCTAGGGCCGGTAAATGTCGAAGGGGGCTTAGGGCGATGCAAGTGGGCTGGGCTTGGTGGCCTAGGCTAGTGTTAGGCTGAGGAGGTTGCTAATGTGCTAGGCTAGGGCCTGGATAAGTTGCTGTAGGTGGTGGCCATGGTGCACTGCAGTGGCAGTGATTACAGGAGTTGTGGGCAAGTGGGCTCAATCTGCTGATATTGGTGGCCTGTTAGGCAGATATTCGTGTTTAAACTCGTGTTTAAACTTTTAGGCCCAACAATACAAAAAAAAAGTAAAATAAATTGAAAATAAAATTAAAGCTAAGATCGAAAGTAGAAGACAAAGCCACCAAATAGACTTTAAATTTTAAAATTAAAAATAAAATAAGTCAAATATGGGAATCAATTCAAATCCAAATTCAATATAAAATCTAAAATTGAGTTTATCTGGAAAAAAATTTGGTTATTATACATTTTTTAGGTAAAGAAAATTATTTTTTGAAAGGTAATTTGGAAAATGAAAATCCATTAAAAAAAATAAGTTAGAATAGTAAGAATGCAATGGTAATTCTTTTAGGAATTTGGTAAAAAGATAAAAATAACTTTCAAATCATCATGCTATTATTTAAGTTAATTTTGATTTTGATATAAGCTTAGATAACAATGTCGATAATTAAAAATTGGAATGCAAGCAACAGTTAACTTGCATTATATAGTCTTATTTGGTAGAGGAATTAGAGACAAGAGACATGTACAGTGTTGACCAAAGCGTTAGAGAGATGGAAGCTACAGAATATGACCATAACAAAATCACAGATGTTTCACCTTGTCCACTTTTAAATAGTTGTGTCATTGTACCTGCATATTTACTTCATTACATTAGACCATCAACCATATTAACTATCATAATTCTCAAACCGTATATGTAGCACTTGCTTTCAAATGAATTCAATATTGGATCAAAACATGTTGGGTATGGGTTCAGATCGACAGATTTAGATATGAATATGGAGATATGTTTGGGTAAAATAGAAAATATATATATATTATGAAGATTGTATTAGGTGGTAATCTTACCGACATTGATTGCAGGGGGAACAGCATATTGAAACATTAGAACAAATCGATATAAAGCATCTGATCCAACCACCCCCAAATGGTGTGCAGCTTGAACAACACCGATCCCCAACAATGGCAAGCAAATGTTCCGAACTGCAACTACCCCTAAAATCACCACCAAACTCATTTCTGATCTTTTTAGACCTGCCAAAAACCAATACCATCTCTTCATTAAGATTTTAATTCAAGCAAGGTAAGACAGATCTACTCTTTGTCATGAAATCCAACATTATTAAACTTTTCAAAACAAGTTAAAACATTGAAACAACCTTTTAAAAGGTTTGCCCCCATTATCAAGGTCATTGATGGAATGGCTGCCTGCCTGTAAATCAAATGGAATTGCAAATCCTTTTTAGTTTAAGACATCTCAAGTTCCCTGCATTAGAATCCGGAAGAGTTATGGACTAGAACATGCCCTATCAAAGCTGCTGAACTATTGATTACTCGAAGAGGTGCATTGTCTGCTATTAGTACTTTCCGGAACGGAGAGACTATCCCGATGATTAACCCGGCTATCTGAAGAGAGAATATGATAATGATTGGTAAGAAAGATATGCAAAGAGCCTGGTGCAGATGTTGTTAACCGATGTAACTACATACCGATGCAATAGTCGATGGTACGAACACCTTCTCTAAGTCGATCTTACTCGTAATGCACTTTATACACCGAACAATCTTCTCTTTGAATGACATCTACTCGAAAAGTATACCATTTTCATGATTTGAGGGATAAATGCATCAGCTATCAGTATGATATGGTAAGAAAATAAATAAATTGAATACACTTCTTAAGGCTCAATGGCTTTACAGAAACCTATTTCGCAACCGCTAGCTGAGCCTCATGACAAATTGAGCTGGATATTAGTTAATTTCAAAATAGAAATAGAGTAAACCTTTTTTCCGTCCTGCATATTAGTTAGAGGCAGTTCGAGTACCACCGAGTTGTCTTCAGAAATTTGGCTATAACTAGGTGATAGTAGCGGTTCCGTGCAACTGTCGGGAGATGGTTCGGAGGACTGGATAGAGCTGTGCTCCGTATTCTTAATAACATAAGAGCTCACCAAAGGATACGCATATGCCCAAGTAAAAATGGCTCCTACCTACAAATGGAAAGGTTTCATAACAGAAAAAGAAGATTCGAGATCGCTAGAATGCACGACTCAAAAATGGAAAAGATTCGAATCCGAGATCATACTGCCATGGATAGTGAAGCATATGCCTCGGCATCGGTAGAGCAAGTAGATAACTTTGAAAATGGACTATTTGACTCATCGCATATGTCTGGAAAAACAATGAGAAGCAAGTTTCCCAAGTTTCCTGCACATACAACATACATGACTGTGCCCCATTACAAATTATTGTCCACTTCGGAGGGTGAATATCGTCTTCACTGTTTTTCTGTCGAGAAAACTGTGTCTTACGAAGTGACCCTTGTTTTTTGTAGCCACAGTCTAATCATTGGTTTCGAAAGAAAAACGAACCTGTGGAACAACAACCGATGACGATTCCTTGAAGGTGTCTAGGAGTTTTAGTTAGTTTTGCAAGAATCCAACCAAGAGCTGAGCCAACGAGAAATGTTAGAAGAACATTGACTGGCATGAACCATCTTGAAAGAAACAAGAAACAGATTGAGAAAATTAGCTTCAAGTAGAGAAAAAAAAAACCCAACAAATCATCTGAATGGAATTGGATTTATTACAAGGTAACCAAACTTTTGTAAGTGATCGTCTCGGCCAAGTTGCTGAGTAAGAGGCAAGGACTTAATACATAGAATACAATCTGTACATCAGCAAAGAAAAAATGTAGTTGTAAAACATTATTTTAACTCTTAATATAATACATTAATTTTAATTTGGTATAATTATACATAAAAAAATTAATTTTAATTTGATTTGATACATGAAATTTTAATTTTGATCCAATTACATATCTTTAGAAAAACAAATAAATTCAATTACTTCATATTTGATAAATATAATTTTTATGTATACATCAAGTAAATGTAAAATTATTGATAATAATATCAGTAATTTATGAAAAATGAATCAAAATTAAAATTTTACATATACAATTATATCTAATAAGAGTTAATCCAATAAAAAAAACCATTGAAATACAAGAATTTAAGACTTATAGTGAAGGTAAATTTGGACATGAGTATAGAGGGAAAAGACCCATAATCAACACTCAGCCCGGAATTCGGGTAATATAGGTTTTAACGTAAATGTTTTTCCAAGTTTATGGGAGTAATAAAATGGATTTACTTACTTTATTCAAGTAGTCTCTTGCCTCCGGCCCCAACAGGTTGATCTTTTCTATGCCAAGAAACAAACCAACACCAGTTACCAGTAACACTTTTAGAATTGGCACCAATGCCACAACTAACAGATCCAAGAATCCCATTGCGAACTCAAAACTTGTTATAATAAGATTGCCTGAGCCAAAAATAAATAAGATAAAATGAAGCAATCTATTAAGATGGAACAAGCACTTGATTTTTCCCAGAAATAGTATAAGAGTATATGTTCAATTATGACTAATAAAAATAGTCAAAAGAGCAAGTTGACATTAAGACAAACCTTTTAAAAGTCTAGAACTTGCTTCTTTCAAACTATCCCACCTACAAAATGATCAAATGGGATGATGCATACGGAGAAAAATTAACCAAAACAATTTCACAATTCCTATATGTGTATGTATGGAAACTCACTTGAAAAACAGGAAAGGGTAAGCAAATTAAAAAAAATGTATTTTCTTACGTAAATATTATAAACTTTAACTTAAAGAAAGAAAACACTATTATAAGCAATGGAAATTTCATTAAAGAAATGGCAGGGAAGATGAGTATAGAATACCTGTTGGCAACTTTCTAGAAAAATCTGAAGATGAATTTTCTAGGATCTGGGTTTTGCTGTATTAGTTGATTGAAGAAATACCAATAAATGGAAAAAAAAAAAGTATCACAGTCGAGGACGCAATCGAGGATGTAAATTTGATTATTGACTAATGGTTCAATTCTAGCTTCAAGTGAGAAGAACAAATGAAAAACGCAAGTCTACATTTATTTTGTATAAGTCATTTTCTCTTGCATCTTTATGATTCTGATGCAGTAGGTTCATGAAAAATACGTCAAAAATACAAAAAAAAAGTAGAAAGGATTGAAACACCATTAAAATACGGATGAACATGCCCAACACAAGATGTTGTTTTTCATTTTCCCTCCGATATGAAATCCAATAACAGGTTTTTTCAACATTCAAGTCATTTTAGAAAATCATAAAGCTATTTGCGTCTCAATATTGAATAGGAACATGTACGGGTTTATAATTCTATCGAATAATATTATAAAAAAATAAAAAAAATTGTTTTGCTGTATTTTATGATACCCATGTCCCAAGATTTTGAAGAAAATTGTCTTAATCGTGTCGGTATATTTGTAAGAGGGACCACGTAGTGGAGATTTGGTGTATCTACTGTATTTAGGCGCGATTGATGTGGCCGCATTTATTTGAGGTTTTACATCTACCGCTTGAGTGAAAAGAAGAAAACTTATGACATTTGTTACTTTATTAAAAATAAATTCATATACTATTATTATATTAAATATCACCTTAATTTTTAATTTACAAATTTGAGTTGAGGGAGAGATGGAATTATAAACTCATAATATTAATATTAATATTTTATTCAAATTTTAGAATTAATATTGTGCTCAAACCATATCTTCCTATAAGACTAATGAAATGGACTAGTTGTTGTAGACAAGGTGGTAGGTGGAGAATAGTTGGTTAACTCCAACCTTGTGTTCCTAGTTGTTGGCATATGTGTTTTAAATGGTTTGAGCTTCAGAAAACTTGTCTACGTAGATATATATATATATTATATAGTGTATTTTCAAAGAAATAGATGTTTTCTTATTTATCTTATACCTTAATATATATTGACAAAGAAGAGCAAAAATAAGTAAAAGTATTGCGAATATCCTTTTATTAAGAGTTAGATTGCATTTTACTTCCTTAATAAAAAATAGACAAATTAATTCCAGTATAGTCATTTTTGTTAAAATTTTCATCTATTTCTACTATTACAAACTAGTGTAATAGACAAAATAGCCAAACAATTGTACGTGGTGAGCTTAGTGTGCCTCATGTTGGTATACGTGAACAAATTTTTAACAGTTAAAATATATGCAATTTTAAAAAAAATTAATTTATACTTTGATTTAACGTATATAATTTTTGTTATTTTTTGAATAAAAACGACCAAATAAAATCTAATTTTTAATACAAAGATCATTATGATTTTTTATAGGAAAATATATATAATATATAAGAAAGGATAGTATAAAAGTGTGATTCCACGTCATCCTTATTCCTTTCTAATATAAGAATGAAAAATCATATTTTTACTCTTGATTTTTAGTATTTTTAGTTAAATTTAAAATTTTTAAGAAGAAAAAAATTTAAAATTAAGAAGAAAAATCTGATTTATTATTCTGTTATTGAAAAGAAATAATAATAATGATAAATCTATAATTTAAATTGAAAGAGGTTAGAGACAACAAAATTAAGGAGGTGAGCAATGGAGTAGGACAATTACTTTATTGGACAATAAAGAGCAGGACAAGTTTAATAAATGCTCTTTTTTCGTGTCTTACAATTTACTGTTTTAACGTTTAAAATAATTTTTTTATATTTTCCCCCTCTCTCTATATATATATGCTAGATGTGCTAAAGTCATATTTGCCCACTAGAATAATGATAATAATAAAAAAATAACTTATATTAAAACTATAGTATTAATAAAATAATGTTATGTTATTAAATTTTAAAGATAATAAAATATTATTATAGATTCATTTATATCTACTATTTTCTTTAACTTAATTTAATTTAAATTAAATTAATAAAAAAAATAATTTTTTTAAATTATAAACATTTTTTTCCTTTTATAATTTTTAATCATTTTGTTTTTTTTAAATTAATATTTTTTATTTTTGTGCAATTAATTCTAAACAGTAGATTTTTTCTTTTTTTCATTTAAAATTATTTTTATTTCATATTATATATTTTTTAAAAGTAAAAATTATATTACATTAAATCTTTAATAATAAGAATTGTGTCAATTTTAAAATTTTTATATTATTTAATTTTAAAAAAGAAAACATTAAAATTAGAGAGTAAATTAAATATGAATTTATGTATAATAATAATTTTATACCTTTGAAATATATTGATGCGACGTAATTTTATTAATACCTAAAAATATTAATTTTTAGAATATCTTAATATAAATTATTCTTAAGAAAAAAGTAAATATGAGTAAAATAAAATAAAAACCAATGCAAGTGTGAAGTAAACTAGTGTTATAAATTACTTGATGTAACAGCAACTGAAATAATATTCCATCGATAAGTAATTCAAAATTATTTGCAAAGCAAAACACATTTTATTGATGAAATTAGAACAGTGGAGTAGTTGTAGATATGTGGTAGGTGGAGAATAGTTGGTTAACTCTTACGTCCTGACAACTATTTTAAAATGAAATATTTTCATTAAGTAATTTAAAATTTAAAATTACTAAAAATAAAATTACATTTTAATCTATATTAAAAATTACAAAAAAATAATTTAATTCTTTAAAAATTATAAAAATATAGACTAATAAAATGATAAAATTATATTTTTATTATCGTAAAAATTACAATTTAATTTTAACCCTATAAAAAATTTTTTAACTCCGCCCCTACTCCTAATTTAAAAAAAAATTATAAAGATGTTTGTTTATAATTTAAAAAATTAATTATTTTAAGTAATTTAATTAAAGTTAAATTAAGTTAGATAAGATATTATATATAAATGAATGTATAACAATATTTTGTTATCTTTAAATTTGAATGACGTGTCACTATTTTATTGGTGCTTAAAAACTATACTTTTTAAAATGAATCTAATATAATTTGTTCTCTTAAAAAAAAGTTCATGGAAAGCTCAACTTAGAATTTAATAATTAAATTTATAATCAAGTATGGTAACTCAATTTTTTTAGAAAGAATTGATTTAATTTAAGTTTTAATTTGAATAGATTTCTAAGTATAAAATAGATAAAATATTTTATTTACTAATTATTACTTAATTAATATAAGAGTTATATATCAATTAAAAGTTAAGTCTGACTCTATAAATAGCATCCAATAGCTAGACATAATCAATAAAGTAGTAACTAAGAAAAATTATTAATAAAAAAGAATGGAGATTATTAGAAGTAATAAGTTAGAAATATAGCAAAATAGAATGGAGAATTAAAGTAATGGTTATTCGAAGAGGCAATATCGAATCATATTTTGAACAATAATGGCATCAAAAATAGATGAAATGTTATTTTAATTGATGATGAAGTAATATAATATTATGTCTCATTTTTTACATTTCAATTTAATATTATAGTTTCTTATTTTAGTTCCAAACTTTTATATTATTTTTAATAGTATTTTGTAGTAATTCAATGTTTAATTGATTTTACTTTTAATTTAAATTATTTTAGAGCACTAAAATTCAAGCAGTGGTGTTAAATGATGTTATGACAAAATTCAACATAATGTCATCAGGAAAAAACTTATACTATTACGTATGATAAAAAAATATTATAATATTTTTTTGAATAGTAATTTTTTTAGGTAAAAATCAATTGCACTAATCAAGATAACAAGGAAATTATAATAGACTGAGGAAGAAAGACACAATTAAAATATTGGAATGGATATTTCTTGTGGAATTTGTGATCATGATTATGAAAATGTGATACACGTTCTTAAAGATTGTACTGCAGCAAGAGATATTTGGAATCAGTTAATTTCAACAAGTACAGGTCCTAGTTTTTATTCCTGATCTCTATAGGAATGGATGGAACATAATCTTAACAATCGACAATTTGGCCTCTTAGTGGGAGGAGTTAATTGGCATTGCCTGTTTGGAATTATAATCTAGCAGATCTAGAATGATTCAAACCTTTTCATTTTTCAAGGTCTATTTTGGAATTCTGATGCAACTATCAAGGTTTTTCTAATTTGGGCACAACAATACGCTTCTGTGTCGAATTTGGACATTCTCAATCATTCTAGATCGAACGCGGCCCATTCTTTGTCGAAAACTTTGGTATGCTTGAATATAGATGGTTCGGTTAGACCTGAAGATGCGTTTGCTACAACTAGACGGTTTTTGCGTAATCAAAATAGGGGTTGGATTATTAGCTTTAGTAGATATTTAGGTAATTGCATAGTTCTGGATTTTGAACTTTGGGGTATTCTCAATAGGTTGAAAATTGTACTAGATCGGGGGTTGGAAAAAGTCTTAATTTAGACCGACAACATTGAAGCAGTTAACATTATTCAGGATGGAATACTTGGGGCTTCCAATTCTACTTTAGTAAGAAGAATTTTGTTATTATTGAAGCTTCTAAGTCAACAGCGTTCCCAACATGTTTCTTGAGAAGATAATAAACTCGCAGACAAAATCGTCAAAACGGTACGAGACAGAAGAATTGGCTTACGGTTAATGGAAGATCTTATTCAGATGGATTCACTTTAATGTTTAATTTTTGAGTTGCATGCATTGTTCACCAAAAAAAGGCACTATTTAAATCGAGCCAATTGGCTCCTTTATACACTCATACCTATCACCTCACTTCCTTATCAGTGCTATTAACATTCGCAAAAAAAAAAATCATGAATAAAAAAGAATGATTTTACACCATAAACAATTCGGTTTGCTTGGAATAACGTCTCTCACGCTAAGCGGTGAGCAACCTTATTAGCATCCCAACGAATCTAATGAAATGAAAAGAAAGATGTTGAGAAAAAAAAGACACAAGCCAGCGACAATCATCAAGTAATAAACCAACCTCAGAACTAAAAGACTTTTATAAGTGCTAAAAGTAACATTGTTAGAGTTGCGTAACTTAAATTCTTGTTAAAGAAATAATGCAGTGGTAAAACTAGGGATCTATTGAGGGCTTAAGGTTGAGGGCTGTACAAATGGAACCACTATAGAACTACATTTCGTCTATTTGACTTTGATTAGAATAAAGTTTTTCAACCTTTAAATAGATATAGTCGAAACTCCTCTTATATTATTCAGTTTTCAACATTAGTGAATTTCTCATCTTTGCCTGTGGTTTTTTCCTGAAATTGTCTCCACATAAAATCTGTGTTTTATTTTTTCTTTTCTTTCTGCTTTGCGATCGTTCTATATTACCATTATTGACGTTAGTTTCACAAGCATATTTTAACCTCCTTCTTAATGCGTTTTTAGGTTATTATTTGATGTTAATTGTGAATTTTATGCTCCTAATCTTTTAAATACATGTTTTTATACTTAATAGAGCATTATGGAGCAAAATGAGTGAAAAATGAAAAAATTAAAGCAAACTATAGGAGCCACATGGGCAAACCCATTCCACATGGTCGTGTCAATTTCGTGAATTTACACCTTAAACTGCGAGAAATCGCCTTTTTAGGTTTTTCGAGCATTCTAAAACGTATATATGACAAAAATAAGAATATAGGAGGGGGCATCATAGAATACTTTAGAAAACAACTCGAAAAACACCACTGAAGCTGAATCTAAAGTAGATTTCCATTAAGATTAAAGATTCGCATTTGATTTCTTAGGATATTATCATGAGTTTCTTTGTTTCTTGTGGCTATACTGTATTTTGGTTGTTTTTTATTTTTAAGCATGAACTAATTTTCTAAATACCTAGGGAAATGAATCCTATGATGGATTCTGTCGTTTGATTTTTATTTTATGTAATAAATACTTAAATCTTGTTCTCAATTATGTGTGCTTAATTCTTGGTTTGATATTTTTAGATTATTGATCCATATTTGATATGCTTAAATCAGAGGAGAAATAGAGCCTATTTAAGAGTAGATCTTGCACAATTGAGTGGAGTTGCATGCAATCCTAGAAATAAGACGACATAAATCTACTAAATTATAGTCAAATCTAATAGGGGAATCTATAGCACGAGTTAATGCGATAATAGGGATTTTAACTGGAAAGAAATTTCAATTAATTAACCTAGAGTTAGTTGCTCTTACTTTCAAAAGAGATATTAGCATAATTTAGGGATTTCTACGGATCAAGATACTAAGTAAAGAAATTGCATAATTTAGATTGATAATGGCAGATGAAATATAGGTAAATTCTTTCCTGGGTATTGTTTTGTTTCTTGGTTGTTAATAAGTTATTTTCCTATTTTGTTCTTTGTTGTGTTCATTAGTTAATTAATTTAGTTAATTTTAGTTTTTAATCAATCACTTGATTTATTTGGTTAATTAATAGAAAGATAATAATTATGTAAAATAAAATGATGAACTCAATAGAGAAATGCAACACAATGCAGTCTGTATTTGTAACGCCCCTAACCAGAATCCGTCACCGGAATAGAGTTACGGAGCATTACCGGAGTTACCGATTCATTTATCAGATATTTCATTAATCCGATATATTTTCTTTTCCACGTTCAAGTCTCGTATTCAAGTCATCCGGATCTTTATAAAGAAATTTGATCGTCATTTTTATTTATTTCATGTTATAATACATTCAACTAATGCTCTAAACAAAACTATCATTTTACCCCTAAACTTTTAATTAATGACGATTTCATCCTTAGGTTAAAATAAAATAAAATTATTGCAATTTAATCCTTATTTCCAGCCGCTATTCTCACACAAATTGATAACAACCTATGAATTCTATAAAATGTCAGAATTTTCCATAATTTCAGCATTTTTCAATTTAATCCTTAAAACATGTTTTTCCCTGATCTTGAGCTAAATTAATAATTTCATTCAATTTTGTAATTTAAATAATAAAATAATCCATTTCATGCAAGTTGGTCATTTCTAACAATTTTTTTTACAAAATTGCCCATAAAATTTTACTTGTATTCAATTTAGTCCATGAGCCTAAAACATACAAATTAGCCATGCTAGCTGAATATTCATACATATTTTCCTCCTCCTCCTCTCCATTCCACATCCTTAATTTATATAACATGCAACAAGTAACATTATCAATAATTTTACTATTTACTTATGTATATTCAAAATTGTCCATTTGCGTCATAGTCACTAAATTATTTATATCTTAAGCTACAGAACTCGAAATTAAGATCCGCTAATTTTTCCTGAAACTAGACTTACTTATCTTATTACCATAAAATTTTCAGAATTTTTGGTTTAGCCAATAAGTACAGTTTATTCTTTAAAGTTGCCCCTGTTCTGCTGTCTGACAGTTCCGACCCTTCTTCACTAAGAATTAATTATCTCATCGTATGAGATTCGGATGATGTTCTCACTTATTTCTATTGAAAATAGACTCGGATTTTAAACATATAAATTTAATCCCTTAATTATTTTTCTCCAAATTTTGATAATTTTCCAAAGTCAGAACAGGGGAACCCGAAATCATTCTGACATTGTCTCACAAAACTTATTATATCTCATGATTTACAATTCCATTGCTTACACCGTTTCTTCTATAAGAAACTAGACTCAATAAGCTTTAATTTCATATTTTATTCATCCTCTAATTAGATTTCTACAATTTTTGGAGATTTTTCAAAGTTAGACTATTGCTGCTGTCCAAAACTGTTTTAGTGCAAAATGTTGATTTTTATTTTGCCCCAAATTTCACAGTTCATACAATTCAGTCCTTACTTAATTAACCCCTCAATTAAACTAATTTTCTCAATTAATACTTTTCCTAGACATTATAAGTTATTTCATAACTATTGAAATTCAGAATTTCCACATAAAACTCTAGCTTCAAACTCTTTTACAATTTAGGTCCCAAACATTCACTTTCTATTCAATTCTTTCAATAAAATCAGCATATAAACAATTTAAAGCTCTAATTCTATGTCAAATCATCATATACTTCCAGCACATATTCATAGAAACTTTCAATTTCTTTCATAGAATCAAGAACTAATGAATTCAATAAATGGACCTAGTTGTAAAAGTCACAAAAACACAAAAATTTCAAGAAATAATCAAGAATTGAACTTAATTACAGTAAAAATATGAAAAAACAGCTTAATGGAACTCTTCCATGGTGTTTTTGATGATGAGAATGCAGAAAAATAAAGAGAAATCTAGATAATTCCACTTTAGTCCTAGTTTTATTAAGTAAATTTTGCAATTTTCCAATTTTGCCCTTAATTCCCCTTATTTTCTTGGTGATTTCATGATCTTGCCGTCCAGCCCAAATAGACCTTGGGTCTATTTTCCTTTTAAACCCTCTTTCTTTTATCATTTAAGCTATTTAATCATTTCCCACAATTTTGCATTTGATACAGTTTAGTCCTTTTTGTTCAATTAGCTATCAGTACTTTAAAATTTCTTGACGAAACTTTAATACTAACTTATTAACACTCCATAAATATTTATAAAAATATTTATGGCTTGATTTAAAATTCCCGAGGTCTCGATACCTCGTTTTCAATTTTAATTATTTTAATATATATATATTTAGTACATTTCACTATTTCAAAATTTTTCCTAACTTCACATTTAACTTATACTCACTAAATTAATAATATTTCCTACTCATTTGTCGGATTTAGTGATCTCGAATCACTGTTCCGACACCACTGAAAATTAGGCTGTTACAGTATTTCTCATAACTTTGAAAGTAAACAACAGTGGCTTTAAATAGCCTTACAAAAACATAAAAGCTAAAAAGAAGTTAACGTATCCCACTAACTCAAGAAACTAAAAAAAAAACTGAAACAAAGACTAACTAATTCAAAAATAATAACAAACTAATATATGCTCCTAATAATTAGGAACTTATTCAACAAATATAAGACTTAACAAAACCCTCCCCTAAAATAAACATACTAGCTGTACGTTAGTTTATATCACTGCAACTTCGAATGCCAAGTGCTTCTTTGAGTTTTTTGAATTGATCGAGCTTCAAAGGTTTGGTCATAATATCAGCTACTTGCTCACCAGTTCTGCAATACTCCATGCTAATTGATCCACCAGATATAAGATTTCTTAAAAAGTGAAACTTTACATCAATGTGTTTATTTCTTCCATGAAAGATTGGATTTTTTGCAAGCTTAATGGTAGAGGAGTTATCACAAATAATTTTGATTGATTTGCTTTAGGTACCTTTAATTTGCTTCCAAATTCACTGCATCCATACACTTTGACAAATACATGAGGCAGCAACTACATACTCTACTTCTGTAGTTAGTAACAACGGGTTGCTTTTTTGAGGCCTGAAGTACTCTTTTGATCACTCAAATCTCCAGCATAATCACTGTCTGTGTACGCCATCAGTTCATGTGTGCAATTCCTCTTGTAAAGAATGCCAAAATCTATGGTAGCTTGAACATATCTCAAAATTCTTTTAACTGCCAGCATATGTGCTTCCATTAGATTTGACATGAATCTATTGATCAGACATACACTGTACATTAGATCAGGTCTTGTGACTGTCATGTACATCAAACTTCCCACAATTTGCTTAAATGAGGTTCCATCGACTTGTGCTTCTTCTTCCTCCTTTGACAATTTGCTGCCAGGAACTATTGGGTTCCTGACTCCATTGCAAGCCCTCATTCTGAATTTTTCAAGAACTTTATTGGCATATTTCTTTTGGTTGATGAAGATCCCATTAGTGCCTTGATATACTTCTATTCCAGAAAGTACTTTATCTCATCCAGATCAGACATTTCAAACTCATTTTTCGTTGAGTTTTTGAAACCTTGCATCATTAACAAATCATTACTTGTAAAAGTGAGATTATCAACGTAAAGACTTACAATCAGAATCTTGTTATCCTCATGCTTCTTAACAAACAAAGTGTGATCACAACAGCTCTTTTCGAAACCTTCTTTGATAAAGTATCCTTCAATTATGCTAAACCATGCTCTTAGATCTTGTTTTAAGCCGTAAAGAGCCTTTTTCAATTTGTACACTTTGTCCTATTCTCCTTTCACTTCATAACCTTGTGGTTGAGCGACGTATACATCTTCATTGAGTTCACCATGTAGAAAGGCACTTTTGACGTCGAGCTGAAAGACTTTCCAGCCATTTCTTGCTGCAAGAGCTAATACCATTCGAATAGTATCCCATCTTACTAAAGGATCGAACACCTCATTATAGTCTATCCCCTTATCTTGAGCATATCCCTTGGCCACTAGTCTCGCCTTGCACTTATCAATTTCTTAATTTTCGTTCAAATTTGTCCAATAGACCTACTTGACTCCAATCACTTTCACACTAGAGGGAGCTTTTACTAGCTTCCATGTATGATTCTTCTTTATTACTTCAATTTCAAGATCCATCGCCTTCCTCCAATCTTTTGATTTTATTGCTTGTTCATAGGATAAAGGATCATCAGTAGATAAAAATAACACAAAGTTTTGTACCTCATCTTTTGAGAGACCTTTTCCACTCTGTAATCATCTAGATATGCTGGAGCCCTTCTTTCTCGAGTTTGAGTAGCTCTGCTTCATTATTGAAGAGATCTATTGCATCACTTGAGGTGGAGTTCTCATTAGCTGAATCTTCGTCATTTAAATTTGATTCATCTTTAACATTTTGATTGTATGCTTCTTCATAGGATTCTTCCCAATCTAATACATTATTTATGGTCTCTTCTTTTGTACTGCTCCAATCCCAGCCTTCATTTTATTAAAAAACCACGTCTCTACTGATGGCGATTGTGCAGTATCAGACTAAAAGTAGACAGAATCCATGCTAATAGAGAAGCGTCCTATTGTTCATATTGAGCAAAAGCAGGATTCTCAATCATCTCCTCATTATCACCAAGAACCAGTCGACATGGCACTGCAACAGTACTGTCAATATAACTTTGTAATCAATGAGTTTGATCACAAGCAAGACGTGTTGTTTCCACGCCAAAAAGTTACTATCACCAACAAGAGTAGCAACTTTTTGTGAAGTAAAAGCAATTGGATTGAAAGGCATACCACCAACCTCAACATCAAACTCTATTATCGACAAGAAGCTTCAACGGAAGCAACAAAATACTTTGATACCATAACAAAATACTATAATAGTCATTTAAGCAAGAAAATTTCAATCGTACCATTACTGAATCTATTAGAGTCTATATATACAAGAAGTGGTAACTACACAACTATAACTCTAACAACATACTGTTAGCTAACTAATTGAACTAATCTAGCTTATAATTGGTTACAACAGTAGATTCAGCTGATATCCAATCATTAATGAATCGTGAGGCAAAGGCCACAATAAACACCGCAATCGCTTTATCCCTCCGCCAAAGATATCGATTTCGAAAATGCCATAAGCTCCAAGCAGTCACTGTCACTCACTCTAGTAGGCTGTTATCGAAAAATCTAATAACTTTATATTTCTTATATAAAATTTTATAAATAATATATTTTTATAATATAATATAATATAATATAATATAATATAATATAATATAATATAATATAATATAATATAATATAATATAATATAATATAATATAATATAATAATCATATTTATATTAATTATATATTATCTACAAATAATTTATTGGTTGTTAAGATAAAATAAAAATTGATTTGTTAATAAGTTAATTTACAACATATCAATTTTTTATAGTTTTTACAAACAACAATTAATTTTTTTATTAGCATTATATTTGATTTATTAATATATATATTAATTATGTTAATTAGCTATTAATTATGTTAATTAGCTATTATTTTGAATAATATTACTTTGCACAAGTTATATAAAGTAAAATTATATTATATTAAATATACTTTAATTATGATTTAATTTTTTTATTATGATATTTGAATTGTTAAATAAATTAACAATTTTAATTATATGTAATAATTAATGTATCACATTTGACATTAAAAGTTAATAAAATAAAAAATTGTAATTCAAATAAAAGAAATTTAATAGTATAATTAATATAAAATACTAAAGTTTGGACGTGGTGAAAAATATAGATTCACACCTTTAAGTAATGAAAAATTTAGTACATGAAAAATGGAGAGCAAATGAATGAAATTGGTCCGCTCTTCAAGGCATGCATGTTCTTTGGCAAACCTGGTACGTTGCTTCACAGTACAAGGATCTTCGCATATCAGTTTCATCTCTTTAATTTGGTTTCTTGTTTAAGTTTAAGAAATCATAGACCCTACAAACCTAATAGTAGTACAGGGGAATTTGAAAGACTTGGATTCAGTCCCATCTCCTTCTTTGAAAAAGAACTTTGCTTGATTGGTAGAATGAAAATTAGAAAGATGAAAATTTGGAGGAGAAAAAAGTTAAAAAGGATGGAAATAATTTTTCTGTTTTCTTTGTTGCTTCGTAAAGTTGAAAATAGAAAGAACAGAAAGTTAAAATAGAGATAAATTTACTCTTTTTTTTTATAAATATATTTTTTATATTGACATTTATTAGGATTTCATTTTAAATAAGAATCTTTATAAAAAATATTATACCCTATTTATAAAAGCAGTCCAATAAATTAAATTATAATAGAATGATTATTTTAAAAATGAAAAAATTTAATATGAAAAACAAACATGCAAAATAGCGTAAATAAAATATATTAAAAGGTTAATATCAACAAAATAAATTTTTGAGTCAATTATATAAAATCGAAACATCTAAAATCCATATATCAATGTTTTACAAGTCTATGCATATAAAAAAAAAATTTAAAAAGCAAAACAATATTTCTCAAAATATAAGAAGTAAATTTTCAAGAGCCATTTTGTCCAAACATCATTTTCAAGAGTAGTTCATTACGTCAATGCATTAGAACTCCAGACAAGCTCTCACCTTTTGTTGATTCTGATTTAAAAATAAAAAATGCATTAAGTTGGAAATGATTTGGGACATCAATTTTCAACAATTCATCGAATACTTCAACTTTGAAAAGCAATCCGGTCTTTCCTTTTCAGCAATAACAAGTCTTTTTCATCAATCAGTGCAACCTTTTTTGCAATGTCATCACTTCAGCTACATTGCTTATTGCATTGACTAGTACTTCAATTTGCTTTTCAAAGCTTTCTTTCTTGGAGCTTTTTTTTTTATTACTTTGCAACAATTATAAAGAAAAAAATAGATAGTAATCAAAAGTCATGTAATACAACCATTTGATTGTTGCACTAAACCGCTTTTGGCATAATATTATTTGAACTATACTTTACCATACCATGCATACCATCTATTCTCAATTATCAAAATAAAGAATTAGAAATGGGGGTTCCACCATGGCATTCAATAATATATTGATTAGTAATTGATTAATTATTTTCGAATTAACCCAAAAATCAAATTTCATCTAATTAAACAAACCTTTGTGGATGAGATTAAGGAAACATGTTTTCTTGTTTTTCATTTGCTAAGAAAATGAAAATGAAAATGAAAATGAAAATAAAAATAAAAATAAAAACGAAACGTCTTAATTTTTTTATCAATATTTTGTTTTCTTGGTTAACATTATGGAATCATAAACCCTATAAACTTAATAGCCTCATCTTTCAAAAAAAAATGGAGTATTAAATTTATCAAACCATTAACTTGAGCATGAGAGCCTTCTATATACACATACATCTCCTGTCACATCCCGAAAATTAGGCTAGAAGCAATTAGATTAGTGAAACCTAAATTGGTTACGTTCTGATTTTTGGGTTAAAATTGTAAAATTATGTAAAGTAAATTGATTTGGTTAAGTGGATAAATGTTGTGCTTGTATGTGTGAGGTTTTGAGTTTGAATCTTGTTATTTGAATTTTGTTAATTTTTGCCCAAACCCCTATCTTTGAGCTTATAGATTAAGTATGATTTTTGCTCAATTTATAATAGAGTGAACATGTTGATTTAGTGGTAAAGTATTAGCTTGCTTATTGGTGTTGTGTTCTAATCCTTGTGTGGGTGTATTGACAATATTTTTGCAATTTCCATTTGAGCCATTAATTTATTTTTTATTTTTTCATGTTCCCACATTCTGTTTCACGTTTCTTTTCTTTTTTTTTTTTAATTTTATTTTATTCATTCTTTTTGGTTTTTTTTCTTTCTTTCTCCCTTTTTCACACTTTTTTTGTTCCTTGCTGTTCCTTTTTGCTATTTTCCCCAAACAAATTCTTGTGCAATTTTGGTTCTTCTTGTTACTATTTGTCAATACTATTCGGTTTAACCTCTGTTTCCTTTCAATTTCATTCTTGCTGTTTCAGTTCTGTACGTATTCGAGGTAGGGGAGACAATTATTTTTGTTAGTTGATGTGCAAATTAAGGGTTTTCCTTATAATCTTTGTGATGGAAGTAATTGTTGATTTGCGTTTGATGTTTGGATGCAATAAGGAGAAGATCGTGAGAAGGGTGGTTCTCCAACGATTTAAGTTCGTATTAAGTTACTATTCTGTTCAGTGGTGAGTGTTTCCACGGTAGTAAGGCCGGTTTGTTTTGTTTTGGGGTTTGTTTGGCATTGGTTTTATTAAATTAGCTAATTGGATTGGTTGAATTTCGGGTATTAATCAGTATTAATTGTTAATTTAGGTACTGCAATATGTGGTTTTTGAGCCTACATCAGAATTTGATTAGGTGTGTAAGAAGAACTTAAAAAATCAATGTACAGGCCAATTTTAGGCCCAATTTCAGACCCAATACAAATTAAACCCATCTATAACCTAAACTCACCAGTCCCAAACATCTAACCCAAACCTGAATGGCCCATTTACAACTACTACCCCTAACCCATTTACAACACAACCAATTAACCAAACCCAATACAAATTAACCCATGCCCAATTTTGCCAACCCAAACCCAACAAATCACTACCCATTACAAACAAACTAATATCCACTAACCCAATATTACCAGCCCAATACCTAACCCTAAGCCCAAAACAACCCAAGACCCAAATCAGAAAAACACCCAACAACCCTAACCCCTATTCCCACTTGCGTCGAACCTACCCCCACCTGCCTTCTGACACCAGCACCGGCCACCTGCTCCACCGTGCCCATCCCCTGCAAGATGAAAGGAAGCACGCAAATAGCAAATTTAGAAAAAACAGACAGTGAAAACAGGCTATAAAAGCCATGAAACAAAATGTAAAAAGGGTTCTTTTTTTTCCTTTCATTCGACAGTAAGAAAAAACACAAAAACAAGAAGTAAAACATTCAATTTCAGAGTCAATATAGTGATTCAATCAGCGTTTAAATATAGAAATAGCATTCAGGCAAACAAAAACGCCAAGATCGAAGGATTAAAAGCTTAAAAAAAACCCTAAGGTGATTTCTTTTTTTTTTTTCTATTTTAAGTTCGATTTTAAGCCTTTTTTTACTTGTATATATTAAAACATATAAAAACTAAATAAAAAGTAAAAATAAAGAAAAGAGGCAACTTTTTACCTTCTCCGGCCACCGTGCACGGTGGCTGGCGCCGGCGCTGGCGAGCCTCCGGTGATCGAACGGTGGCCGGCTTCCCCCACCGAAAATCGCCCCATGCTCCCCCTCTCTTTTTTTTTCCTTTCCCCTCTCAAAGTGATTTTTTTTCAGGATTTTAGGCTATTTATAGCCTACCAAAACGGTACCATTTTGGTGCCCAAATTAAGCCAAAAACGGCACCGTTTTGGACCCCGGGTCTGGTCGACCCGACCCGCTCCGAACAGGATCCGCGTGTTTTTTAAGGGATAGGTTATTTATGCGTTTAACCCCTCCGCTTTTTAAACGTTTTGCAATTAAGTCTTGCGTTACTTTTAATTTGGCCCTGAAATTTTGCACGGTTTTCAACTTAGTGCAGTTCAATACGGTACGTTTTAGAGGCTCGAATTTATTGCGCTTTTGACCCCTCCAAGTTACGCGCATGTTATAATTTCGTCATTTTCTTTAGTTTTTATTTCAAATTGGCCCCAAAATTTAGTTTTTAATTCAATTTCGTCCTTTTTTTTACCTTTTTTTCGTTACTCTACTTTAATTATTATTATTATTATTATTATTATTATTATTTCTAATGTGCCCATATTATGTATTGTACTATGTGTATATATATATTTATATGTTACGTACTTTTAATATTACATTTATATATATCATTATGTATATTTTTAATATGTATGTATTTGTGAAGTATTATCAATAGTTTTTTTATTATTATTAGTTTCAAAATGTATATATTGTGTTTATATTTTAATACTACGCTATATATGTTTTTGTATTATGTATATATATTTTTAAATATTATATATTGAGTATTTCTAACGCTATTACTATATATATGTACGTATTTTTATCGCATAAATATTTTTATTTATCACTTCTAAGGTATATATATATCGCATATGTTTTATATCGTATATTTCCCTTATTTATTTTTTTATTAGTTATATGTTTTTTATTATTTCATGTACATATCTTTATATCATCTTTATTATTATTAATCTTAATACATGTTTTATATATGTATATATTATGTATATTTTAATATTATATTATATGTACGTATTCATATTATAGTGTTTTTAGTTACATATTTTTGTACTATATTATTTTATTAGTTTTGCTATTATTAGTATTAGTTTTAGTTTCAATAAATATTCTAATATGTATATATATATATACACTTTAGTATCATAGTTGTATACTTTTATACGGTCTTATGTACATATATTTACACGCATATTTTCTTTTATATACATTTTTAATATCATATATGTATATGCGTTTTTACTATATTAGTTAGTCTTTTTCCCTATTTTATATATATATTTCAAATACTATGTATAGTATATTTATGACTCTATTACTATATATATTTTATGTACACACTTTTAATATTATTATTATGTATATATATTCGTTGTTTTTATTTCATGTTTAATATTATCATTATTTACGTTTAATATCGCATGCATGATTATTGTTTTTAATATTATTATCATATTTATTATTTGTTTTAATATATACCTGGCACTTTTATTTATTTCTATTTCATATCAATTTGCTTTGCATTATTTCGAAAATCTTATTCCTATTTTCCGATTAATTTCAATGCATAAGGCAACATATCGGTTTAACACTAAGTCGTCAATTTCATCGCTATGTTGGGTGAACATCAATCGACTCGTGTTAAAACGGTATATCCTTCTAAAAAAAATCAAAAAGATTGGAAATTCTTGTCTTTTCAAACGGATCACGATTAAATCTTATATTGAACTCGTATTTTTGAAAATCAAGACAACACGTGTTTATAAGATACCAATTTTGGGCATCGCGAGGGTGCTAACACCTTCCTCGCGCGTAACCGACTCCCGAACCCTAATTTTTCTCTGGATTTTAACGTAGACCTAAACTCAGCCTTTTGTTTGTTTTAATAAGAGATCTAATAGGTGTCTGATCACACCTAGGAAAAAGGATCGGTGGCGACTCCCTATTTATTTCAAAAATCAAACGTCAAATTTCAAACTTTTTTCAATAAATCGCCACAATTAGTGACCAAGCTAAGCAAAATTTTTTACATCGCTACAGCTGGCGACTCTACTGGGGACTCGCATTTTTGAGAGTCGAGTTGAATTAAACGCGTGTTGTCAAAATTTTCAAAATTCCTTGTTCAAATTAATATTTAGTCGTGATCCTAAAATTGTGTTTTTGAAAAATCATGCATTTGCATCGTGTTGTATATATTCTTCTAACTTGTTTTGTCTGGTTGTTTTAAAGCCTTAAATTTTTATGGTTTTAGTTTTGGTTTAGATTTTAAATAAAATGCAAAGGTTTGTGAGTTTCTCCCCACACGCCGTGCACGTGCATTTTTACATAACATGAGCTCTACACCCGAGCTCCGTCTGTTTAAGTGAAAGTAAATGCTATGCCTTCGTAAGTTAACTCGTCCCTCCGCACAGGCTAGTGAATACTTTCGGGTTATATATGACTTATGCTTTCATGAGTTAACTTGTCCCTCCGCATAGGCATAAGTAAATGTAATCCCTTGAATTGAACTCGTGAGCCTGTGATGGGCTACGACCGAGGCTTCGTACTAATCTTAGTAGATGGCAGTACGGACAATTCGAGTACCTATCTAGAACCGAAATCATATATAGTGAACCGTACAAGCCACCTAACTAGAGCCATGCCGAACTTCCGTCCGTTAATGGTCACCAAAATAAGTATACGGGAGAAACGCCTCTTCCCTTTTATTTCTTAGGTATTTACACTTTCTATTTTGATTTTCCGAAATTCATATTTGTTGTACTAACCAAGATATCTGCCTGTGTTCTTATTTTGCATCATGCATTATAGGCACCATATTAGGAAGGTGTTGACTAGAAATTTGGTTGCCAAAAAATGGGTTTCTAATGGAAGAGTCAATTATACAAACAACCGAGAAGAATGCATTGGTTCTGGACTGGTCTTTAAAAACTCAGAAAGAAAAATGGGATAGTCTAGTAGAGGGATGTATTGCCAATCTGCCCGAGCACGTAACTGTGAATGTTCGCCAGAATAACCTTGAAGATTTGGTTCGGATTTGGAATCAGTGGGACTCGGACACTAGGGGTATCTTCATCGAGAGATATGGAGACATAGCCAATTTGATTGCTGTCAACGTAGACGAACGATTGATCCAAGCCATGGTCAGATTTTGGGATCCGGCTTACGCATGTTTTACCTTCAATCAAGAAGATATGACTCCGATTATGGAGGAGTACGTTGCTTTGCTTCGCATTGAAAATGCCCAATTCTATAAAGTATATGTGAAGGAGCCTAAACCGATGACCTTCAAGAAAAAGTTAGTAAGATTGACAGACATGACTGACGCATGGGTCGAAAAACAGATAAAGAAGAAGAATGAAACCATTTCAGTCCTATGGTTTTCCCTACGAGATTTGGTTCTGAATCATCCCGGCATGTTGAAAAGAGTGAATCTATTTGTTTTGGCCATTTACGGTTTGATCATCTTCCTGAAAGTCCTTGGACACATAAAAGTTGCGGTGGTGGATTTCTTCGAAAGATTAAAACAAGAAATCAACTCTGTCCCGACTATCTTGGCCGAGACCTTCAGATCCTTAAACAGTTGTAGGAAAATGCGGAAATGACGCTTTATCGGATGCGCACAGTTACTAAATGTCTGGATTTTGAGCCATTTTTGGAAAGTAGAGCGCACACCGTACCACATGTTTTCAAAAACTTTCGCCCCGTTGGAAGCCTATATTGAGAGAGAATGGCCAAAGGATGTTACTGAAGAACATTGGGTTTCAATTTTTCAGAACCTTCGAGCTGAGGATATAACGTAGAGAGCACCGTGGATACGCCATTCAGTTCTGCTATACAAGGTTGGAGATCAAGATTGGGTACCATTACTCGGGTTATGAGGAGGAGTTGGGTATGCCCCGCTATTAGTCCAAAGGCAATTTTCTTCACGACAATTCATACCCGCAACTGGAGGATTAGCACAGTCCGAGTTCACTTTCGCGGGTGAAGGGTATATGAAGAGGATCCGAGACATTGCAAAGTCTTGGAAGAAAATTCATCTCATGGAATTAGCCTTATATGCTGATACCCTTACCCAAGATTACGACATATGGAGAAAGCAACAGGTGAACAGTCAGTAAATCTCGTCAACGAACTACACCGTCCAGAATCCTTTCTCGGAGGAAATACCGTCTGAGCTAGAAATGGCAAGACAAGAATTTAAATGAGAAAAGGCCAAGATGTATCGAGACCTTAGTGCTCTTCAAGAGGAAAACTACCAATTGAAGATCGACGTTCAGATTGAAAGATCTAAAACCGAGAAAGTGCAAAAAAAAGTTGAAGTCATGAGAAATGACTTAAGGGACCTCCATCTGGAAAATAAAAAGTTAAGAGGCACAATAAAAAATAGTGGGCTGGGCAAGTCGTCGGCAGAATGGAAAGAAGAAATAAGCAACATTAAAGGCGGGATGGAATTTTAGAAAGGAAAAGCGAAGAAAGAGGAGGAAAAGGCTGCGCGGGCTGTGATAGAACTAAGGAAGAAGAACGCCGAATATGAAGCTGTGTCTGCTGAGGTAATGACTGGAAATCTAAATGTCAAGAACTAAAAGAGAGGATATGAGATTTAGAAGATATACTGCAAGGTCGTCAACAACAGCTAAATACTCTCTTGAAGGCTTTGGAAGAAAAGAATAGCCAATATGATAAAGATATTTGTGCTTACGAAGAGGGCCTCCAAGAAAAAGAAATGCAACTTAGCTATTTGATCAATGAAGTTCGTGGGGTAGCCATGCACGTGGTACAATTATCGGAAGAAGTTGAAATTCTCATTTGCCAATTCCCTCCAAGTCAAAGATCAAACATATCAGAGTTCTTAGCGCGAGTAAAGAAATACGGCGATATAGCTAGGAAGTTTGTGTAATAGTTGAATCGAAAATGGCAAAATGTTTGTAATGAACTCTTTTGATGAATGAAATGCCTAAAATAGGGGCTATCTTGAAATCAACACCAACTTCTTGCATTTCTTTCATGACTAACATTCATTTGACATTTATGCATCCATCCATTCATTCATTCATTCATTGCATATCCCATAATCGTTCGCTGAGGTTAAAACATATAATTCACAGTTGTAATACCACGAGACTAGAACCACGTCATTCGTATAGAACGCGTCAACAAGCTAGGGCAATGGAGGCTGAATTCAATGAAAGAATTGAAAGGATGGAAAAAGTTCAGAGGGAATTACAAGAGCAGTTGGCTAAGTCACAGCAAGAGACAAGAGATTTAATGGTGAGACTCGAGAAGAATCACTCAAACAGAAGGATCAAATGGCTAAGATGATGGAAATGATGTCAGCTTTAGTTAAAGGAAAGGGACCCATGCAGAGCCCTGACGTTGAGGAACCTCGGTCAAGAGTTAATCACAGTCAAGATCCGCTCTATCCCCCAAGATTCACTCTGCCGCACGCCCACGCAACACAAAGAGGGTACACCCAAGGGGAACCCACAGACCTGGAGCAATGGGCGGTGCCACCTGTTCATATAGGGCAAGGAATGTTTGTATCAAACCCGGAAGCTAGTCCTGCTGATCCACTCGTTCCAGATTTGGACGATCCAGCAGAAATAGCCAAGTTGAAAACCGGTGATCACGAGGCTCAAGAGAAGTATAGGAGCCTTAAGGAAAGACTTAAAGCAATAGAGGGTACTGAAGCCTTCTCTGCATTGAGTGCCAAAGAGCTCAGTTTGGTGCCCGATCTGGTTCTGCCTCTGAAATTTAAAGTACCAGATTTCGAAAAATACGATGGCACAAGATGTCCAAAGGCGCATCTTATCATGTTTTGCCAGAAAATGTCTGGTTACGTGAATAAAGACAAGCTACTCATACATTGTTTTCAGGATAGTCTAGTAGGATCGGCTCTTCGGTGGTACAACCAGCTTAGTAGGGAAAAGATCAGATCTTGGAAGGACTTGGCGTCAACCTTCTGTGAGCAGTACAAACATATATCGGATATGATGCCTGATCGAATGACCCAACAAATGATGGAAAAGAAACCAGCAGAAACCTTTAGACAGTATGCACAAAGATGGAGAGATATCTCGGCCCAAGTGGAGCCTCCACTGACTAAGACTGAGATAACAATCCTTTTCATCAATACTCTGAGAGCACCATTCTATGACAAGCTGGTGGGAAGTGCCACGAAGGACTTTGTGAATATTGTAATATCTGGTGAGCTTATAGAGAATGCCGTCAAGAGCGGTAGAATGGAAGGTCAAGAAAGTTCAAGAAGGGTAGCGCCCATGAAGAAGAAAGAACCAGAAGCCCATATGGTGGGAATGGGAAGCCGTTATACCCCTAATCCATATCCAAACCAACCCCGACCTCGAAATTATCCTCCTCCGAATTTCTATTATTCTCCTCAGACCCCTTACTACCAAACACCACCTCTTTCATACCCTGTATACGCCATGAACAACCAAAGGCCCGTCACTACATTCCCACAAAACACTCTACCCGCTTAAAACTAACCCAGAAATGAACTAAGACCAACAAGACCCAATTCCGAGAGATCGCAATTCACCCCTATTCCTGTGTCGTTTGGGGAACTGTACCCAAAACTCTTGGAGAAGCAATTAATATCTCTCCATTACATGGCACCCCTAAAACCTCCATACCCGAAATGGTACGATCCAAATGCTAGTTGTGCATACCATGCCGGGAACTAGGGGCACTCTACGGAAAACTACCTGGCCTTCAAAAGGAGAGTTCAAGGACTCATCGATGCGGGTATTCTGCGATTTGATGGTACTGGCGGTACACCCGAGAACCCATTCCCAAACCACGCCGAAGGGAATGTGAGCACAGTGGGAGAGGAGGACAAACGACAAAGTAGAAGATGGGTTTTTGAAATAAGAACACCTTTGCAGAAAATCTGGGAGGTGCTAGTTGGAAAGGGGTTGCTTTGTCATCTTAACAGAGTATTCGAGGGAAAAAATACAAAATATCAAAGTTTTTGCGAATTCCATGGTATTGAGGGGCACGACATTCAATCCTACGAAGAGTTCAGGAGATTACTACAAAATATGATGGACAATAAGGAGATTGAGATTTTTTATAAAGGCGAAGAGGCCGATAGAGGAGAAATATGCGCCTCTGACCATTAATCGTCAGGTTTCCCATATAGCGCTGACCGACCGTTAATAATTTATTATAACGCGAAGAAGGAGCCGGTGAAACCAAAAGTGATAATCGAGGTACCATCTCCTTTCCCCTACAAGGATAATAAAGCAGTACCATGAAAATATGACGTCAATATCGTCACACCTGAAGATGAAAAGTCCAAAGCCATGACTGGAAGTGTTGGGGAAGTAGGTCATTTCACTAGTAGTGGAAGATGTTATTCCAAAGAGATTGAACCAGCAAAGAAGAATAGTGACTTGAAACAGAAAGGAAAAGCACCAATGCGTGTGACCGGAGATGAGCATGAAACTGTGCCTGAGCAAGAAGCTAAAAAGCCTGTGGACGAGGAAGAAGCACAGGAATTCTTAAAATTTATTAAGCACAGTGAGTACAACGTGGTGGAATAATTGAGTAAGCAGCCAGCACGAATTTCGGTATTATCTCTGCTGTTAAATTCAGATTCGCACCGGAACGCCTTGTTAAAAGTGTTGAATCAAGCTTATGTGGCAAACAATATATCCGTTGAGAAGCTTGACAGATGGGTGAATAACCTAAACGCGGATAATCTCATTTCTTTTAGTGATGATGAAATACCACCCAATGGTAGGTGCTCCGTGAAAGCATTGCATATCACAACCCGCTGCAAGGGTTATATAATACCGAACGTGCTCATCGACAATGGATCGGCACTCAACGTCATGCCTTTGGCCACACTTTCTAGGATTCCGATGGATTTGTCCTATTTAAGGCTCTGCCATTCTATAGTAAGGGCATTCGATGGAACAAGACGAGAAGTCATGGGAAAAATCGAGATCCCTTTAGAAGTGGGTCCGTACATATACGATGTTGAATTTCAAGTCATGGACATTACACCATCATACAATTGTCTCTTGGGAAGACCTTGGATCCATTCTGCTGGAGCAGTCCCATCATCATTCCATCAAAAGGTGAATTTTATCATGGATGGCTGTTTTGTCACTGTCGAGGGAGAAGAAGACATTGTAGCATCTATTTCTGCCGACACACCATACATTGAAGTGAGTAAAGATGCTATGGAATGTTCCTTCTGATCTCTTGAATTTGTCAATGCCACATTCGTCGTTGAGGGAAACAGAATTCCTGAGCCAAAACTGTCGAGAAATACCAGGATAGATGTCAAGTTGACTGTAGGAAAAGGAGCCCGAGCAAGGAAAGGTTTGGGAAGGTACCTGCAAGGAATAGTCAGGGCTCTAAAGCCAGTACACCACAAGGCCCGATACGGTTTGGGGTTTCAGCCGGACATGCGTCAAAGAAGAAAACAGTGGAAGAAGGATCAGGAGAGAAGGATTGCGAGAACTTTGGGCCGAGAAGTAGAATAGGAGCCCATAACGTACCCTCCTTTGTCAAAAACATTTACATCTGCAGGGATGATATACCCCGGACAGGATAATATACAAAGCACGCTGTTATTAATTGAAAGGGGTCTTCAGAATGTCAGTATAAATGTCATTGACAAAGGAAGTAGGGCAATTAAAGATGTTTCAACGATACGCCCTTGTCTTCTTGGTTTCATGTTAAACAATTGGACTACCGAGGACCCTATTGTAGTTTATAAGTGTTCAGAGTAATGCTCAAACATTAACCCTCTATTGTGTCCTTAGATATAATAGAATTCTTTTGTAAGAGCTTGCATTTGTTCTTTATCATTTAAATGAATATCAATGAAGATGCATTTTGTCACGATCTTTCGAATTATCACTAATTTCATAATCATCTTCTCATTTTATAGCCTATCTGTACATTTGCCTCATACCATGCCATAACATTTCGTTTGTTGGTTCCAATACTGGGATGCCCCTCTATAGTTTCCTTTTCCATTCACTTTTCAGGTGCTCAGATATCAACAGCATGAACAAACCCGTTACGAGTCCTGAAATCGATTTTGAGAAGGCTATTTGTTTAGGAGAATTTGAAGTCGAAGAAAATGCCGAAGACTATGTCTCGTCTCCTGACTTGCTAAGAATGGTGGAGCAAGAGGATAAACATATTTTGCCTCATAAAGAATCTATTGAAACAATAAATTTGGGAACTGAAGAAAAGAAGCAAGAAGTGAAAATTAGGACCTCTATTTCAGAGGACACCAGGCAAATTTGATTGCTTTGCTCCACGAGTACAAAGATGTATTCGCATGGTCATATCAAGACATGCCAAGATTGGATGAAGATGTAGCAGTCCATAAACTCCCATTAAAGCCAGAATGCAAACCTATTCAACAAAAGCTAAGACGGATGAGACCTGAGATGTTGTTGAAAATAAAAGAGGAAGTCAAGAAGCAATTTGATGCTGGCTTCCTACAAGCCTCCAAATATCCAGAATAGGTGGCTAATATAGTCCCGGTACCAAAGAAAGACGACAAAGTACGAATGTGAGTGGATTATCGTGACCTGAATCAAGCAAGTCCTAAAGATAATTTTCCCTTGCCACACATTGATACGTTGGTGGATAACACAGCAAAGCATTCATTGTTTTCTTTCATGGATGGATTCTTGGGGTATAATCAGATCAGGATGACCCCCGAGGATATGGAGAAAACTACTTTCATAACAATATGGGGAACATTCTGCTACAAGGTGATGCCGTTCGGATTAAAGAATGCTGGGGCAACATATCAGAGGGCTATGGTAACATTATTCCATGACATGATACATAAAGAAATAGAGGTCCACGTCGACGATATGATTGCTAAGTCCCGAGGGGAAGAAGAGCATGTAGTGAACCTGAAGAAGTTGTTCGACAGACTGAGAAAGTTCCAGCTAAAGCTAAATCCGGCCAAATGTACGTTTGGGGTTACCTCGGGAAAGTTGCTAGGCTTCATCGTCAGCGAAAGAGGCATCGAAGTTGATCTAGACAAGATAAAAGCTATACAAGAACTACCACCTCCGCGCACGCAAAAAGAAGTCAGATGATTTTTAAGGAGGTTGAATTACATCGCTCGGTTCATTGCTTAACTTACCAACCAGTGTGACCCAATCTTTCGGCTTCTTCGAAAACATAACCCGGGAGAATGGAAGAAGGAATGTAAGGTGGCCTTTGATAAGATAAAACAATATTTGTCTAGTCCTCCAGTGCTAGTACCGTCAACCCCGGGAAGATCACTGATATTGTATTTGACTGTGTTCGAGAATTCAATGGGTTGCGTACTTGGGCAACATGACGAGTCAGGAAAGAAAGAAAAAGCGATCTACTACCTCAGCAAAAAGTTTAATGAACACGAGGCAAAGTATTCGTCCATTGAAAAATACTGTTGCGCTCTGGTTTGGGTAGCTCGGAGACTTAGGCAATATATATTGTATCATACGACCTGGTTGATTTCAAAGCTAGATCCAATAAAGTACATGATGGAATCACCTGCATTCTGAGGAAGAATGGCACGATGGCAGATCTTATTTTCGGAGTACGACATCATCTATGTGAGTCAAAAGTCGATAAAAGGAAGTACAATAGCAGATTTCTTAGCAGCTCGAACTATGGAGGAATACGAGCGATTGAGATTTGATTTCCCGGATGAAGACTTGATGTGCATCACGGGAAAAGAATGCGAGTCATCAAAAGAGAAGTCATGGAAGATGAGCTTTGATGGTGCATCGAATGCATTGGGGCATGGGATTGGACCAGTCTTAGTATCACCAGAAGGGAACCATTATCCGTTCACTGCTAGGCTAAACTTTTTCTGCACCAATAACATAGCGGAATATGAGGCTTGCATCATGGGACTGTGTGCAGCAATTGAACGAAACATCCAAACTTTAGAGGTATACGGAGACTCAGCATTGGTGATTTATCAAATCCGTGGAGATTATGAAGTGAGGGATTCAAAATTAGTCAAATACAGTGATCTCGTGGCAGGGTTGATTAAAGAATTCAAAGAAATAACTTTAAATTACTTCCCACGAGAAGAAAATCAGTTAGCTGATGCCCTGGCCACTTTGGCTTCAATGTTTAAAGCAAACAGAGAAACATAAATAATGCCTCTTCAAATGAGCATATATGAAGTCTCTGCACATTGTTTCAGCATTGAAAAAGAGCCAGATGGACGGCCATGGTTCCATGATGTCTTAGAATATATCAAGAATCAAAGGTATCCCTAACAAGCAAATGAGAACGACAAAAGAACAATCAGAAGAATGGCAGCGAGATTTGTTCTTGATGGGGATATCCTGTATAAAAGAGGAAAAGATCAAGTGCTCTTGAGATGCGTGGATACTGTTGAAGCTAGAAAAATACTTGAAGATGTTCATGAAGGAATTTGTGGGACACATGCCAATGGTTTCACTATGGCCAGGAAGATTATGAGACTCGGTTATTATTGGCTGACGATGGAAAGTGACTGCATTAGTTTCGCAAGAAAATGCCACAAATGCCAAATTTACGGCGATAAAATCCATGTAGCCCCTTCACTCCTTCATGTCATGACTTCTCCATGGCCTTTTTCTATGTGGGGCATGGATGTTATAGCAAAAGCTTCTAATGGACACCGGTTTATCTTTGTGGTTATTGATTACTTCACAAAATGGATAGAAGCCGCTTCGTTTGCCAATGTGACAAAGACCGCAGTTTGTAGGTTTTTGAAAAAGGAAATCATTTTTCGATATGGTTTGCCTGAAAGAATCATTTCAGATAACGCCATGAATCTAAACAACAAGATGATGAAGGAGGTGTGTGAACAATTCCAAATAAAGCATCATAACTCATCACCCTATCGCTCGAAAATGAACGGAGCTGTTGAGGCGGCCAACAAGAATATTAAGAGGATTATTGGGAAAATGACCGAGACATATAAAGATTGGCACGAGAAGCTACCATTTGCTTTGTATGCATATCGCACATCTGTGCGGACATCTACGGGGGCAACTCCTTTCTCTCTGGTCTATGGGATGGAAGCTGTGCTACCTATTGAAGTTGAGATCCCCTCTCTACGAGTCTTAATGGAATCAAAACTAGAAGAAGCAGAATGGGTTCGAGCTCGATACGACTAGTTAAACCTTATTGAAGAAAAACTCTGAAGGCAATCTGTCATGGACAGATGTACTAGAAGAGAATGATCACAGCCCATGACAATAAAGTACGGCCAAGAGAATTTCACGAAGGATAACTCGTGCCGAGAAAGATTCTCCCAATACAAAAAGACTTGCAAGGAAAATGGACACCAAATTGGGAAGGTCCATACGTCGTAAAGAAGGCATTCTCGGGTGGAACTTTGATTCTCACTGAGATGGATGGGAAGGAGTTACTGAATCCAATAAATTCAGATGCTGTGAAGAAATATTATGCTTGAAAAAAGAAAATCAAGATGAAAACCCGAAAGGGCATCTAAAAAAAAGGATCAATGTGAAAACCTGAAAAGGGCGTCTTGATTAACACAAAAGATTAAGATGAAAACCCGAAAGGACGTCCTAATGAAACAAACACTGGGCTTAAAGAGCAAGACGTTTTGAACAGTGGGTCAAACAGTGAGACTACAGTATTTGAAGCATTTTTTGAAAGCTCGAAATCTTCTACACAATAAGCCATACTCGAAAAGATTCCTGAGCGAGGAATGTGGAAGAGTTCATGCGTTGAATATCTAGAGCATTTGTATCTATTGAATGCAATCTATTTCCTCTTTATGACATTTTTTTGCTATCATTGATTAACTTTCTTTATTCGTTACGCTTGAAATAAATAAATGCGAGGTATCTTTTTGTCCCTACCTAACCATTTTCATGCATCTCATTATGTGTTTATTTACATGATAAATAGTGAAATGACATACTCTAAACAAAAGAAATGTTAAGTATTACCTGGATGAAAATTTGACAATTACAAGAGATTCAAAGCAAGGACAAAGTTCGACCAGGGGCAAAAGAGTGATATTTGAGAAACAGATTACTCGTGAAACTTGGAGACGGGTACAAAGCCTGAAGAGAAAGTCAAGAGTCAAAGCAATGAACGCAGATCCTCAAAAATCGTGACGAAAAGGACATATGACAAACATGCTTAAGGAGCACTGCATAATCAGGTAGGCATAAAGGCATTTAAGACAAACATGTGTATATCATGATAACATCATACATGGCATATACAGGTAATCCAGTAGAGCAAGAGCACGTGATGATAGCTGTACTGAATCAAAGGAAAAAACACCTGGGTTCTACCGAATGACAGGTTTTGGTATTTTGATGTTTTATTTCTGTTCTCAGAAATCGACTCATATTGCGAGAAGTGAGTTAAGCCTCAAGGCACGCTGAGGTAATTTCAATTTCTGTTTTTCAATTTCTGTTTTCTTCAAAATCAACTCATATTGCGAGAGGTGAGTTGAGCCTTTTAATTTCTGTTTTTCAAAAATCAACTCATATTGCAAGAGGTGAGTTGAGCCTCGAGACACATTGAGGTATTTTCAGTTTTTATTTTTCAAAAATCAACTTATATTGTGAGAAATGAGTCGAGCTCAAGATCACATGCCGAGCAAAGGATAAAGATTTAAGCTGATGGAAGACACTAGATTTTGATCCCCTGAAGTTGCAGTGGAGCAGGTCAAAGTTGCAAGTCTTGTCCCCCTGGAGTTGCAGTGGAACTGATCAAGGATATCAAATCTTGCCTTTCTAAAGTTACAGAAGAAAAGACCACAAACCCTATCTCACTGAAGCGATAGAAGAGCAGATTGAAGCTGTAGACCTCATCTTTCTGAAGCTACATGGAAGCAGATCGAAGCCACAAATCTTATATTCTTGAAGTTACAAGGCATATATCAGAAGATGCAGTGGGTTGAACCAAAGTAACAAGATGTGATGGACTAGAAGGAGACTACCTGAGCAAGAAGAGCGCCAATAAAGTCAAGACTCGGCAAGACGGGGCAAAATTAGCCTTTCATTATGTTTTTGCTCTATTCCCGTTGCACGACAATAAGCAAAGAGGGGCAGCTGTACAGGCCAATTTTGGGCCCAATTTCAGACCCATTTACATCAGACCCAACACCCAATACAAATTAAACCCATCTATAACCTAAACCCACCAGACCCAAACATCTAACCCAAACCCGAATGGCCCATTTACAACTACTACCCCTAACCCATTTACAACACAACCAATTAACCAAACCCAATACAAATTAAACCCATGCCCAATTTTGCCAACCCAAACCCAACAAATCACTACCCATTACAAACAAACTAATACCCACTAACCCAATATTACCAGCTCAATACCTAACCCTAAGCCCAAAACTACCCAAGACCTAAATCAGAAAAACACCCAACAACCCTAACCCCTATTCCCACTTGCGCCGAACCTACCCCCACCTGCCTTCTGACACCAGCACCGGCCACCTGCTCCACCGTACCCATCCCCTGCAAGATGAAAGGAAGCACGCAAATAGCAAATTTAGAAAAAACAGACAGTGAAAACAGGCTATAAAAGCCATGAAACAAAATGTAAAAAGGGTTCTTTTTTTTCCCTTTCATTCGGCAGTAAGAAAAAACACAAAAACAAGAAGTAAAACATTCAATTTCAGAGTCAATATAGTGATTCAATCAGTGTTTAAATATAGAAATAGCATTCAGGCAAACATAAACACTAAGATCGAAGGATTAAAAGCTTAAAAAAACCCTAAGGTGATTTCTTTTCTTTTTTCTATTTTAAGTTCGATTTTAAGCCTTTTTTTACTTGTATATAATAAAACATATAAAAACTAAATAAAAAGTAAAAATAAAGAAAAGAGGCAACTTTTTACCTTCTCCGGCCACCGTGCACGGTGGCTGACGCCGGCGCTGGCGAGCCTCCGGTGATCGAACGGTGGCCGGCTTCCCCCACCGGAAATCGCCCCATGCTCCCCCTCTTCTTTTTTTCCCTTTCCCCTCTCAAAGTGATTTTTTTTTCAGGATTTTAGGCTATTTATAGCCTACCAAAACGGCACCGTTTTGGTGCCCAAATTAAGCCAAAAACGGCACCGTTTTGGACCCCGGGTCGGGTCGACCCGACCCGCTCCGAACAGGATCCGCGTGTTTTTTAAGGGAGAGGTTATTTGCGCGTTTAACCCCTCCGCTTTTTAAACGTTTTACAATTAAGTCTTGCGTTACTTTTAATTTGGCCCTGAAATTTTGGACGGTTTTCAACTCAGTGCAGTTCAATACGGTACGTTTTAGAGGCTCGGATTTATTGTGCTTTTGACCCCTCCAAGTTACGCGCATGTTATAATTTCGTCCTTTTCTTTAGTTTTTATTTCAAATTGGCCCCAGAATTTAATTTTTAATTCAATTTCGTCCTTTTTTTTAACCTTTTTTTCGTTACTCTACTTTAATTTATTATTATTATTATTATTACTTCTAATGTGCCGTATTGTACTATGTGTATATATATATATTTATATGTTACGTACTTTTAATATTACATTTATATATATCATTATGTATATTTTTAATATGTATGTATTTGTGAAGTATTATCAATAGTTTTTTATTATTATTAGTTTCAAAATGTATATATTGTGTTTATATTTTAATACTAAGCTATATATGTTTTTGTATTATGTATATATATTTTTAAATATTATATATTGAGTATTTCTAACGCTATTACTATATATACGTACGTATTTTTATCGCATAAATATTTTTATTTATCACTTCTAATGTATATATATCGCATATGTTTTATATCGTATATTTCCCTTATTTATTTTTTTATTAGTTATATGTTTTTTATTATTTCATGTACATATCTTTATATCATCTTTATTATTATTAATCTTAATACATGTTTTATATATGTATATATTATGTATATTTTAATATTATATTATATGTACGTATTCATATTATAGTGTTTTTAGTTACATATTTTTGTACTATATTATTTTATTAGTTTTGCTATTATTAGTATTAGTTTTAGTTTCAATAAATATTCTAATATGTATATATATATACTTTAGTATCATAGTTGTATACTTTTATACTGTCTTATGTATATATATTTACACGCATATTTTCTTTTATATACATTTTTAATATCATATATGTATATGCGTTTTTACTATATTAGTTAGTCTTTTTCCCTATTTTATATATATATTTCAAATACTATGTATAGTATATTTATGACTCTATTACTATATATATTTTATGTACACACTTTTAATATTATTATTATATATATATTCGTTGTTTTTATTTCATGTTTAATATTATCATTATTTACGTTTAATATCGCATGCATGATTATTGTTTTTAATATTATTATCATATTTATTATTTGTTTTAATATATACCTGGCACTTTTATTTATTTCTATTTCATATCAATTTGCTTTGCATTATTTCGAAAATCTTATTCCTGTTTTCCGATTAATTTTAATGCATAAGGCAACATATCGGTTTAACACCAAGTTGTCAATTTCATCGCTATGTTGGGTGAACATCAATCGACTCGTGTTAAAACGGTATATCCTTCTCAAAAAAAATCAAAAAGATTGAAAATTCTTGTCTTTTCAAACAGATCACGATTAAATCTTATATTGAACTCGTATTTTTGAAAATCAAGACAACACGTGTTTATAAGATACCAATTTTGGGCGTCGCGAGGGTGCTAACACCTTCCTCCCGAACCCTAATTTTTCTCTGGATTTTAACGTAGGCCTAAACTCAGCCTTTTATTTGTTTTAATAAGAGATCTAATAGGTGTCCGATCACACCTAGGAAAAAGGATCGATGGCGACTCCCTATTTATTTCAAAAATCAAACGTCAAATTTCAAACTTTTTTCAATAAATCGCCACAATTAGCGACCAAGCTAAGCAAAATTTTTTACGTCGCTACAATCAATGAATGGCTGACAGCCAAAATTGGGGTTATCAATGCCACACGGTTGTGTGCGACACATGAGCGTGTGACAGGCTGTGTGATAGACTGTGTGAGCCACATAGGCGTGTGAGCCTATTTTCTGAAAATTTACCCTAAAGCCATTTATGATGTGTGATGTGTAATTAGACCTTCCGCAGGGTTCATATTGCTTTGAAATGACTTGAAAATAAGGTATTTCAGTGTGCAATTATATGTGATGTGTTTAAGGTATTTAAATATATATGTACTAACTGTGTCTATCAAATCTAATGACATGTATCTGTGTTGAAATGTTGTGTATGAGTTTATAATGTCTGAATATGTTAAATTGTAAATCTCTGAATTTGATATTTGACCATGCATGTGACATTGTGGTTTTTTCTGGTTTAAGTGATTCATATTATGATATATCTGTTTATAAAGCATGAAAGCCCATGCTTACTTGTTTCTGTTAAATATATGAAAGCATATTCAACATGCTTATCGTTCTGATTTTGTATTTGCATGCCATGTCACATTGCATGGGGTAGATATGAGATGTTATGGAGGAAGTGTGATTCTGACAATATTACTGCATCTTTTGGCGGTGCAACTGCAATATCTGTTATGGCAGCTTGACTTCAATTTTAGTGGCTTGACCACGTATATTTGATTATGGTGGACTACCTCAACATTTCTGTCTGGCAATCCAGTTGCACTGATATGAGTGGCATACAATCACGACCCGGTGTGATTGGATGGATGGATTCTTGTAGTCCTAATTGGTGTGATTGGTTGAACGGAGTTTGTGTATAGCAGATGGTGGTAGGATTTGTGTCTAAAACTATTTCAAAATCTATGTCTGCATTTGTAACTGAACCTGTATATGCATTTGTATTTGATTATGATAATAAATATGATTCTGTATATGAGAATATGTTTGAATCTGTATTTGAAAACGTATTTGTTTGTGTATGTGTTCTGACTTGTTGCTCGGGATGTGTTACATATTGGGCTTCTAGCTCACTTGTTTGTTGAATATGTTTCAGGTAGTCTTCTAACTTAGGATCAAACGACATGCAGGAGCTCGAGTTGTTTACTCAGTTAATTAAATCTTAATCACTTATTCTTTTATTTTTGGGGATTGTAATCTATTTTTGGTTTGTTTTGGTTTTTGTTTAAATCATCGGTAATTGATATTTTCAAACGTAAAACTGTAAAATCAGACAAGCTAACAAAATGAATTTAGGTTTTCAAAGCTAAAACTCTGAAAATTTTTCGCTCCAAATTAAATAATTTCTTAAGTGTTTTTCTGTAAATAAATAAATAGTTTTTAACAAATGTTAGCATTAACCGAAAAAGATTTGCCCAAAATTGATATTTTCAAAGCAAACGAATTTGAATTAAATTTCTAAGTTTGAAATAAGTGTTTTCGGACTTAAAGTTTTTTTGGACGTTTGTGAGAGTTCTACCAAGTTTTATGCTTTTGAAACTCACAACTAAATTTGATTAAATAAAAAATTTTTAAACAAACTATTATAATTTCTCTAAATTCGATCATAACGTCTAGACCGGATTTCTGGTGTTAGACCTCCACTACCTATTGCCTACTGCCAATTCCTAGCATTGAGACTCACTCGCATCAACAAACCATATAACACAATCCCATTATTTATGACTTGATTCTTGGAATCCTGCAGTAATTCTAAAGTAGCATCTCCTTGCAACTTTTATCAATTTACTCATCACAATGTCTTTTTCCACTATTTATCTTTATTATCTTACTCACCACCTTGCTCTTTTAGTTATTTTATTTATTATTCAGTCTTTGCCTTATTAAATCGCCTTTAATCTGGTCTTCAATTGAGTTCCTTCTTCGAGTTAAGGCGAAGCTTATAGTTCTTCCATATAAATGGTTTAAAAATTTAGCTCCGGTTGAGATATGAAATTAATCAAAATATTAGAATAAGGGATAAAATCAAAACACTTAAAAGAAATTTAGAAAAAAAAAAGTTAGATGAAAAAAGGAATGGACGATTAGACGGCCCAATTAGAGTCCAAAAGAATTTGGTCTCCGATGAAACTATAAATAATGCGCCCAACACTTTGGGCTCCCCGATCCTCATTCTATTTTTTATAAACTTGAAATTTAACTTTTATAGTTTTATTTTTAAGAATTTAATTTCTCTATTTTTAATATTTCAAAATCAAGTTCAGTTGTTAACTTCGTTAAAATTATTTTGTTAAATTCAAATTCATTATAATGTTATTCTTTTAGTTACATTGCTACCAAGTGATTTTTTTTCTTTTAATTTCTCACACCAACAAATTAACAATATTAACAATTGGACCTGAATTTTAAAATCTAAAAAGTAAAGGGACTAAATTTTAAATTTATGAAAAATACAAACACGTATGACATATTTTAACCAAGCTAAAAATAATTAATAAGAAAGCAAAATTTAGATGAACAAAATAAAGAATTAAAAGAATAAAATAAATGGTATAGTCATTCAACTATTCATAAATAGTTAAAAAAAAATCATTTAACTATTTGAATTTTTGGTTCATTTTTGTGAATGGCAACCGGGTAATAAAAAGATGAGGTGACAATTCTAAAAATGACATAATAATAAATTTAATCTTCAATGTTTATATAATGTATTAATTTGGTATTAATTCTAAAAAAATATAGCCCTCAAAATTTATATATTATGCCAATTTCATCATAATTCTAAAAAAATTTAAAAAAAAATCACATTAGAAATATGAATCAACTTTATACTTACATTGTTGACGATAACCCCACCATTCATTATACTTGGGAGAGACTTAGTCCTAAATTGTTGAATATCCAACATTATTAATCAACTCGTTTAGTTGACAATTCCTTTCCTTAAATTCTTTCAAATAAACGGACAACGATTTTGTAACATTAGTCTTAAGCATAGTTTCCATGTGGTAGACAAAGTACTACCAACAATACATAAAATTCAACTAAAAGAACTCTAATGAGCATTCATCATACAAACAATGCATGAAGAAAAAAGAGTAAGAACATGTTTGGTTGGATACCGATCCAGTCTTAATGCATGAATTAATCTTTAAAGTATATCAATTTTGATTTAGAATAATTTTTTTTGGGGGTCTAGATCAAGACTTTAAAGTATGAAATGTTAAACGCTTCAATCCTTTCACGTTAAAAAAAAACTGATAAAAAATTTGGACCAATGTAATCACGCCAAGTTGCAAACTTTTTCCACCTCGTGGAATTATCATGTAAATACATTGAATTTGAATAAAAACCAGTCTCGGTTCCTCATTTCTTTTCCAATGATGTCTTCATCTTCTTTAAAGTTGATTTTTTGCCCATTGGAAAGAATCATTTAGATGCTTTCCTCTGTTCGTCGGTTTCTTTGAAGTTAGGGTTTGTCGAAGGGGTTTATTACTGATGGTTGTCCAATGTCCACCTGAACCCTGAAATCACACATTAATTTCGAGGGTATCCAATGTTATTGCGAAATAAGGGCACCCATATGTATTTCCAAAACTCCTTGGAGTAAAGGGAAAAAAAAAATTGGATGTGCAAAAACTTCGTGAGTTTTGAAATTAATTTTTTAAATGGATGGTTAAATGTTCAAATTAATTGAAATTGTATGTATGTTTTGATGTGATTTCGAAACTGTTAATACATTGGTGTAGAATCGATTTGAGTTTTTCCAATGGCTTGAAAAGGACGAATGCAAATCAAGAGTAAAGAATGGAAGTCTTGATGATTTAAGCAGAGAGAAAATAGAGAAATTCAGATTCATAATATAGAGCTGAAAAAGGAAGGGAAACAGATGAATTGGAAAGGCTTACAATAATATGTTAATTTGCATGATTTTTTTGTGTTTAATTTGGTTAATTTTTGAATTGATCCCTGCTGAATTAGTGCTTTTATATTTTAATCTTGTCAGGGATGCAATTGGAATGCTAAGAGTAAAAAACGAGAAAAAAATTACCAAATTGAAACACAATCAATGAAATGAAGCTGAATAAAAAATGTAGAGAAAACCAATGACTCATAAAATTTTTTTATCTTTGTAAAAGCCAAAAATAGAAAAAAAAATCTTATTTTATTTTAATTATATGTTGAGGTGGTTAAAGCAAAATTTAGTAAATACAATGTGTATAAATAGGCTTTAATGTACTTAGGAAAGACACATTTAATTTTACATCTTTGATTTTCATTTAGAATTTAAGAGAAATTATTCTTTTTCTTCCAATTTGGGCGTGAGCATACTGTTGCTTCCATTTACATTTCTTTGTTCTTTCAAAATTGGTCTAATTGATTTCCAAGTATCTTTCTTTCCCATTTTTCACCATTATCAAATCACCTTTCAAAATCTACAAAGCATAAATAATTTCATACTTCATTAAATTCCATCTTAGCTTTAGGCCAATGTTCTTTCTGATCGGGAATCGTGAGGTACGTATTCGTGCTAAAAATCCTTCCAATCGGTATTCACATTTTTCCTAAGTATCGGGATTGACAACTCATCCTTTAAAGTTAACTCGATTTCAAGTCAAAAAGTGCACGTTGGGTTGGCGTTGTGTTTGCTGACGTTGGAGAAATGAGTCAGCCGTGCTGTATTCAGATTTCCGAGAACAAATTAAGGAAGAAGTGATCGGGTTTAAACGACCTACACGGTTGAGGTTGTTAATTCGAGTTGGGTTCTTCAGAGCGCAAGGCTGCTGGAATCTTGAATCGGGAACACGTGTATCTCAGTTAGATAATCGGTAAAGGTTAGTTTGCAGGTCGTACCGGGACTAGCTACGAGAGGAAGAATTAGTGGTTAAGAAGTTCTTAACTGCTATAACCAGTTTATTGCTTGGAGGAGAAAATTAACTTTCAAGGATTGAGTCAAAAATCCGGAATCCACTGAGTCTAGGGCTAGGGCTTATTATCTTTGTTTACAAAAATCCGAATTTATTTCCTGATTTAAATTTATTTCCAATATTATTTAATTGTTTATTTACGCTGATTCGATTATTTACTTTCTAATCATTTTCAAAACCCCCTGATTTATTTGTTTATTTTTGTGCAATTCTATTTGGAGTCGTGGGCATGACTTTTGCCATGACTTTCGACACGACAAAAATTCTGATCACAAGTTAAACACGGAAGTTGATTAAAACATTTAATCATTGTGGACTCGACCCTACTACCACTCTTTACTACTGTTTAGAGTTATTTTGTATGAATTATTTTTTGTAGTTTAGACGCCTATCAAATTTTGGCGCCGTTGCCGAGGATTGGAGATATTTTTTCTAATTTTTGTTTGTTTATCTTATGACCAGATCAGAACTGAGACTCTAGAGTTTGAACCAAAAATTGAGAAATTGGTCGACAACTATAGAAAGAAGCCATTCGACGTAGTAAACGGCCAAATCCCGGATTCGAAGCCATATTATACACAAACGAAATTTTCTCTTTCGACGAACCAAACGAGGTGGCCGAATAGGTAATATGCCAACTTGCAGCGGCACCGAATAAACAACAACCCTAATGTATAACTTATTCAGCGGGAGAAACGCCGTTTGAGTTAAAGTTGGGTTTGATTCATTTACTACCCACTTTCCATGGATTACAGAATGAAAATCCACACACCCACATTAAAGAGTTCCATATGGTGTGCACAAGCATGAAGCCTCAAGGAGTAACAGAAGACCAAATCAAACTTCGTGCTTTTCCTTTCTGAGTAGCCGACTCTGCTTAAGAGGCTATTTTATTTACCCCCGAGATTTGTCAATAGATGGTTTGACATGTCTCGTTTGTTCCTTAACAAGTTCTTCCCTGCACCTCGAGCGGCCGAACTAAGGAGAGACATCGTGAGAATCTGTTAGAAAGAGACCGATGGAAATGAAAATGATAAATGCTACAAGTGGAGGGGCACTTATTAACATGAATCCTCAGAAAGCACGAGAGTTGATATCGACAATGGCTGCTAACTCTTAGCATGAGATAGGTTTATGGGTTAATTTCTCTATCTCTAGAAGATAAAATTGATAAGCTGACTAACGTTGTTCAAACTTTGCTTACAGATAAAACAGGCCCAACACAGTTGTGCGGAATTTACCCTAAGCCAGACAATTCGACAGATTCATGTCCAATTTTACATGAGGATTCGACAGAACAAGCAAATGTTGTCAGGAACTTTCCAAGACTGTCCCAAAGGCGATATGACCCCTACTCGAACTCATATAATGTGGGGTGGAAGGATCACCCAAATCTAAGTTATGGGTCAAATATTCAGTTCAATCAATCTTACCAACAAAGACCACCTTTGAATCAACAATTACCACCCCCAAAGTCATTTTTGGAAACCATAATGGAAAGGCTAGCCAATAGTACTGTAAAGTTTCAACAAAAAAATTGAAATACATTTGTAAAAGTTAGATAAGCAAGTGAGTAAGCTTGCGCTCACGATTAGTCGTTTGGAGTCCCAAGGCAAGCTATCATTCCAAACTAACCCTAATCCTCGACACAATGTAAGTGCTATGACGTTGATGAGTAGGAAGCTTTTAGAGCCCGTACTTGGCACGAGTCGTGCCCACGACATTGGTCGAGATAAGAAGAAACTTGACACAGAGGCTCTAGTGGAATTAACACCACAAAAATCATTTGCAGTACCACCTTCATTTCCCAGAAGATTAGTCCAATGCAAGAAGGAGCGAAAAGAAAAGGAGATCCTCGACACCTTTCGAAAGGTAGAAATCAACATACCTCTTCTTGATGCGATTAAACAAATTCCACGATATGCAAAATTCTTAAAAGAATTATGCACATGTAAGAGGAAGCTCCTGGGAAATGAAAAGGTGAGCGTTGGAGAAAATGTCTCTACCGTTTTACAAAGGAAAATACCACCTAAATGTAAGGACCAAGGTATGTTTTCCATATCTTGCAAAATAGGTAGTGTTGGTATTAAAAAAGCCATGTGTCACTTAGGTGCATCAATTAATGTTATGCCTTTGTCAATTTATAAACTACTTAATACGAGTCCTTTGAAGGAAACAAGTGTAATTATTTAGCTTGCAGATAGATCTGTAGTGCATCCGGAAGGAGTGCTAGAGGACGTTCTTGTTAAGGTAAACGAACTGATGTTTCCTGCAAACTTCTACATCATCAACATGTAGGATCAAAACTTGGCCAATTCATTTGAAATACTTCTTGGGAGACCATTCTTGAGTACCGCACGAACTAAAATTGATGTTTGAAGTGGAACACTCACTATGGAATTTGATGGAGAAGTGGTTAAGTATAATGTTTCTGAGGATATGAGACATCTCAATGATAAGTTACAAATTGTGTCTTACAGGAATGTAGATCTTGATATTAAACAAGAGCAATTATCGACGATAAAAAACCAATACGTGAAGCTATCATGAAAGCCTCAAAATTAGAGCTGAAGCTGTTTCCAGAACATACAAGGATTCCGACAAAGAAAAATGCAAACTTGAACGGAAAAGCTCAAAGACGCCTCAATCCACTAATGATAGGGGAATCCGGGAATGGCTTCAAGGATAGTGGGCAAAGGTCGAAACTTTTTTGCAAGAACATCCAAGTGCACAAGATGGAAAAATTAATTCTCAATTAGCCAAACGAATAACATTTAAGGTTGTCGAGCTAACGAAATTAAACAAAAGTGCTTTTTGGGAGGCAATCCAAATTTATTTTTAATTTATTGATTTTTTTTTGAATTTCAATTTAATTTGGATTAAAAATAAAATTAATAATAACCAGATTATTCTTTAATCAGGTTAATGAGATATTTTCAAGTACGTAATGGAGGTTGTCAATTTTCCCAAAATCAGATACTGATGGTGGCGTGGGCACTCTAGGCTAAATGTTGACAATTATTTCCCAATGCTGACAACATCATTAGAAACATATGAGAAGTATTCTTAACCTTTCTTTTTGCTTGTTGTTTGAGTTATTGAACATTATTGCATATAAAACATGCTTGAGGACAAGTATAGATTAAGTGGGGGGTTGAAATGGCAAATAAAATGGTAAATATGCATGATTTTTGCTGCATGTCTCTTTTGCATATGTTCAACCTTATGCTAGATTTATTCGATAGTTTATTTCAACATTAAGCCTCTAATCTCATTACTTAATGAATTTTGACAATTGGGCAATTTTTGAATTAAAGTGTTCAAGTATCTAGATTAGTCGACATTTTTGTTTTAAGGTTGATATATGTAACTAGATTTTTCGTATAAATTGATTGTTAGAAAAAAATATATTTGCTTGTATATAAGTAAATAAATAAATTAATAAAGGCTCAAGTTATGAGTGAAAGTTTCGAAAACGTGACTGAATTTAGTAACTGGGGTAAGGTGCTTGGGTTGTCATCTTATCTCGTGTAAAAAGGTTTGACTGACAAATCGAAAACCTACAAACATTCTGCTAATCGAGCCTAAATAAAAAAAGACTGTTTGAACTGAGTAACTGGGATAGGGTGTTTGGGTTGTCATCATAGTTCACGTAAAAAGGTTTGACCGTGTCTAAATTTTTATTACTACGTAGTTAATTAATAATACATTGCAAATTTTGGATTCAAACTCAATTTAGAACATATTTCAGTTTTATGAAACTTTTTGATCAAACTATATATTCTGAGCATTTATTTATTTTCGCCTGTTTTGTTTGCATTGATTTTAAATGCGAAAAAGAGGCTATTTTTAATAAATTGTAGAATAATTTCTAATTTTTGAAAGTACATTATGCTTGAGGACAAGCATGAGCTAAGTAGGGGGATTTGATAACATGTTAATTTGCATATTTTTTGTATTTAATTCGATTAATTTTTGAAATGATCCCTGCTAAATTATTGTTTTTATATTTTAATCTTGTCAGGGATGCAATTGGGATACTAAGAGTCAAAAATAAGCAAAAAATGACCAAATTGAAACACAATCATTGAATTGAAGCCGAATAAAAAATGTAGAGAAAGCCAATGACTCATAAAAAAAATTTTAACTTTGCAAAAGCCAAAAATAGAAAAAATCTTATTTTATTTTAATTATACGTTGAAGTGGTTAAAGCTAAAATTAGTAAATATCATGTGTATGAATAGGGCTTTAATGTACTTAGGAAAGACACATTTAATTTTACATCTTTGATTTTCATTTAGAATTTAAGAGAAATTATTCTTTTTCTTCCAATTTGGGAGTGAGCATACTATTGCTTCCATTTACATTTCTTTGTTCTTTCAAAATTGGTCTAATTGATTTCCAAGTACCTTTCTTTCCCAATTTTCACCATTATTAAATCACCTTTCAAAATTTACAAAGCATGAATAATTTCATGCTTCAATAATTTCCATCTTAGCTTTAGGCCAATGTTCTTTCTGATTGGGAATCGTGAGGTACGTATTCATGCTAAAAATCCTTCCAATCGGTATTCACATTTTTCCTAAGTATCGGGATTGACAACTCATCCCTTAAAGTTAACTCAATTTCAAGTCAAAAAGTGCATGTTGGGTTGGAGTTGTGTTTGCTGAAAGTTGGAGAAATGAGCCGGCCGTGTTGTATTCAGATCTCCGAGAACAAATCAAGGAAAAAGTGATCGGGTTTAAACGACCTACACGGTTGAGGTTGTTAATTCAAGTTGGGTTCTTCAAAGCGCAAGGCTGCCAGAATCTTGAATTGGGAACACGTGTATCTCGGTTAGATAATCGGTAAGGGTTGGTTTGCAGGTCGTACTAGGACCAGCTACGAGAGGAAGAATTGGTGGTTAGGATGTTCTTAACTGCAATAACCAGTTTATTGTTTGGAGGAGAAAATTAATTTTCAAGGATCGATTCAGAAATCCGAAATCCACTGAGTCTAGGGCTAAGGCTTATTATCTCTATTTACAAAAAATTGAATTTATTTCCCTATTTAAATTTATTTCCAATATTAATTAATTGTTTATTTACACTGATTCAGTTATTTACTTTCTAAATATTTTCAAAACCCCTAATTTATTTGCTTATTTTTGTGCAAGTCTGTTTGGAGTCGTGGGTACGACTTTTGCCATGACTTTCGACAGAAGAAAAATTTTGATCACAAGTTAAACACGAAAGTTGATTAAAACATTCAATCTCTGTGGACTCGATCTTACTACCACTCTTTACTACTATTTAGAGTTATTTTGTAGGAATTATTTTTGGTGGTTTCAACGCCCATCAGCTAGAGAGTAAGGTTGAGAATAAAAAAAAAGAAATTTCAAGATTTCAAAGTTAAATTGGCAAAGTATAGGAATGAATCAATATTATGGCAAAGTATATAGTGTCAAAAAGACGGCTAAGGAATTATAGATGTCATTGGACCATAAATACAAAACCGAAAATGCTAGAGCTAAAAAGTTTTTAGTTGTCAAATTCTCAAATTTTGTAATGGTTGATTCTAAACTTATTGTGAATCAAGTGCAGGAACTTCAGCTGATCATTCATGAAATTCTTGCAAAAGGGATGGTCATAAATTAATCTTTCCAGGTGGCAACCATTATTAAGAAGTTACCCCGTACTTGGAATGACTTCAAGAATTATCTAAAGCACAAAAGAAAGGAAATGTTAGTGGAAGACCTGATTTTCAGGCTTCGGATTGAAGAAGACAATAGAGATACTGGCAAAAACCTCAACAAAGCAGCAAATGTCAATAGTGCTAAGGCAAATGTGTTAGAAGTCAATGAGGACTTTAAGAAGGGATACCAACCTCAAAATGGGTCTAAATTTGGACCAAAAGATGACATTTCCAAGGATCAAAAATTTCAAGAGAAATACCTCAATTGCAACAATATGGGGCACAAGTCATCTGACTGTAGGATTCTAAAGAAAGTCAGAGTTAATGAGGCTAATACTGTGGAAGAAATTTCAAGGAAGTGTTTGATATGGACTTATGTGCTGTGATTTTAGAAGTCAACATGATTGACCCAAATCCAAGATAATGGTGGCTTGATACTAGTGCCACACGTTATATCTGCTGTAATAAATACTCATTTTCTAAGTTGGTGCCTTGTGACAAAGGGGAGAAGCTTTATGTGAGAAATGTCGCAACTTTTAAGATCAAGGGGAAAGGTACTGTGGTCTTGAAGATAACTTTTGACAAAGAGCTTAAGCTTCAAAATGTGTTGTATGTGTCTGACATACACAAGAACCTTGTTTCTGGGACACTCTTCAGTGTACATGCCTTTAGGATAGTGTTTGAATCTTATAAGCTAATTTTTTCTAAAAGGGGAATGTTTGTGGGAAGGGGATATGTAATAAATGACACGTGAAAACTTAATGCAATCTCTATAAAAGCAAAGACAATGAATAAGAATGTCGCTACTTCTTCTGTTTATGTGCTTGAGTCATTCATTTTATGGCATGGTAGGCTTTGACATGTTAAGTATGATACTTTACATAGATCAATTAATTTAGAGCACATTCCTTCATTTCACATTAATTATAATCACAAATGTGAAACTTGTGTTAAGGAAAAATTAACAAGGTCTTCATTTCAAACTGTTGAAAGAAGTATAGAACCATTTGATTTAATACATAGCGATGTTTGTGATTTAAAGTTTGTTCAAATCAGAGGAGGGAATAAATATTTGATTACGTTCATTGATGATAGCACAAAATATTGCTATGGATATTTACTTAAGAGCAAAGACAAAACTATAGAGAAATTTATTCTTTATAAACAGGAAGTTGAAACCCAACTTAATAAAAAGATAAGATGGTGAGAACTGATCGTGGTGGTGAATATGTTGAACCATTTGGTGAATACTGTGCAGAATATGGTATTATTCATGAAGTGACACCACCATGCTTTCCTCTATCAAATGGAATAGTTGATGGGAAAACTCAGATTCTAAAGAAAATGATGAACACATTGCTATGAAGCTTTGGGTTATCACAGAACATGTGGGGGGAAACTATTCCATCAGCAAATTACCTTTTAAATTAAGTTCCCCACAAGAAAATGGACAAGACACCATATGATTTATGGAAAGGTAGAAAACCTTCCCACAACTACTTGAAAATGTTTACAAAGGTAACAGCTTTGTTATCAAAGCAAATGAAAATAGGTCCTACAATAGCGGATTGTATTTTCATTGGCTATGCAGATCATAGCATTGCTTATCGATTTCTTATGTATGAATCAAAGAATCTTGATATTCACAATAATACTATATTGGAAACGTCGTGAACCTCTTGTTATACGTCTTGACTATTTCTTATGTAAAATTAAGAAAGCCTTGACTACTTTGATACTTTTTCTCCGATATCCAGGATAACTTCTATAAGGATGATACTTGCAATTGCCGCCTTGTGGAATCTAGAAGTACATCAAATAGATGTTAAAACATCTTTCCGAAATGGAGATCTTGATGAAGAGATTTATATGGAACAACCTAAGGATCATGCAGTTCTAGGACAAAAAAGGAAAGTTTCTAAATTGGTGTAGTCTTTGCATGAACTTAAGCAACCACCAAAGCAATGGTATGAAAAGTTTGATAATGTCATGATGAAAAAAGGCTTTAAGATTAATGAGTGTGACAAATGTGTGTATGTCAAAACTACCAACATTGGATATATAATATTATGCTTATATGTTGATGACATACTCATTGTTGGAAGTAACAATGAAATGGTAAAACATACCAAAGAAATGTTAAATTTAATATTTGACATGAAAGATATGGGACTAGCTAATGTGCTTTTGGGCATCTAAATCAAGAGGTCATCTGAAGGTTTCATATTGAGTCAGTCACACTCTGTGGACAAGATTATTGGGAAATTTATCAAGGATGATTCTAGTATAGCCAGAACTTCAATAGAGACAAGCTAACATTTCTCCAAAAAAAAAGGTGAAAGTGTTGACCAAGTGAAATATACAAGGGTTATAGGTAGTCTAATGTACCTTATGATTTGTACTAGACCAAATATTACTTTCATTGTGAGCAGTTTAAGCAGATTCACAAGCAATTCAGGGGAAAACCACTGGAAAACAATTGTGAGGGTATTGAGATATCTCAGATATACTCGGGACTATAGATTGCATTATTCCAAAGATCTTGCTGTTTTAGGAAGATTCTCTGATGCCAGTTGGATATCTGATATTCAAGATACCAAAGACACAAGTAGGTATGTTTTTATATTGGGAGGAGAAGCTGTATCGTGGAAATACTCAAGACAAACAATTATAACCATATCCCCAATAGAATATGATTTTCTAACTCTAGACAAATCTGGAAAAGAGGCTAAATGGCTTCGAAATTTCTTAGAGTATATTCTTGACTGGCCAAAGCCTGTGCCTACAATATGCATATATTGTGATAACCAAGTAACAATTGGTAGAACACAAAACGTAATGTATAATGGTAAGTCGAGGCGTATGCGTCATCGACACTATACCGTTAGACAACTAATCTCAAATAGAGTTATCTCAATTGATTTTGTAAAAATAAAAAATAACATTGTGGATTTACTAACCAAATGCTTAAATCGAAATCAAGTTGATAAAACATAGAAAAGAATGAGACTAAAGCATATAAAAATTAAATGCGCTATGTGAAGGAAAACCCAACCTAGTTGACTGGAGATCCCAATATCTAGGTTCAAAGAGACAACCTACATGCATAGACCTTATGAGGTCACTGTAGAGGTTCTTATCCCAAGTATGTTCTTATGATATAAATAGTGATTAAAAATGAGATATGTTAAGCAATGTTTTTAATGACAATTGTGTGTTTCGGTAAGCCGAGCAACATAAGTCACCTATGTATAAGTGAAGTATAACACCCCTAACCCGTATCCGTTACCGGAATAGGGTTGTGAGGCATTACTGTATAAAACACAGTTCAACACACTCATTCCTCACCTTTCATACACTAAGAATTAATAAACATTTAAAACTTATAAATTTCAAATATCCACAATTCACTTATTATAAATTCGAATACAGGGGTCATAACTATAATTCAGAAATAATCATACCTTACTGAACATATATCGCAAATAAGCACATTTCAAAAATTCCAACTAATTCAATACGAAGATATATCAAAACCCAACTGATTATGTTCCAGAATTACTAAATTCGAACCAAACTTGTATATATCAAAGACATGTTCACATATTTAATACTTCCAATATTCAATTCCTTATATCCATCATATTAATGCCATTTTCATAATTAAAATCATATTCCATTATATATCATTACACTTCATACTTCGAATATATGCCAATATCTATCTCATTAATCGTATATCAAACATATCATTTGATAACTTCTTCACAAGTTCATAATAAAACCAATTGAATCATATTACATGAATTATTATGCAATCACATATGAAACTTAAATACATTATAACATGGCCGAACATACTAATGATGCATATATATCCAAGTGCGCAATTCATCCTAAAAATAAAAGCCATACTTAACACTTGAACACAAATAACACTCCAGCGTGTATCTAATTCATATCTATATTAATATACCTAAACTTCATATTTTATTCTATTAACTAACCCAAAACATACTTTATCATTACCATCATTAACCATTTGAACCCATACCAATACAATCAACCAAAACAATCATAAAACATATTCATTACTTACCACTTAGTAACCAAACCTGTTAAGTTAATATACCATCATCCATCACTCTAATTATACCACATTTCATATTTCCAAAATGAGCTAACTATTAAAATGACTACCAAAACCAAAATCATTAAACATTTTAATTAAGAACATGTAAAACCAAACTTAAGCATAATAAGCAAGTCATTTTCGCATGGCTTTAAATACATACCCATTCAAAACAATTAACTCCAAGACTAGCCTATACATGGCACATAACCGAGTCTAAAAATGTTATTTACTAAAATGATAACAAGATAGTGTGATGTCGTCTCCATCGGCTTCCAACCCGAGTAAATATTCGAAAATCTATAAACATAAGAAAAAAAAACACAGAGTAAGCTTTTAAGCTTAGTAAGCTCGTATCTTAATAAACTTAACATAACAAATACTTTCAATACAATGCCGTAAACATAATATGCTATCTCACACAACCTTTCGAAATTTCATAACATGTTCTCATATCAAATTATCATCATTCAATATTATATTTACTCACTTAACCAACTTTAACTTTCACAAACTTATTCAATTAAATTTTCATACATCAACCCTTTCACACTTTCATATAGCCAAATGAACACATTATGGGAAATAACACATTTAATTATATATCTTTCTCATATGAATCTCATATGATCATTTATAATCAAATTCATTTTTCATTCATATAGCATCTGACAAATTTCACATTTGCAACTTTACAAATCACATTTTATTCATTCATTTATGTTTCATTGGCACATAACCATATTTCATTTCCACATACATCACAATACATTCTTTGCACATATACTTACCTTATTTTCAAATAGGTAATCAATTATCACTTACCTAATCATTTTAGCTCGTTTAACGTATTCAACTACCATATTAGCAATAAATCTTTTAGGCATAAACTTATAATAATTCACCGGCATAAAGCCTGCTAGGCTTAAGCCTGTATCTCACACCAGCACAAGGCCTGCTAGACTCAAAGTCTGATTTTATACACCGGCAATAAGCCTGTTAGGCATAAGCCCGATTTAATTCACCAGCACATGGCTTGCTAGGCTCAAAGCTCGAATATCACCATTATAAAGTCGTCTCATAAACAATTCATATAATATAGCATGTATACCTGTTCACTTTGCTCTATTTAATCATTCAATCACAATTTATAATTTCCCTTTGAATCATTCGATATTTTGCACACTAAGTTTCATTCTCAATATCTCGCACACTAAGTGCCATTCTCAATATTTCGTACACTGAGTGCCATATTTGATTGCCCAGCACACTAAGTGCCACATTTAGTCGATATGTCGTCAGACATTAAAATATTCACGTATATACAATTTATACGATATTAAAGCATTAGAAACATAAATTTAACAATGCTTATTGCATACGAACTTACCTCGTTCGCGGTAACGACAAATTACATCGACGAATTCAATACTTCGTTTTTCCCTCGATATAGACTCGTACGAGGCTTAACTTGATCTAATCAATCAAAATCAACTATTAAAATTCATATTCTATTCATTTTAACTCAATTTCATATTTTGGTAAAATTACTATTTACCCCTAAAGTTTCACTTTTATTCAATTTAGTCCCTAAGCTCAAAAAATGCAAATTAACCATTTTTAACCATAATTAAGCTTAACCGAATATTCATGATATTAAAACAGCCCATAAATTAACTTATGGTAAAATTATATTTTTGCCCCTGATATTTCAACTTCTTTACAATTTAATCCCTAAGCTCGAAAAATTAAATTCATTCAGTTTTGGCCAAACCCATGCCTAGCCGAATTTACTACAACTTCATAACAGCCTATATTTTCATTTATTCACACTTTCAACCACATAATTTCAATAATTCACAATTTAATCCAAAATTGACATTTTACCAAAATTCACTTTACAAAACATGTATATCCAACAACAATAATTTATTTTCCATCATCAACTATAAAAATACTCATGCATTCAACAATGGCAACATTCAAATACTTTAACAGTTTTGAAATCAGAGATACGGCCTAGCTAGAATACGAAGCAACGATCTCAAAAACATAAAAATTATCAAAAACCGAACACAAAACATACCTAAATCACTTCATGCAAGTGCCGAAACTAAGGAAGCTTCAATGGCTTTCTTTTTCTCCTCTATATTCAGCCAAGAAATAAAATTTGCATGGCCATTTTATGTTTTATTTTTTTTTAATACATTTTAATATTCCATTTACCTTTTTGTCCTTTATAATAATACATAATTTCATATATGCCAAACCACCAATCTCCACTATCATAAAGTAATGGTTTAATTGATAAATAGGGACTTCTACTTTAGTAAAACATGGAAAATAAACACTTAAACAATTAGAATGTAACTTTTGCATTTTACGAGATTTAGTCCTTTTTGCTTAATTAACTATCGAAACGATAAAATTTTTCAACGAAACTTTAATACCATTTTTTTGCCACTCCGTAAATATTTATAAAAATATTTACGACTCAGACGATTAGGCTGAGTGCCTTCCTCAACTGTCAACCACTGATAAGCCTCATCGCGAAGCAAAGAGACTGCACCTTTTAGTTTCTTCTTAGGAGTTCATTTCAGATCATTCATTATCCTTTCGGTAGCCTCTAACCAATACTCAGCCACATTAAGGGCGACTCTAGTGACACCCCTAAACAACTCAGCACCATTAAACCGGAGTCGTTTAGTTACCGACCCTAGGCCCCTAGCCCTAGAATGGGGTCCAACGACCTCTTCAAAATCTTTAACATGGCTTGGGACAATGCGTTGTCCTCAGCTGAGCGACTCTGAGACCTAGTCTCAGTAACAGGCGAAACTAGTGTCTCACTCGTATCCAAGTTCGACATACTGCCTAGAGGAAGACTTAGCTCAAGCCCCCTACGGCCTCAAATGCCACGTTTGCATATTTTATGAGTGCTCATTGTATATTTCAAGTTTTATCTATATTAAAAATTTTATGCATCAGTTTCAGTATTTATTAGCAGATGTTTTATGCATAAATTATCGGAAGTTTAGAATTGTTCTCAAAGGTTTTAGTCTCTAACTACTCAATATAGTTTCAGAAAGTGCTATCTACAGTGTTTTTAGAGTTTTTTTATCAAAAATTTAGAAATACTTATAGGATTGGTGCCAGAGACTCGGTGTACCACATCTTTCTCAATTTATCCAAAAAGGTTATTTGAAAACCAATTCTTTTCAAAATATAATTTCGAAACCCAAGATTCACAGCTCGAATTTTGTAACCTGGCTCTAATACCACACAATGTAACACCCCAAACCCGATCTAAATGTTATGGTTAAATCTAGAAGTTCCACAAGGTAGGGGTTTTAAAAATAGAGTTATCTCGTCAGAACAATCATGTTTTTACTTAAAAACACCATCCAATTAGTCCATTTGCCAAAACTTATTATAGTGGAAGCCTTAAAACAGTTGTACTTTGAAAATGCAGCCGTGTTTTAGAAAAAAACCTTTGTTTGCGTACAAATTGTCATTTTTAAAGAAAATCATTTTGCTTAAACATGCATTAATAACGTATAAATCCAAAACCAACAGTTATAAAACCATAAAGTCTAGAGAGTCCCAGAATTTCAAACTCTCAAAATTAATCCCAAAATCATAAATAAACCATAAATAAATATGTTTTAATAGTTTTACGGTCGAGTGGTCACCACTGAGTCTCTGCCGCATTGATCCACCTAAGTCTGTGAATTACTTGACAAAATAGACAAGCAGAAGTGAGTTTATGTAAACTCAATGTGTAACCCAACAGAATTAAGCATGCAGTCAAACAACATCATATACACAATTAGAAATAGATGCATTCTCAGTTTCAGATTCAGATTTCGGTATCAGATTCATATTCAGATAACAAATATGCCAAAATCCTACCCCTATCCTTTACCCACCAACTCCATCCATCCCATCACACCATGTGATGTTAAAAACACCCACCCATCCCTACATATCACATCGTGCCATTAAGACACATGTCAGATAACATGCAGCCAAGCCGCCAGAATATAGGCGATGTACGCCGAACAAAAAACTTCCTCCATACATATACATATCCCACCCTAGTCAAGGATACAGAATTATCAGATACAGTATAACTGGTTAAACATGATCAACATGCTTATATACAGATAATAGTACAGACAAGCATACATTTAATACACTACTCAGATTAGTCTATCAAGATGTCTTGGCATACAAATTAGGGTTTAGATAGCCCTTATCAGCCCTACAGTAAGCCCACAGTCGATCAGAACGACCCGTGCGACCCTAGGAAAAATTTTAGATTTATGGGCCCACATGCCCGTGTGGGCCCACGTACCCATGTGGGCCCACACGCCTAGATTGGCCTTTGCCCATGTGGCCAACACGGCCTGGCCTAAAATCCACGCACCCTTGTGACGTGCCTGTGTGGGTCTATACGCCCAACTTGGCCATGCAGTGTGGCCTACATGGCCATACTCGAGCCACCACATGGCCGTGTGCTACGTACGACTATGCCTTCGTCGACCACACGACCAACCACACGGGTGCGCACACGCCTATGTGGTGTCGATTGTGGGGTTTTTTGGCTTTCGTCGAAGCTCATTTTTCTACATTTCAGGTATACACTTGGTACGTTTTTGATGCAAAAATACACACGAGCCTTTTGAAACCTAAAAATAGAGTATTACAATCCTATTAGCAACTAAACCACAAGTCTAAAATGATACCCGAACACACAGAACTGACTTACAACTAACAAAAATGATCCCCACCTTAAATTAAGCCGTTGACGTAGGGTTTTCTACCTCACCACCTTTTCCTAATCACCAAAATTCACCAATTAACACCACTACCTAACATTGCTAAAACAGAACCATAAGTTTAAGGGGGTGAAAAGTTTACTTACCTACTGACGAACGAACTAAGAACCGTAACAATGACAAAAGAATACGAGATTCATAAACTGATTCAAAAGAACGAAAGAGGTTTACCGAAAAGAAAAAGGAAATATTAGAAGATGGAAAAAGAATTCAATGTCAGAACTTTTTAGGGATTTTCTTGGAAGTGAGAAAAAAATGATGAAAAAGATAGTATCCAGATATGACACAAATTCCTTAATTTTCTCCTACTAACTCACTACCTCAGACTTCTAATACAACCGAAACACTAACAATTAACTGAGTAAAAATAATACCCATGCTCACGTCGGGTTTCGAACACAAGGCCTGCAACACACCGCCTCCCTTACCACTCAAACTAGCAGGCTCATTCTGGTATGAATTTACTGGCAATTTAATATAAGCCCATAGAACAGAAATAATGCTTGATTCCAAAAATAACCAAAATTTGGAAACATAATATTTGAACCCATGACCTTTCACACACACCCAGAACACTTAACCATTGAAGTAGATACACATTTGTGTCAGATTTTATAGAGGTAGAAATAAATAATTTGGGGCGTTACATTGCTAGCAGATTTTAGAGAATTTTACTCCTTGTCGTCGAGTCAATGCCTGGGCATTATTGATTGCGTATCAGGTGTGGGTTTTGTCCCTTTTCAACTTATTTGCGAATTTTGATTCGACACTGTGAAAAGTTAACAGTTTGTATGTGTTTACTAATCTATTATTTTTGACGTTGTATCACTATTTTATGCTTATAACTTGTTAGTTTTGATATAATCTCGAGTTATCGAGGGCGAGAAAGTACTTCAAGGATGGAAGCATATCTTTCAAAGCTGTTTTCAAGTGGTTTCGTGACCACATGGCTGTGTGGCCAATTTGGGGATTTAGGAATTAGAGTTTTTCGGTAAGTTTTGGTGCCACATGGCTGTGTGCCCGATTTAGGGATTTTTTCTATTTCCACACAATCGTGTCTCCTAGGCACACGCGCTGTGTGTTTGGAAATTAGGGATTTAGTGATTTGGTGCCACATGACTGTATGGCTAATTTGGGGATTTAAGATCCCACACGGGCGTGTGAGACCCTCACACGGCTGTGTCTGTCCTATACTTTATTTTAGCACAAATGGACAGTGAGTTACACGGCTTGTTCACATGACCATGTCCCTGGCTCACATGGGTGTGTACCTCTACCACACAGCCTTGTGCCTCTATCCACATGGGCGTTTTGACCCCTACACGGCCTAGGTTTTTCCATACGATCTTATGGTCCTAAGGCACTTATTTTGGTTCGGTAATATTTTTGAGCTAAGAATGTGTCTGTGTGTTTCAACCTTTGGCTAATCTTTAGAGAGGGTGGCTAAGACTCTGATCTGGGCTTTGGGTTATGTGTTACTTGTGACAACTGTGTGAGATGTTTGATTTGAATTCGGTTTGTTAGGTGTGTGTGCTTATATGCTTCTATCTGCTTATCTGTCGTTGTGTTCATTATTTCTGTGACATTGTATGCATACATACACTTGCATAAAGTAAATTTTTGGGTTGGTTGCGAAGAGAAGGGAGACTAATTCTGATATGATTTGGCAGTTCTACTCCAACATGTCTATACAGCGGGCCACCGCATTGCACTGTACCGCATATATGCTAGCCTTGCTACTTATTATTATCTGAGTGGCTTAGTCCACATTCATGGTGTGTAGGGTTAGATGGGCCTTCCGAGGTCCTATTTGGTGTGATTGGCTAGATGAGGTTTAACTGCTCTTTTGCGATATGATCGGGGGACGGAGAGGTGTGTTGGCTGGATGGGTGGGTTTTAGTACTTAATTGCATTCATATGTATCTGTTTGGCTGTAAGATTATTTGACTGTATTTTGGTTTGACTAAACAACACTTGTGTTGAGTATTCTGTGTGTACTTGGTGTGCTTTGATTGTTACGTGTGTTGGGGCATTGGTTTCGTTTTTGGTATCTATTTCTGCATATATCTGTAAGTATGCTTTGCCATTGAACTGCCATCTGGGATACTCTTCTGAAATCTATTGTTAATCATTTTAAACTCACACTGAGTTCGTGTAGCTCACCCCCTTTAGTGTTTCCCCTTGCAGGTACACTTCCGTTTTCTGTAGTTGGGCTCAGTATATGGAGGTCTCGGACAGTCTCAATTGAAAATAATTTATCCATTACATTTTCAGTTTTCATTTTGATTTACCGTTTTGATCTGTAGGGTTTTATAACAACTGTGGTACAAGTCCTGCTTGGGATTTTTCGCTAGTACATTTTATTTTGTTCATTTATTAAACTTAATTGTAATTTTTCTGACTGAATTCTAAATAACAAAGTGTTTTCGGTTCGTTGTAACAACTTGTTTTGTAAAATTTTCCATCGATCACTTTAGTGATCAATGTGACCTCCGAAATTCGGTCTATACTTTTAGGCTGGGTTTTGGGGTGTTACAATATAACATATAAAATTTGAATTAATTTTTTAAAATCAAAATTAATTTGAAATAATGTGTAAACGTTAAGTGCTAAATTTATTATTATGCTAATTTTAAAATTGTATTCTCATCTCATCTTACTATTAGACAAAAGAAATTGATAGACTGATGGAGGAGTGGCTAGGCAGGAGTTATGTTTAATGCCGAGGCCTAACTTTTTGAATTATAATAAAAAGATTGGATCACAATATGAAGGTTTGAATTTTGAGGTGTAAAAAAAAAAAGCATCAACCATTTAACGTGTGATTTTGTTTTCTATAATTGTGATGAAGATGCAATTGGATTTCACATCTTCTTCCCTTATCAATAATATAATAAATTTTTTCGGCAAAGCCTTGTGCAATTTGATATAGACTTCAATAATGAAACTCAGAGTTGACCAACCCGCAAGTTTGGATTGGTTTATTTCCGACTTAGAATTTCATTGAGTCAAATATTAATTAAGTTTAGATTTTTTTAGATTAGAATTTTTTCGAGTTCAAATCTTTTCCAATTCGATTTTTTAGATTTGATTTCAGATCGAGTCGAGTGGGTTCTAATGGGTTTAGATGATTTTAAATTTTATAGGTTATAAATAATTTAATTTTGAATGTAATAATTCGTTTTACTTTTATGACAACACAATTTAAATTTCTTTTATAAAAAAATAAATTATATATTTAATAAATTTATTTTATATAAAATAATTAAAGTGCTTATTGTATGTAAAATTTATTATTTTATAATATTATAAAAAATAACGAAAATATCTTTATTGTTCATTATTCTGTTATATTGACAATTGAATAACTTTTTATCTTTCTTATTAAATTTATAAACCTAATGTTCATATTCTAAAATATTTATTCCAAAACCCAAATATATTATACTAAACCCAAACTCAAATAATATAATAATTATTACCTGAACTCAAAATAAATTAATTATAGCCCAAATCTCAAGTCCAAAAAAGAAAAAGAAATTAAAACTAATATCGAAATACAATTGGTAAAAGTTAAAACTCAATTCAAAATCTAATTTTAAAAAATATATTTTATTAAGATATTAAAAATTTGATAATATTTTTTGTATTGTTAGTTATAATAATAAACATGTACTTTAATATACTAAATTATAAATAACTATTGATGCTATACTTTTTTTTATTATAATCTATAATATAATAACAACTATTATATTAATGCTTATAAAATATATTATTTCATTATATAATATTATATCACATACTATACTAGTAGAGTAATACATAGTGTATTAATTATTTTCATATATTATTGTTTATTATACTAGTTGAAATATGCTTTAAGTCCCTATACTTTTTCTATATTTGAAAGTTAACCCTCCTACTATGTTATATAATGCTATATCATATATTAATAATTCATATATATGAATCGATGATTAAATATTATAATATCATGTAATACCATATCTTTTATTAGAATTTATAATATAGTTATAGTTATATATAATAGTAGTACATTATATATTAATTATTATATTGTTTGTTATTATTGGTTGAAATATGATCTAAGTCCCTATATTTTTCATATATTTGAAAGTTAATCCTCCTACTATAGAGGTGTGCATGGGCTGGGCTACCCGGCCCAGCCCGAAGGCCCGCCCAAAATGTGGGAGGGTTTGGGCAAAAATATAGGCTTGAAAAATGGGCTTGGACAAAAAAATAAGGCCCGTTTAAAAAATGGGTCAGGCCTCAGGTAACGTATTTTTAGCTCGGGCACGATCCGGCCCGGCCAGGCCCAGCCTGAATTCACTAAATGACAAAAAAAATCTGTATTTTTTTTTTATTTTTGAATGTTATTTTCTTGTTGTTTTCTCCCTATTTTGCTACCATTTTACTATTATGTTGCTACTATTTTGTTGTTATTGTTTGGATATTGTATAAAATTTATTTTATTGTTAATTTTCTTATTATTTTAAAGGCATTTGTTAATTTTTATTATTATTTTAGAAGCATTTGCTTGTTAAGTTGCATTTATCTTAGTGTTATTTAAGTTTACATATTTTTTAAAATTTATTTTCAATTTTTTGGGAAATATTTATTTTAATGTTTTTATTATTTTTGATGTATTATATATATTTAAAAATAATATAAAAAATAACACGAGCGGGCCAGGCCGAGCCCAGATTTTAGTATTTTTATCCGGGTCGGGCTTGGACAAAATTTTAGGCCCATTTTTTGTGGACAAGATTTTTTAGTTGAGCTCGACCCGGATCCGATCTGGCCCGGCCCGGCCCATGAACACCTCTATCTTACTATATTATATAATGCTATATCGTATAATATAATATATTAATAGTTTATATATATGCATTGATAATTAAACATTATAATATCATGTAATATTATATCTTTTATTATAATCTATATTATAATACTTATATATGAATAAATATTCATAGTAATAGCTATATGTTATAATATTATTTTATGTATTAGTAATATGCTAATTTAGTATATCGGTTTAAGGTCAAATTAGATAATCAATTTTGATAATAGTTTTATAATATATTATTACATTATCATTAAAGTTTAATTTTATAGATTTTACTAATTATTAAATATATATTTTTATTATACATATATAATTATAGTATTAAAAATATTTTATATTTAATTAATATTTTTAAAAATTTATTTCACTTTATAATTTAACAAAAAATATTATTAATTACTTTTCCAGTTAATAAAATTTTAATATAAATAGGCAATACTTATGAATATATTTAATAAAAAAGAACGATCATTTATTTATATTTTAAATAATATCATAAAATTATATTAATTATTAATGTCTATTATGATTATTCAATTATAAAATTTGACTTTTTTGGTTTTGAGTTGGATTTATCTCGAGCTTGGTCCAGATCGGTCTTGGGCTCGGGTCTATTATGGGCATAGGCTTTCTCGAGCTCGGGTTCTATCAAGCTAGAATTTTCTTGGGCTTGGGCTTTTTTTGGACTCAGATTTATTATGAACTCAGGCTTTCTTGAGCTCGGATCATTATAGACTCGGATTGGCACAAACAACTTTCGAGCTCAAGCTTATTTTACTAGCTTTAATGAAACTAATCTTAAAATTGTATATAAATTTTGATTTAATATAATTATATATAATATAAAGATTTTAATTCAATTACACTTATTTATATTTCATAAAAGAAAATTTACATATATTCATGAAAACAAATAAATCTACCACCAATATTTTTGAATCAATAAAATTATATTAATAAAAACCTAAAATGACATGTATCAAACAACATTTTTGAGTCGGTAAACATAAACACCTAATGCATAAAGACACCAAACACGTCCACCAACGTACCAATAACAAATCAAACTTTAAACACAACAATATTATTATTGTCAACGATAAATACTTTAATTTCGATCTAAAAATATACATATTTATGGTTTAAATATTGAATTACAATTCATCTTGAGATTTATTCGTGTAATAATAAAAGTTCTAAAAAACTTTTATAATCTCTAGATTTGTCTTCCTAATCTTTGGATGAGTAATGAATATTGGCCCAAAGATGACATTGAATTAGTTTCGCTATGAGGTAGGGATGACATTGGATAAGCCTCAGTTGCTGAACTCAGAATCTCGGAGACAAAAGCAATCAAAGACTTCGGCCGACTTTGACCTTTCCCACTAACACTTCTAATTTTATTTCATACTCTCCAGTTGAATTTTTAATCCATACTAATATTAGAAAGGTTGACCAAATAAGCTCTTCCATTAAATAAAATATTTTCTCTTTTAAAGTAATCAAATATGGATTTAAGAGTTAAAAACATTGTTTATTCCGCCTTCTAAAGTTTGCTCTATGTAGCACTCTGTGTGTCTGCTCAAGGTAGCACGTTTCTCTTCCATTTGGTTTTTATTGGTTTTGATTTTTTGGTTTTTCTTCATTTTGGAGACAAGTATTAGGCAGTGTGAGTTTTGGTAAGAATTTTATTTGGGAATACTATGGCTATGGAGGAGGAGATGCCAGGTTCGAATATCGATGATGAGGAAGAGGAGACGATTTGGGTCCAAGTGGATATTAGGAGGCCTTTGAAGCAAAGAAAGAAAATTATGATCTCATCACTGAAGTTTACTTATGTGAATTTTAAGTATGAGAGATTAACTTTGTTTTGCTTCTTGGGTGGGCGTTTGGGTCATAATGACAATTCCCAATTAGGCTTAGTCATGGGTTGAAAGTGATGGAACTTAGGTGGGATATATCCCTGAAAGTTGAAACACCCCTAATCCGTCTCCATCACCGGATTCAGGTTATGGAACATTATCGTACAATTGAAGGCCTTTAACATCATAATATTTAAGTAAATAAAACATATCATAATCCATTCAGTCACATGTATTCTGTCCCTAAATCAAGCTCTCGAGGCCCTAAAAATAGTTTTGACGCAATTCGAGACTAATTTGTAACAAAATGAAAAGTTTAGGAAAAAGTTACAAAATTGTAAACAGGGGTCACATGGCCGTGTGACACAACCCTCGACCATGTGATTTTTGAACAAGGGACACACAGCCGTGTCCCAGCCCGTGTCCTTACTTGTGTAACTCACTGAGTAGGGTTACACGACTGTGTTACACACCTGTGTGCTAGCCGTGTAACTCTCTCACTTGAAACTTAAGATATTCTCATATGACACATGGCTGTGTGACAGCTCGTGTCCTGGCCGTGTGAACCCAAAATGTACATTAGAACTCAAGTTTACCAAATATGCTTACTTGAGACACAAACCTACCATTTACTAACCAATTTACTTACTCAAAACACACCTAATAAAGATCCAAACATGCCAAAATCACACAATTCAAAAGCTTATCCAATGTACCCTCATTGGTACCACAATTAAACATCTAAACAATTCAACCTCAATGCAGCGGTTTCATATTCCATACATACATCACATACCTACCATTTAATTGTTTCATTCACACTTTAATATACCAAAAAGTAACCTAATTAGAAGACATTCACTGATAACCAAAACACATTTATATCATCATGTATCAATTATCATCATAGGATATTAAAACACACTAAAAGATTGACACAATTTCAAAACATCCCAAGTTACCAAAATAATATACAACCCTATACATGCCATTTATAACCATTTCCATAAATTTAAAAAATACCAAAATGGATCGATGGATAGTGTAATCGTGCTCTAACGTTGATTCCAACCATTCGAGCATTCCGATGATCTACAAAACATAGAAAAAAATTACGTAAGCAAATAATGCCTAGTAAGCTCAAATAAAGAAACTTTGACTTACCGAACATAAATGATTAAACTGTTAAAACATTGCTCATTTAAAAATTAGGTACACTTTTCCTTCCCTGTAACGCCCAAAAAAATTAAGAGTTTATTTGTAAGAATTTGTAGTAATTAAATTCTATATTTGTGGTTCTGTGCTCTGCTTCTATGTTTAAGGTCTAGAGTTCGAGTTACGTTGTTAAAATGTTGTGATTGTTTTAAAACAACATTCATTCATGCATTTCATAGTTAAGTTCAATTTTAGGTAAATCAGTGACAAGAATGAGCCTGTTGGTTTACTGGTTAAGCATCTGTCTGTATTCTGTCTGTATTCTATCTGGTCCCGAGTTCGAAGCCCGTAGTATGCGTTAGGAAATAATTTTGACAATTGTCAGAAGAAGGTGATTAATTTTTAAATTGTCTAAAGCATTTTTTTCTCTTTATGTTTTCTTCTTCTCACTAAGTTTTATTTTTCCTTTTCTTTTCTATCTTTCTTTTTTCTTTTATTTTTCCTTTTTCGAGATTCAATTCTATGTTAATTGAGAATTCTTCATTGCATGTTAGGATGAATGTACGATTATTAAGTAAGTTTGTTGTCACTTTCCTCTCTTTTTGCGAGTTTTGTCGAGTTAACAATATGGTGTCGAAACGGGTTTCGCTTGGTTGTTTGAATGTTTGGTTTAATCATTTGATTGGTTACCTTTTTAGGAAATGATATTACGAGAGATGTTAATCCATCGTATTAGTTTGATTTCTCCTATTTCGTTCAAGGTGAGTGTGTGAGTTAAGTTGGGGTTACATCAAATCTTTTCGACAAGTTTGTTGGTGGGTTGTATTGTTAAATTATTGAAATTGATGGTATAATTGATTGGTGATTGATTATTTAGGTTTTTGATAGTCTCCATAACTTTCCTCCATCAAAACAAAATTAGGTGCGTATAAGAAAGCTTAGTTTTTTCAAGTTTCGTCATCAGAAATGGTAGCTGTCGACGCCACACGGTCAGGCACATGAGCGTGTGACTAGGCCGTGAGAGCAGCCGTGTAACTCATTGTTTGTTGATTTAGTGCCACACGGGCAAGCACACAGGCGTGTGTCCAGGCCGTGTGTGGCCATTTTAGTGCAGGGTTCACACGGACAACTGACACAAGCATGTGCCCAGGAAGTGTAGCTCACTGTTAGGGTATAGAAGCCACACGAGCAGGGAGACGGTTGTGTACACGGGTGTGTGTCTAGGCCGTATAACTTACTGTTTATGCTTGAAAACTACATGACCAGGGCACACAGGCATATGACCCGGCTGTGTGACAGATAATTGGGCCGAAAATTGACTTTTGAGGCTAAAAATGTTACATAACCTTGATATTGGTTTCCTCAACGTAAGAACAATAGAATTTGGTTATATGAGATTTGTTTAATACACTGAGACTAATTCGTAAGTAGTAATATTATATGTGTACTGCGATATCTACTCTGTTCTGGAACTATCTTAGTTGATTCTATAATGAATTAGAATGACTGAACTTATGATACGAGTAACTGTATCTTGCATTAACATGTGGTGGGAGATTTTGATGAGGGAGGGAGTCTGTATTGAAACCATGGCAATGCTACAATGAGTTTTTCTCTAATTCTGGCACTTGTCGCATATTGATTTAGTAGGTATTTTCTTTATTCATTCTATTTCGTATTATGCTCTCATTGATATAGGCTCTACACACTTGTACATAGCTAGTGTTGTTTATGCAAATCTGGGTTTAACTGCTGAGAATACTACTAGATAGTTTTCCATAATTAGTCCATTGAGTTAGTCAATTCGGGTTGATAGAGTATATAGACAAGTACCCCTAGAACTCCAGGGTTTGGTATTTCCAGCTGACCTAATGGAATTACCCTTTAATGAGCTTGACTTGATTTTGGGAATGGATTGGCTCATCGAGTATTGGGTCAGTCTTGACTGTGCAACTAAGAGGGTTACCCTAAGATCGACTGAGAATGATGAGGTGGTTATGGTTGGTGAACGTCAAGATTACCTCTCTAATGTAATCTTCGCTCTCGTAGCCAACAAGTTAGTCGAAAAAGGGTGTGAGACATGCCTTGCTTACATATCTAATTCTTTTCCTGAAAAGCTTTCAGTGGGAGATATTTGTACTGTGAGGGAGTTTTCGGACGTCTTTCTTGAGGAATTGCCTAGAGTACCTCTGGATAGGGAGGTGAAATTTGGAATTGATCTTTTACCCGACACTACTCCAGTCTTTATTGCACCCTATCGTATGGCACCGAAATAGCTGGTCGAATTAAATGAGCAAATTTAGGAACTTCTCGATAGAGGAATTATTCGACAAAGTGTGCCTCTTTGGGGGGCACTAGTATTGTTTGTTAAGAAGAAGGATGGGTCGATGAGAACCTGCATTGATTATAGACAGTTGAACAAGTTGACAATTAAGAATAAGTATCCTTTACCGAGAATTGAAGACTTGTTCGATCAATTTCAGAGAGCATCTATTTTCTCAAAAATTGACTTGCACTCAGGTTACCATCAGTTCAAAGTTAAAGAGACTGACGTGTACAAAACTACTTTCAGAACTCATTATGGACATTACGAATTTCTAGTGATGCCTTTCGATTTAACGAATGCGCTGGCGGCATTTATGGATTTAATAAACCGGGTATTTCAACCATATTTAGACCAATTTGTAGTGGTCTTATTGATGATATTTTGATCTACTTTAAAACTGAAACTGAATATGATGATCATCTTCGTATTGTACTTCAGATACTCCAAGAAAAACAATTTTACGCTAAGTTCAGTAAGTATGAGTTTCGGTTGCAGAAAGTCCCCTTTTTGGGCATGCAGTGACGGCGGAGGGGATCTATGTTGACCTCAATAAAATCGAAGTTGTTGTTGAGTGGAAATAATCGAAAAATGTATCTGAGCTTCGTAGTTTCCTGGGTTTAGCTAGTTACTATCGAAGGTTTATCGAAGGATTTTCTCTGATTGCGTCACCTTTGATGAAACTGTTGCATAAGAATGCTCCGTTCGTATAGACTGAGGCACAACTGTTTAGTTTCGATAAGCTCAAGTCCATTTTGACCCGAGCTCATATTTTGGTTCAACCAAAATCGGGTCGGGAGTTTGTGGTATACAGTGATACTTCACATGTCGGGTTAGGATGTGTGCTTATACAAGATGGTAAGGTGGTCGCTTACGCGTCGCGACAGCTGAAGACACATGAGGGTAATTACCATACGCACGATCTTAAACTAGCTGTGGTTATATTTGCTCTGAAAATCTAGAGACACTATCTGTATGGTGAAAGGTGTATTATTTACACTGACTATAAGAGTATCAAGTATTTGTTAACCCAGAAATAGTTGAATCTTTGGCAGCACCGATGGGTTTAGTTACTCAAAGATTAAGATTGCATGATAGAATATTATCTAGGTAAGGCTAATGTGGTAGCTGGTGCTCTTAGCCACAAATCAATGGTGGATCTTAGAGCAATGTTATCTCGTCTGAGTTTGGTTGAGGACGGTGGACTGTTAGCTGAATTACAAGTAAATTGACTTGGGTGGAACTGATTCGAGCTAAGCAAATGAATGACGAGTCTTTAGTCTAACATATGCAACATATTGACTCAAATGAGACTTCTGAGTTTAACTTGAACATCGATAATGTATTATGCTTCAAAGGCCGAGTTTGTGTATTCAATGACAAAGAATTAAGGCATTTGATCCTACAAGAGGCACATAGCAGTCCTTATGCTATGCATGTTGGTGGGAACAAGATGTACCGGGATTTCCGAGAGCTTTATTAGTAGCCCAGACTGAAACGAGAGGTAGTCACTTTTGTGTCCTACTGTTTGACGTGTCAAAAGGTTAAGGCCAAACATGAGTTGTCGTCTAGGCTGCTTCAGCCAGTTAAGATTCCACAGTGGAAATGAGAGTGGGTAACAATGGATTTTGTTACGGGGTTGTCGTTAACTTTGACTAAGAAAGATTCAGTTTGGGTCATCATTAATGTAACACCCCAAACCCAGCTTGGACATTATGGTCGAATCTGATGATGAGAGTGTTTTAGAAACAGTGTCGAATCAAAAAAATCGTTCAATTTGTTATCTTTTTCTTAGTCAAAATTTGTGTAATAGTCAAATTGTTTGAAAACATTTCTTTATCGCAAAAGCTTTTGAAACCAATTTATTATTTATTTCGAAAACTCTTAGTTTATTTTAGGAAAACCACACTTTGGCGTTGTAGCTTGTAAACCATGTTCGCAGTTCAAAAACCCAAATTAAAACCAAAAGTCCAATTCCAAGGTTACATTAAAATGTTCCCAAAATAATGAATAAGACAAAAATAATAAGTTTATAAACCAAAACGTATGTGAGTATGGTCACCGTCGAGTCCTCCATTGTACCGATTCGCCTACTGCTGGGGATTACTTGAACAGATAAAACAATAAAGGGTGAGATTTCGTAAACTCAGTGTGTATATCCCTATAGTTCAACATGCATACAATCAGATAACATATTACAGACATAATTCGGGCCTAAACCCTTCTTACAGAATTGGTGTGGGCCTTGGCCGACTCAGAAACTGAATCAAATACAAACTTAGGGCCTTAGCCCATCTCACATATAGTATGCATAACAGATTAGAATAATAGAACATGCCCCCAACCCTGCACACCAACTCCATCAAACCTAACACACCATGTGGGGATAAAATCGACCCACCCATCCCTGCACACCAATTATGGGGATACAATCGATCCATCCAACCCTACACACCATAAAGTACCATAATGCGGTACATGTCATAAATACGCAGCTTAGCTGCCAAATAACAGACTTATGAAGCCTTCAGATACTTCCTTCTCTTCGTTAAACCCACCCTGAAGTAATGAATCATACAATATGGCATGCTACAATGCAGATAAACAGATCATACATTTATATTCAAAACAGTATAGACATACATTCTAAGTGTAACATGGTAACACATATATCACAGCATCATATCACAGAACAGGGATTTAAGTATTGCTTATCGACCCTTTAATAGGTCACAGTCTACTTGGGAGACCAGTGCAACCTTACAGAACATTTTAGAAAAATGGGCTCCATATGCGTTGCCCATGTGGGCTCATACACCCATGTGACCCACACGGACCAAATTAGCTTTGGCCGTGTGGGCCACATGCCTATTTGGCCCACACGGCCCAATTGGCGGGCCCGTGTCTCGCACACGGCCTCCATACTGGCACTCTACAGGCCTGTGTGGCGTCGATAGTTTACTTTTCGACTTTCGTGGAATCTCATTTTTTGTGCAATCGAAGTATACACCTGGTTTCAATTGACGCCTAAACGATTACCAAGCACTTTAGCACCTATAATCGAGCAACAAATCCTTAAATAAAACCTTTTTAATGCACTTTAAACGAACTTAAATCATAGTTTCTATCAAAAAGTAACCACTTTTACCTTTGATCGAGTACCAGCGAATTCCACGGGCCTAACTCGCTATTCGAGAATGAAGAACAGTCCCTTGATCAGTTCCTAATCATCCAAAGAAATCCTTCTTGTATCGTAACTAATAACCATGCCAAAACACAAGAATCGAAACTTACTGAATAAGTTTTAAACACAACACCGTGAAATAATGATGAAGAAAAGGAAAAAATTAAAGTTTGGAGCGAAGGAAAAAGTACCGAATTCGGCTGCAATGGGGAATTTTAGTTGACTAACAAAAACCAAAAGAAAAGGTAGAAAGGAGGAATCTGTAGGGATTTTTGGCAGGAGAGAATGGAAAGATTTGGGTAACCCTCTAATCCCCTATTTTCTCCACAATTCACTCCCCTACTCCTCATTACTCAGACTTCTAATCCAACTCAATCTCACCTGAGTGATCGAGCATAAAAATAATGTCGACACCACGAATCAAACACAGGACCTCCAACATCTCGACACTTCACTTAACCACCAGACTAACAGATCCATTCTGATAAGCTTTTACAATTAAATACTTATAATCCTAACAACCAAAGACAAGGCTTTAATCAAATAAAAATCAAAATTTTTCCCAACCTAAGACTTGAAGTTAGGACCTCTCAAACACAACAATTAACCACTGAAACAGATACATATTTGTGTCAAATAATTACTGAAACATAATTATAAAATTTGGGGCATTACAACTCTACCCCCATAAAAGAAAATTTTTCCCCGAAATTTTACCTAATCAGAAAAGGTGAGGATACTGCTATCGCATCGAATCCTCAGGCTCCCAAGTGGCCTCCTCAGTGTTATGATTCCGCCACAGCACATTTACTAAGGGGATAGACTTCCTTTGTATAGCCTTAACATCGCGATCTAGGATCTGAACTGGCTCCTCCTCAATAGTTAGATATGGCCTAACCTCATTCTCCTCCACAGGCATAATGTGTGTGGGATCAGAGCGATAGTGTCTCAAAATCTAGAATTAGAACACATCGTGAATGTGATCTAACTCTGGAGGTAACTCTAATTGATATACGACTAGCCCCACTCGCTTCAGAATTTGGTACTGCCCATGCGACTGAACCTCAGAACCTTCTTCCAAGGCGAGACCCTAAAGAAAGCCATATCCCCCATAGAATATTCGATGTCCTTCCTCTTCAAATCAGCATAGGACTTCTGTCTATCAGAAGCCGCTTTCAATTGATCTTGAATCAAGCGGACTTTATCCTCAGCCTCAGGTACCAACTCCAGACCCAGAACAAGTCACTCACCCAACTCAGTCCAACATAAGAGAGTGCGACACTTACGGTCATACAGTGCCTCGTAAGGTGCCATCTGTATACTAGACTGATAGATGTTATTGTAAGCGAACTTTGTTAATGGCAAGTACTACTCCCAACTACCCCAGAAATCTATCACACAACTCCTCAACATGTCCTTCAGTATCTGAATCACCCTCTCTGATCTGTCTGAGGATGAAAAGTAGTACTGAAGTCTAGCTTGATCCTAGAGCCTTATGAAGCTTCTGCCAGAACCGAGACATAAAATGAAAATCCCTATAAAAAATGATCGAGATAGGTATTCTATGTAACCTCACTATCTCAGAAATATACAGCTTGGCCAACTTCTGTAGGGAGAAGTCTGTTCTAACTGGAGTGAAATATGCAGTCTTGGTCAACTAATCCACGATGACCCAAACAGAATCCTTCTTAGTGGGTGTTAGGGGCAACCCACTAACGAAGTCTATCGTTACTCACTCTCATTTCCATAACGGTATCTTAATAGGCTGCAGCAAACCCGAAGGTAATTGATGCTCAGCCTTAACCTGTTGACAGGTCAAACAGTGAGCAAAAAAGTCGGTAACTTCACGTTTCAACCCTGGCCACTAGTACAACTCTCAGAGATCTCGGTACATCTTGTTCCCACCAAGATGCATAGCATAAGGGCTACTATGCGCCTCCCTTAGAATCGACAGTCTTAGATCCTCATCATTCGGTACACAGATTCGTCCTCAAAAACACAATACCCCATCATCATTAATCCCAAAATCTGTAGTAACCCCACTCTTAATCTAACAGAACCTCAACTCAAGAGACTTATCTCCCATATGTTTGTCTTTGATCTGACCAATCCATGTCGGTCTTACTTACAGCTCAGCTAATAGACCCCCATCGGTCTTACTTAAATCAGCCATAGCTTTACTACTTAGCGCATCACCACCACATTGGCCTTACTAGGATGATACTCAATACTGCAGTCATAATCCTTAAGCAGTTCAACCCATCGACGTTGCCTAAGGTTTAACTCCTTCTGAGTGAGGAGATATTTAAGGCTCTTGTGATCAGTGTAGATGGTACACTTCTCACCGTCCAGATAGTACCTCTAGATCTTAAGAGAAAAAATTATTGCTGCCAACTCCAAATCGTGTGTCAAATAATTAGCCTCATAAGTCTTGAGTTGACGTGATGCATACGCAACAACCTTACCGTCTTGCATTAGAACACAACCTAGACCCATATGTGACGCATCGCTATATACCACAAAGTCCTTACTGGGTTCAGGCTGAATTAGAACAGCTGCCTAAGCTAACAGGGTCTTGAGCTTGTCAAAGCTGTCCTATTGTGCATTAGCCCACACAAAAGGAACTCCCTTAGCAGAAGCTTAGTCATCGGAGCTGTGATCAAAGAGAATCCTTTTATGAAACATCGATAATATCCTTCTAGCCCCAAAAAGCTACGGATTTCAAACACATTCTTCAGCTGTTTCCAACTCAACACAGCATCAATCTTAAGAGGATCTATACGAATCCCCTCAGCAGAAACCACGTGCCCCAAAAAGGTTACCTCTCTGACCAAAACTAACACTTCGTGAACTTCGCATACAACTATTTCTTATGAAAGATCTGTAGAACCACTCTTAGATGCTCATTGTGCTCAACCTCTATCTTAGAATATACTAGAATATCATTGATGAACACCACCACGAATCGGTCCAGATAAGGTTAGAACACCCTGTTCATCAAGTCCATGAATGCTGCTGGAGCATTAGTCAACCCAAAGGGCATAACTAAGAACTCGTAATGTCCATACCAAGTCCTAAATGTCGTCTTATGCACATCAGCCTCCTTGACCCTCAACTGATGATAACCTAACCACAGATCGATCTTAGAGAACACTGACACCTCACCGAATTGATCAAATAAGTCGTCTATCCTCAAAAGTGGGTGCTTATTCTTTATTGTCAACTTGTTCAACTGTCGGTAGTTGATAAACACCCTCATAGTATCATCCTTCTTCTTTACAAATAGAATAGGTACTCCTCATAAAGACACACTGGGATGAATAAACTTACGATCTAACAGTTCTTGAATTTGAGCCTTAAGTTCCGTTAGCTCTTTTGGTGCCATTCGATAAGGGGCGATAGACACCAGAGTTGTACCCGGAATTAACTCGATACCAACTTCTACCTCTCGACTCGGAGGCAATCCTAGTAGTTCCACTGGAAAAATATCTAGAAAGTCTCTTACAATTTGGATGTCCTTAACCGAAGAGTCCACAGAATCAACAACACTGATGTAAACCAAGAATGCCTCACACCCCTTCCTTACTAACTTCTCTGACCTCAATACAGATATCACATTAGTCAAATAATCTCGGCGTTCCCCAATCACGACCACCTCATTATCCTCCTCGGTCCTCAAAACAACCCTTTTCATAGCACAGTTCAGATTCACTCGATGTTTGACTAATCAGTTCATACCCAGAATTAAATCGAACTCCCTAAATGGATGCTCCATTAAATTTGCCAAAAATATTATCCCTTGAACCTTTAGTGGAACATCTCTATACAACTTATCCACTCAAACAGACTGCCCTAAAGGACTTATCATGGTCAACTCATTATCAGTATTCTTGATCAGAATCCCCAAAGTCTCAGACACAGTACTAGCTACATATGAATGGGTAGAGCCTAAGTCTATCAATGCCAAAAAAGGTACATTAAAAATTAAGAACGTACTCGTGATGACATCCGGAGCATCTTGGCCCTCACGATGACATGCAGCATAAACCACGGTAGGCTGCCTCACCTCAGTTAATCCAGTACCTTGGCTCGGTGTTCTCTGGCCTCGGCCCATGCCATTACCACCCCTAGCTTGACCACGACCGCTAGGTGGTTGCTGAACTACTCTCGGTGGCTGTACAGTCTCATTAACCGGAGCTTGCATCTGATTAGCTCTCAATGGGCAATCCTTAACACGATGCATGGTAGACCCACATCTAAGACAAGCTCCAGTAGCCCTCCAACACTCATTCGGATGACGTCTATTACTGTACTTACAGATTGTCACCTCAGTAGGTGCAACAGTAAGCCCAACTCTCACGGGCCCATTAGACCTGGCCTTTTTCCTAGGCCTCATCCCAGAATTCGAAGGCTCTACATCCCTCTTAGCTTTCCATCTATCTCGATTTTGACGCTTAGTGCGCTTTACTTTCTTGGCGATCTTCGCCTTTTTAACCAGTGCAGATAAATCCCACTCCCTCTGAGGAGCTATCAGAACTCGCAGACTATCTCGGAGACCATCCTTAAACCACACACAGTGCTCATACTCGGTCGCCATCATTCCCCTCGCATAACGGCTCAGTCTTAAAAACTCGACCTCATACTCGACCGCTGAACGGTCACCTTAGGTGAGATTCAGAAACTCACATCGCCTTGCATCAATATAGTTGGCTCCTATATACTTGCTCTAGAAAACCATTCTAAACAGATCCCATGTCAACCGGTCAGGCTAAGTACCCTCTCTAACTGTCAACTACCACTGATACGCTTTCTCACGAAGTAATAAAACAGTCACCTTAAGCTTCTGCTCTACAGAAAAATCCAGATTGTCCATAATGCATTCTGTGGCCTCCATCCAATACTCAGCCACATTAGGAGCAACTCCAGCGATGCCCCTAAAAACCTCAGCCACATTGGACCGAAGTCATTTCGTAATCGACCCACGTCTCCAGAACTAGTGTTGGGCCCAGCGACCCTCTCTAAAATCTGTAACATGACTTGGGACAGTGCGTCGTCTCCAGCCGTACGATCATGGTACTCAGTCCCAGATCCAGTCTCGGTAATAGGGGACACTGACGTCTCGCTAGTGTCCAGATTCGAAATCATATCAGATGCGAAAGACTCAGCTCGAGCCCCTCATGGCCCCTACCTCGGCCTCCAGTACCCCGTCCACAAGAACCACGTGTGCTCATCATAATTTTGGATTAATCTGTACTAACAGTTTTATGCAAATCAGTTTACAATTTCGATATTTATTAACAAATATTTTATGCAGTAAAGATATCAGAGTATTCAGAGTCTGTTATCGCAAGTCGCAGTTTACTATGGTTTTCAATTTACACTACCTAGAGTGTTTCAATAGAGTTTACTACCTGTAGTAGTTTCATAGCATACAATGGTATTTTCAAATAGATCCAAATAAAATTTTAGTATATTCTAAGTATGCTTTCAAACAGTACTTATCAGAGTTTCAGAAACTTACAGGAACGGCACCGGAGACTCAGTGTACCACTTATTTATCAAAAATATTTCAAATCATTTACAAATTATTTATCCAAAAACCATTCTTTTTACAACCCAAATCTACAGCTGAGTTTTGTAAATCTGGCTCTGATACCACTAAATGTAACACCCCAAACCTGGCCTGGATATTATGGCCGAATCTGACGATGTCACATGAGAGTGTTTTAGAAACTGTTTCGAATAAGAAAAACCATTCAATTTGTTATCTTTTTCTTAGTCAAAATTCGTGTAACAGTCAAATTGTTTGAAAATATTTCTTTATCGCGAAAGCTTTTGAAACCAATTTATTATTTATTTCAAAAACTCTTAGTTATTTTAGGAAAACCACACTTTGGCATTGTAGCTTCTAAACCATGTTCGCAGTTCAAAAACCCAAATTAAAACCAAAAGTCCAAGTCTAAAATTACATCAAAAGATTTCCAAAATAATGAATAAGACAAAAGCAATAAGTTTATAAACCAAAATGTATGTGAGCATGGTCACAGTCGAGTCTTCCACTGCACTGATTCACCTCCTGCTGGGGATTACCTGAACAAATAAAACAATAAGAGGTGAGTTTTCGTAAACTCACTGTGTACATCCCTACAGTTTAACATGTATACAATCAGATAACAGATTACAGACATAATTCGGGCCTAAACCCTTTTTACAGAATCAGTGTAGGCCTTGGCCCACTCAAAAATTGAATCATATACAAACTTAGGGCCTTAGCCCATATCAGATATAGCATGCATAATAGATCAGAATAACAAAACATGCCCACCAACCTTGCACACCAACTCTGTCCAACCCAACACACCATGTGGGGATAAAATCGACCCACTCATCCCTGCACACCAATTATGGGGATACAATTGACCCATTCAAACGTACACACCATAAAGTACCGTAATGCGGCACATGTCATAAATACGCAGCTTAGCTGCTAGATAATAGACTTATGAAGCCTTTATATACTTCCTTCTTTTCATCAAACCCATCTCGATGTAATGCATCATACAATATGGCATGCTATAATACAGATAAACAGATCATACATTTACATTCAAAATAGTATAGATATACATGCTAAGTGTAACATGGTAACACATGCATTACAATATCATATCACAGAACAGGGGTCTAAGTATTGCTTACCGACCCTTCGACAGGTCACAGTCGACTTGGGCGACCCGTCCAACCTTACAGAATATTTCAAAAAAATGGGTTCACACGTCCATGTGGCCTGCCCGTGTGGGCCTACACAGCCCAAATTCCCACACACCTATGTAGCCCACACGGCCCAATTGACTGAGCCCATGTCTCGCACACGGCCTCCACACGGGCAATCCACACGCCTGTGTGGCGTCGACAGTTTACTTTTCGGGTTTCATCAAATCTCATTTTCTATGCAGTTGGAGTACACACCTTGTTTCAATTAATGCCTAAACGATCACCGAGCACTCCAACACCTAAAATCAAGCAATAAATCCTTAAATAAAACCTTTTTAACGCACTTGAAACGACTTTAAATCGTAGTTTCTATCAAAAAGTAACCACTCTTACCTTCAATCGAGTACCAGTAAATTTCACGCGCCTAACTTGCTGTTCGAGAATGAAGAACAACCCCTTGATTAGTTCCTAATCATTCAAAGAAAATTTTCTTATATCATAACTAATAACCATTCCAAAACATAAGAATTGAAACTTACCGAATAAGTTCTAAGCACAACGCCATGAAAGAACAACAAAGAAAAGGCAAAAAATTAAGGTTTGGAGCCAAGGAAAAAATGCCAAATTCGGCTGCAATGGGGAATTTCAGTTAACTAACAAAAACCAAAAGAAAAGGTAGAGAGGAGGAATCTGTAGGGTTTCGGCAGGAGAGAATGAAAAGATTTGGGTAACCCCTTAATCCCATATTTTTTCTCCACAATTCACTCCCCACTCCTCACTACTCAGACTTCTGATCCAACTCAAACTCACCTGAGTGATCGAGCATAAAAATAATGCCTACACCACGAATCGAACACAGGACCTCCAACATCTCCAAACTCCATTTAACCACCAGACCAGCAGGCCCATTCTGATAAGCTTTTACATTTAAATACTTATAAGCCCAACAACCAAAGACAAGGATTTAATCAAATAAAAACCAAAATTTTTCTCAAGCTAAGACTTGAACTTAGAACCTCTCCAACACACCCAGAACACTTAACCACTGAAGCAGATACACATTTGTGTCAAATAATTACGGAAACATAATTATAAAATTTGGGGCGTTATAGTTGATCGGTTGACCAAGTCAGCTCATTTCATTCCTATCCGAACAGATTATTCATTACAGAAGTTAGCTAAATTGTACATCGTTAAAATTGTGAGACAACACGGAATTTTAGTATTAATCATTTCTGACAGAGATCTGCAATTTACGTCTTGGGTCTGAAAGAAACTCCATGAAACTTTAGGCACTCGACTTAATTTCAGTACTGCGTATCACCCTCAGACTGACGAACAGTTGGAGCGAGTCATTCAGATCCTAGAAGATATGCTTTGGGGTTGTGTAATAGAATTTAAAGGTGTAACACCCCTCACTCATAGTCAACGCTGAAATAGGGTTACAGAGCATTACCGAATATATTATACAAGTACACATACATTTCACATACATTTTAAAATTTCATTTAATCATCAATCAATAACATTCATATTATCCCTAACACAAGCCTACGAGGCCTAAAAAAAGCATTCGGGGTGGTTTGGGACTAAACCGATAACTTTAGAAACTTTTGTAACACATAAAATTTTCCCAAAAACAGGGGACACACGCCCGTGTGGCCCGATCGTGGGTCTCACACGGCCAAAGACACGCCCGTGTCACATGTAATGACCCAAAATTCACGGGCATCAGAAAAGTGCAATATCAAGCCTCCGTCTTAGTAAATCGAGTTCAAAAATAATTATTAGAAATATTTATGAGTCTAGTGATGTGTTTAATTAGGTTTAAATTAGGTGAATTTAGCTTAATTTAGAGTAATTAGTGAAAAGGACTAAATTGAATAAGGTGTAAAAGAAAATAAGAGAGACTAAATAGGTAAATAAGACAATGGCTTAATATGAGGCGGCAATACATGGAAAATCTTAGACTTTTTTTTATTAATATTATAAAAATATTATTTAATTAAAACATTATAAATTATATTAATTAAAGTTAAGATATTATATTATAGGAAATAAATAAAATTAAGACAATTGTATGATAAATAAATTAAAATCTTAACAAATGGATGGTGATGATATTGTACAAATGTACAAAAATATGTGTACAATTGTAGTATTTATACTTGTTATTAAATAGATATTTATTATAGTGTATTATTATAATTATTATTAATTTATTAAATTATAATCTATATTAATTATATTATGAGATTTTTATACGATAAATAAAGTGAAACAATTATATGATGAAATACAATGAAGACAAATGAATGGAGATGATTTATTACAAGTGTATAAATAAAATATATACATTTGTAATATTTATATTTAAATTGGAAAATATATATTTATTAATTATTATTAAGTTAAAGATATTTATTAATTAAATAATTAAATTATAAGATTTTTGTTAGATAAACAAATTAAATAATGACAATTATAATAAAAATATTAGTATAAATGTAAAATAAATATATAATTACTTATAATTTAAGTTAAAAGATATTTGTTATTAAATAATTATTATATATTATATTATTATAACATAAAGTAAATAAACTAAAAAGAAATAAAATCAAAAGCTAAGCAAAGAAGAAAGAAACAGAGGCATTCGAAACAAAGCAGGTAAAAGAAAGAAAGAAAAGAGAAAGGAAAAACTAAGGGTTTAAGGTTTAAAGCTTTGATTGGTAAGTCAATTAAGCCTTTTTTTATTTAATTTTGATGATTTAGAAACTTTAAAACAAAGATTTGTTGAAAATAAGTTGAGGTTTTGGAAGTTTATAGGTTTTTAAGCAGGGCTCATGTTGGACAAATTGTTGAATTAGGGATTTAATTGAATGAATTTCAAGTTAGAATTGATAAAGAGATTAAATTGTAAAAGAAATTTTAAGTTTTGTGCTGTAGGGACTAAATTGAGAAAAATTCAAAAATTAGGGATTTATGCTGAAAATTTAATAGTTAAATTTGAGTTTGGTCAAAATTTGAATAGAAATAAAGTATAAATTGAGGTAGGAAAGTAAGTGAACTTAGTTAGGATAAAAAATTTAATTATTATTGTAAAATTAGTATTGTAATTAATAGTATAATTATTAAATTTTCGTAGCTAATAAAGAATTTGAGGTATCGACACAAAAAGGGAAGGAGAAGGTCGCCAAGGAGTAACTGCGAAATTCGGGTTTGTATTACTATAATTCAAATTATTTATTTATTCATTAAATGTTAAATTAATTTATGTATATGGTAAGTAAATTATAAGATAAGTGTTATTGTTGAATTGAATGAAAATTGAGTTGAATGATGAATATGTATTGAAATTGAATTGTATGTGGATTGAAATGGAAAAGTATATTGAATTGAATTGTTATTAAATTGAGAATGAAATTGAAATTGAAAAGTAATATGGAATACCCTATTAACTAGTTGGGTTGAGTCGGATATAATTGGCATGCCATAGGATTTGGAAGAGTATGGGATTTATCGGCTTTGCCGATCAGGCACTTTATGTGTCATATTTCATGGACCTCGTGTGTCGTATCAAGCATCTCATGTGTCCTTTCAGGCACTTATTTGCCATATACTGATCAGGTACTATGTATCGTTCTAGGCACAATGTGTCATACTGGTGTGTTTGGGTTGGAATCCGTGCATCCATCAAAGTCCGGGTTTTTTAATAGGGTGAACAACTGAAATGAGAAATTTAAAATAAATTGATTGATTATATTATTGAAAATATTGAAAGAAATGAGAAAGTTGAATTATGGATTGAAATTGAGATTGAAAATGAAAGGCATGAACTTAATGTTCATGTAGTGATTGAAATTGTTACATGTGATATGTGATGGAAATTGAAGAATAGCTAAAAATTGTATTGTTATTGTTAATTAATGAAAGTTTAAGAATGAATTGATATTTGAGAAATCGGATAGTTACATGCTTGGTAATTATAATTCTTTATTGCTATTATAATTTGAATTATTGTAATACCACTGAGTAAGGAATACTTAGCGTACAGTTGTTTCCTTACGCAGGTTAATAGGAGTCCAGTGTCTTGATTCAGCATCTGAACGATCCCGACTCCATCATCAAGATTTTGGTGATGTTTTCTTCCTTTAAGTGAAAGTGGCATGTACATAGGGATTATAATGGTTATTTTGGTATGTTATATAAATTTTGTTGTAAAAAAAGGTATTTGGTGTTTTGATAATTAAATTAGTGAAATGGTCAAAATTGTTGATGGCATTGGTATTGAATTGAAATGGTTTGAACAGTTTTATAAGCTAATTAGAAATGATAATAGGGATTTCATTAATTAAGTTATTATGTCAATATGTCAAGTATGATTTAAGTATATTTGAGTATATAAATGCATTGGTTGAAATATTGAAATTGGTTTGGTTGTAATTTGAAATTTGCAGGGAAGGTTAAATATTTATAAAGGGGTTATATTGAATTTAAAAAAAATTGAATGAAGTCAATTAGAAAAAAAAATTATATGAATTTATGATTATATTATAATATGTTTGTTATTTATTTAAGAATTATTTGTAAATTGTCTGATATGTCCGTTAATGCCTCGTAACCCTATTTCAGTGACGGTTTAAGGTTAAGGGGTGTTACATTTTCTTGGTATCAGAGCTATCAGATTTAGTTGATTTTTAGGCTAAATTGGGCTCAGAAGTGAGTTTAGAAGTACTTGCCACTGTTGAGTTGAAATTGAGTCGGGATTTTGGATGCTGACCTATTCGTTTGTTTCTGTTTTATAGATTAAAGATGTCAGATGAAGGAATAAATAATACTGATCAAGAAATGTATACTGGAGTTAAAGAGTTATATGGATTAGATGAAACGGAGTCAGTTAGTAACTCCTCGAATTTGAGCCTAGAAGTATTGGGCCTTGGGTTTGGGTCTGTAAGGAGGTTGTATTTAAGTATTTAATTATGCAAGGAAATGACACAACTAAATGTCTGCTCAAGTGGTTAAGGGTCCTAAGAGGAGTTGGAAAAGTCTTGGGTTCAAACTTGGCCTTTAGCAAAATTTTTGGTTTTAGGTGAATAAAACCCTGAATGTTAGGTAGTAAGTCTTTTAAATAATTAAGGTTAAAATGTGACACAAGGAAGCAGGTGGTCAAGTGGCAATGAGGTGTTAGGAGTGTGCATGTGGTCAGGGGTTCGAGTGTTGCCATAGTATTATGATGGATATTTATTTTGTTACATGGACGGCTAGTAATGGTGTTGGTTTGGGACTCTAAGTTGAAGTGGTCATGGAGGAGTTGTTGGAGTGATTTGTGGAGTGTGATAAGGGGAGAGATTTAAGGAGAAAATCGAGGAAGATTCAAATTTAGAGAGTTTGAAGCTGATTAGGGAAAGTGAATATGAAAATTCGGCTAAGGGGGTTTGGGGAGTGCATGTACGGCAATTTGAGAGTGTATAGGTGCCAGAATTGTGCTCTTCTTTTGGTTAGCCGTGTGCTTTTGGTGTTTTTTTCCTCTTAGTTTTCTGATTCTTTTCGAGTTTTGGTATTTGGGGTCTTCCGATTCTAGTAAGTAATATTCTACTTTTCTCTCCAGTTTTTCAACATTTCCTTTTGTTGACCGATGTTGCCATTCTTTTCTTTTCTTCTTTTCTTGTGCAAACACTCTATGTTGGCCGAATGCTCATTTGAGTTTCTGTCCTTCCTCTTTCGGTTTTGGTCTGTTAAAGTCAATCTTGTCTTTGCTCTTGCTCTCCAACTTGTTGTAATCGAGTGCTCTCTGTTTCTTCTTTGGCCGAATCGTGTTAGGGCATAGATAGCATCCTTCTCTTTCTCTCATATTCGCTTCTACTTGTTTCTATGCGTAACTATTCCTTGAGGTGGGAATGTCAAATCTCTTATGTGCTAGTAAGTTTTCCAAACCGAACTCACTTGGTTGTTCTTTTGAAGTTACGGTTTGTGTTCACTTTAGGCCCAATGGTGTTTTTCTTCTGGTTAAGGGAAGAAGCCTTTTGTTTAACACTCTCTTTTTTACGTTTGTGCATAGGGATTCAATCTCTTTAGCAAAGAGTGGGAGCCGATTGTTTTTCTTTGCAAGTGACTACTCTTTAATTGGTAAGTGTAAAGGATTTACATGTATCTTCATGGGTTTGCAAAACCTTATTAATCGATTAACTGTTTTGTGAAGGATCAAGTATTGGGAAGGATACGTGGTTGGAACAAGGAGTGCTACGGTTGTTGTTTGGTGGGTAGTGTTTTGGTTAAGGTTATATTCAATAGCAATGTGGTTTGGATTAACAAGGATGTTAGATTAATGGAAGGTTATGGTTAATTGTAGGTTGATCGCTCGTGGGTTAACATGCTTCTTGCTTAACAGGTGTGTATCCACACTAACAGATCGTAGAACGGAAAAAAGTCAAAATACCGAAATGCTGAAAAGCCGAAAGTACAACGACAGTTGCCACACGAACGTGCAAACACATGTGTGGAAAATCCGAAATGATAGTAGAGGCCGCCTTGAGTGATCTCATGGGCCTAGGCTAATTTTGGGCTAAAATGGGTCGTGTGGGCCTAATGGGCTTTTAGGCCCCACTCGGGTTTTTTCATGGAAATGCAAAAATATCAAACTAGGTTGTGTTGCTTACATGGTTAAGGTTGATTTTGGGCTTAGCGGGCCATTTGAGTACGTAGGCCCCACTTGGGCTACGTAATGGGCTTTAGGCCCAATTGTATGTTTTGATTAGAAAAGGTTGCACGGGTCGCGCTTGACGACTGTGAACCTACTGATGGGCCAGTAAGTATTCTTAGACCCAATTTACGAAATGACCGTTATGCCCCCGAAGGGTAAAATGACTAAAATGCCCCTATGTGTTATATGATTGTTATTGTATGCTATTTATAATATGTTTGCATTCATGTGATATTATGCTGTATGGAGGACGTGATCATTGATTTGGAGGAAGTACATAATTTGTTAGGGTCGCATGGTCTCTTGACGACTGTAGATCCACCGATGGCTTTAAGTCGATTATGTAACTAGCAATTGTGCTGCGATATTGGTTAGTGCGGCAACCGGTGCTACAATAGAAGTGTAGGGATGGGTGGGTCGACTAAATCCCCACAGGAGTGTAGGGTTGGACGGGATACAGAGTGCAGGGTTGGTTGGAAATTTGTGCATTGCATGATCTGATTCTGATTGTGACATGGGCTCAGGCCCAACCAAGGCTACTTGGGCTAAGGCCCAAGTGCCACCTTTATTGTATGGGCTTATGCCCAAATTGATATGATGCATGCTTTGTGATCGATGAGGGTTGTACACATTGAGTTTTCGTAAACTCACCCCCACTTTTAAATTTCTTTCAAGTAATCCTCAGTAGGCGGTTCGACGTGAAGGAGGACTCGGAGGTGGCCACACCATGAACGGCATTAATTATTCGTATTTTCTTTTATATTACTTAAATTATTTTCTCTTTGGGTTTTTTGATGTAATAAGGCCATTTCTCTAATTTTCTAGTTTTTTTTATTTGGGGGTTTTAACTATTACGATTTATTTCTGTTAAAAGTAGAGCGTAGTTTTCTAAAATGATTTCTGTTTTCACAAACATCACGTTTTCACAACAATGTTGAAATGCTTCCGCAACGAACATGTTTTAAAAGTACGACTGGTTTAAAATGGTTAATAAATAATTAAGTCGACTTTAAATTAAACAAAGGGGCTTTACTCATTCAAGCAAGATTTATTAATAAGACAAAGTTTTTTTGAAAAAAAGCATTTTAATGTGACACGCCAGATTCGGTCACAACGTCTAGGCCGGGCTTGGGGTGTTACACAGTTACATCTAGCATAAATCCAACAAGAAATCCACCCCTTAGAGTTGATAGAAGAAATGATAGAGATGATTCTGATATATTATGAGTGATTACCGATGCTTTGCAAAGAGTAGCGGGGACTGCTCCTGCTACGACTTCAGTACCAACTCAGAGAAGGGCCCCGATAAAAGAATTGAAAAAATATGGTGCTGCTGAATTTATGGGTCTAAAAGGAGTCGATCTATCCGTAGCTGAAAATTGGATGGAGTCGACTAAAAGAATTTTACAGCAATTGGACTGTACCCCCTAGGAGTGTTTAATTTTTGCTGTATCGTTGTTACAAGGGGAAGTTTATTTATGGTGGGAATCAGTGGTTCGAAATTTACCGTAGGAGCAGATAACATGGAACCTATTTCAAAAATAATTTCAAAAGAAATATATCAGAGAAATGTATATCAAAGACAATAAGCAATAGTTTTTAATGCTGTAAAAGGGTGACATGTTAGTAATAGATTATGAGAGGGAATTCTCGAGACTCAGCAGATACCCCTCAGAATTTATACCAACAGAAGCTAATAGTTGCAAAAGATTTTTACGGGGTTTGCAAGACGAGATCAAGGTACAGTTGGTATCTTACCGTATTACTGAGTTTGTAGATTTGATAGAATGAGCCAAAATGGTGGAATAAGTTTTGGGGCTCGATAAAAAGACTGAATTTGTTAGACCAACCGGAAAGCGTACGAGAATTACCACTTCGAATCCTCAGTCGAAAAGATCAAATGAATCTCAAGGTGGATGGAGATCCAGTTTTAGATCGGACAGAGGTGGTAAAAGCCAGAAAAAATAGACGACGGTATCTACTGGTAGTGTAAGAGGTCCACCTAGGATGTGAAAATTCCAGAATGTAGATATTGCGGGAAGAAACATTTAGGTGAATGTTGGAAAGTGACTAGAGGCTGCTTCCGTTGCAGGCCGACAGGCCACTTTATTAAAGATTGTCTGAAGAATAAAAATGTTACTCCTGTCACATCACAAAGTTCAGTGTCTACTGCTCGAGGCAGAGGTTCGGGTAGAGGTGGCTCAATATCTAGAGGAGGAGGTGTTCGAAGGAGCAGTGACATTGTTACCTAACAGTCTGAGGCCAGAGTACCAACCAAAGCCTATGTGGTCAGAACTCATGAATAAGGCAATGCCCACGACGTAGTAACAAGTATATTTTTATTGTATTCTGAGCCTGTTTATGTTTTGATTGATCCCGGATCTTCACACGCCTATTTAAATTCAAAACTAGTTGAATTGGGGTAATTAAAATCTAAGATGTCTAGAGCGTCTATAGAGGTGTCGAGTTCATTGGGGCAAACAGTTTTAGTAAATCAAGTATGTTCGAGATGCCCGTTGACTATACAGAATAAAACTTTCCCTGTTGACTTGTTGATTATGCCGTTTGGAGACTTTGATATAATACTGGGGATGGATTGGTTATCTGAATATGGAGTAATTTTGGACTGTTATAAAAAGAAATTCAGTATTCAGACAAAAAGTGGAGATCGGATTGAAGTAAATGGTATCCGTACTAGTGGGTCAGCACGTATTATTTCAGAAATAAAGGCTAGTAAATTACTTCAACAGGGTTGTTCAGCATATTTGGCATATGTTATTAATTCAGATTCAGTTGGAAGCCAGTGCAGTAAAATTCAGATATTTTGCGAGTTTGCTGATGTATTTCCTGAAGTACTACCGGGCTTACCACTAGATAGAGAGGTTGAATTTGCAATAGAGGTTTACTCGGGTACAGCTCCAATATCTATACCTCCATATCGAATGTCACCTACAGAATTGAAAGAGCTGAAGATACAGTTACAAGACTTATTAGATCGTGGTTTTATCTGACTGAGCATATCATCGTGTGGAGCTCCGGTATTATTTGTTAAAAAGAAAGATAGCTCAATACGACTTTGTATTGATTACCGACAGCTGAATAAGGTGACAATTAAAAACAAAAATCCACTTCCTCGCATTGATGATTTGTTTGATCAGTTGAGAGGAGCTTCTGTATTCTCGAAGATTGACTTAAGGTCAGGTTACTATCAGTTGAAGGTAAAAAGAAAGCGATGTACCAAAGACAGCTTTCCGTATGAGGTATGGCCACTATGAGTTCTTAGTAATGCCATTCGGGTTGAAAAATGCCCCAGCTGCTTTTATGGATATCATGAATCATATTTTTCAACCGTATTTAGATCAGTTTGTAGTAATTTTTATTGATGATATACTAGTTTATTCGAAGTCAGAGTCAGAGCATGATCAGCATCTCAAGATTGTACTACAGATATTACGGGAGAAGCAGTTGTACGGAAAGCTTAGCAAATGTGAGTTTTTGTTGTCGGAGGTTGTATTTTTGGGACATGTGGTATCGGCAGATGGAATCAGAGTTGATCTGAAAAAGATTGAAGCAATTGTTCAGTGGAAAGCACCGAAGAATGTATCTGAGGTACACAGTTTTCTTGGTTTAGCTGGGTATTACAGAAGATTTGTAAATAGATTTTTAAAGATAGCATTTTCGATGACCAAGCTGCTACAAAAGAATGTACTGTTTGTGTGGAATGACCAGTGCCAAGAAAGTTTTGAAAAGTTGAAGCAAATGTTAACAGAGGCACCAGCTCTAACATTAACAGAGTCGGGGAAAGATTTCGTAGTGTATAGTGATGCTTTTTTGAATGGTCTGGGTTGTGTACTGATGCAGGACGGAAAGGTTAGCCTATGTATCTTGTCATTTGAAACCACACTAGAGGAATTATCCGACTCATGATCTTGATCTAGCAGCTGTGATTCTTGCTTTAAAAATTTGGAGATATTATCTTTATGGTGAAAAATGCTACATCTATACTGATCATAAAAGTTTAAAGTATCTTCTTTCTCAGAGAGAATTAAATTTGAGACAAAGACGGTGGATAGAGCTCCTAAAAGATTATGACTGTGTTATAGATTACTATCAGGGAAAAACTAATGTTGTAGCTGATACACTAAGTAGGAAAGCTGCAATTGAATTGAGATGTTTGCACAACTTAGAATCAATGATGATAAGAGTCTTTTGGCTGAGTTAAAAGTAAAGCCAGTAATGCTTGATCAGATCAGATCAGCGCAGTTGGAAGACGACAAATTGTTGAAGAAAAGAGATATGGTACAGAATGGTACAACAGAGAACTTTAGTATTGATGATTGTGGATGTTTGAGATATCAAAATCGGATTTGTGTTCCAACTAATTCTGAGTTGAAGAAATCAATTCTTCGAGAAGCTCATGACAGGCTATTTGCTTTGCACCCAGGAGGCACGAAGATGTATCGTGATTTACGAGAACTATATTGGTGGCCAAGGATGAAAAGAGATATAGTTGAATTTGTGAGTAAATGTTTGACTTGTCAGCGAGTAAAGGCAGAACATCAAGTTCCTACTAGATTACTTCAATCTATTAATATTCCTGAATGGAAATGGGATCGTATCACGATGGATTTTGTTAGGAGATTTGTAACATCCCGAATTAGAGCTTAGTCGGAATAGTGGTTTCGAGACCACAAATTTGATATGGTAATAATTATTTTATGATTATTATAAGGTCTAGGATATGTCTCAATGTTTATGTGAAAATTTCATGAGGAAATTTTATGTGAAAAGTGCTTAATTAGACTTTAAGGACTAAATCAAAAATTTGTAAAACTTATGTTTTAGGAGAAATTTGCATGAAATTGAATTAGAATATTAATTAAGGGTCCTTAAAGAGCAATTTGACCAAGTTCTAAAAATTTGGACAAAAATGGCCTTGGATGGGTAAAAATTGAAAGAAAAGTAAAAAGGACATTTTGGTCATTTAGGGGTAAAATGAACTAAAAGGCAAAATAAAAGCCAAATTAGTGTCCATCTTCCTCCCATGGCCATGTGAATCAAGAGGGGAGCCATGGATAGGGTTTCCAAGCTTCCAAGCTCAATAGTAAGTGATCACGAGCCCCGTTTTTAACGTTCTATGCATTTTTGAAGTCCCAGTAACATGACTTATTCATTTCTACCATTATTTTGAGCTAAGGTTTATGTTTAAAAATTTACCCATGCATGACTTGCTAGTATTTTGATGTTTAATGGTAGAATATGAAAGATTGGAGTGTGTTTAACACCTTTTACTAAGTGATTTTTCATGAAAAAGCCTACAAAGGACTAAATTAAAAAAGGTGTAAAATAGGTAACTAAAAATCTATTTTAATGAAAAATGTGGCTTCCATAAGCTTGAATATGGTTTGGATAGGCTTGGGTAATCAAGAAATTGAATACATTTCATTTTACGAGCCTAGGGACTAAATTGTAAATATGTGTAAGTTTAGAGGCAAAATTGTAACTTTTCCAAAATATGATTTTTAGGTCAATTTGAATAATGTGAGTCCTAAATAGGCTATATATTTGAAATGATAGATCAAGGAAATCGAGATTCGGGCTTAAATCGGGAAAATACAAGGTTATGGATTAAAATGGTAAATTTGCCATTTCCATATTCGAGGTAAATTCGTGTGTTAATAATAGTGCAATGTTATTTAAGGATTAAATTCTTTGTTAATAAGGCATAAATTGTATGTTGTTGATGTTAGTATGAATTGAATGCCCATTGTATAAGAAATTTATGAAACAATGATGTAATTGATAAAAAAGAGGAAGAAAATCTCGGTTGAATGAAAAAGATAATCGATGGATTTCTAGAAATGAATTGACGGTAGAAAGACTCTAGCCCAGACGGGTGTTCCTAAAGTGATCTAGCCTCCCGAAGAATATGTGTGCAATATGGATTTAGCCCGAATGGGTAATCCGATTTAGGATCTGAATTTAGCCTGGACTGGTAATTTAGATCCGAGCTTATTAGAGTAATTGTCGCTGTAGGGGATTTAGCCTGGACTGGTATTTCCGACAATCGCTCTATGAGTTTATACTACGGGAGATTTAGCCTGGACTGGTAATCCTACCGTAAGGACTGAGGTTCACGGGAGTGCATACTTGAAATGATCACTTGTATGAATTGAGGTAAATGGGATACCAATTGAGATTCTGAGAAATTCAATGGAAATTAATATGAGAAATGGAATGGAAATACTTGAAATGATAAACTCATCGATACTTAGATGATACTAGTATGATGCATATGGTTGTCATGTTTGGATGAGTGGTTGTGTTAAGAGATAGCATAGTTACGTACTCGAAACCTATGAACATGTTTTTGACATGTGAAATGAAATGGACTTGTGATAAGAATGCAAATGGATGAGTGATATTTATGAGAATAATTTAATGACAAATTTGTGATGGTTATCATTATGTTGCACTAAAACAGTTTTGGACAGTAGCAGTAGTCTGACTTTGAAAATCCACTAAAAATTGTGGAAATAGAATTAGAGACTAAATTAAATATGGAATTAAATATTATTGAGTCTAGTTTCATATAAAAGAAACATTGTAAGTAAAAGTATTTAATATTATGAGATATTAGAATTCTTGTGAGATAGAGTCAGAATGAGTTCGGAATCCCCTGTTCTGAATTGGGAAAATCACTAGAAATTGTACAAAAATAATTTTGGGTTAGAATTCATATGACTAAACCCTTAATGAGTCTATTTTCAATAGAATTGATGGGAACATTATTCGAATCCCGTAATAAGAGATAAATAAATTTTAGTGAAGAAAGGTTGAAGCTGTCAAATAGAAAAATAGGGGAGAATTTAAAGAATAAAATTTATTGATTGGCTATACCAAAAATTCTAAAAATTTTACGGTAAGAATATATTGAGTCTAGTTTCAGGAAAAATTAGCGAATCTTAATTTGGAGTCCTGTAGCTCTAGATATAAATAATTTAATGAGTGCGACTCGAGAAAATAACTTTCCTGGACTTTGAATAAATAGAAAGAATTTGAGAATAGCATGTTAATACATTACTTATTATTTTTCATGTGAGCTTACTAAGCGTAAAGCTTACTCCCTCCTTTCCACTTCCTTAGTGTTCTCAGGTCGGCTCGTTATGATTAGCCAAATGTATTGGCTTATATTGATTCATTGTATATAGCCATGAGATGTGGCTTATAATAGTTATGGCTTGTAAGCCTATTTATCCATGCTATGTGTTAATACCTTGTGGTGTGATTATGCTTATTACTATGAATGGGTAATACATGACATATGTACATGATGAATGCCCTAGGACAATTCGAGGTGGTCATGGCCATGGAATAAATGTGTGGTATGGTAATAATTTGATAAGGATTGAACATGAACATTGTTGATTAAGTAGAGATTGAGTGTTGGGTAAAATATTATGGTTAGTTGGTAAAAATGGTCATCAATATGATAAGACTATTAGGTGCGAATTGGTAAGCCCAAGTTGGTGTAACATGAGTATATGTGATAAACACATGTATGACAACATGCACATGCTTTAATTGAATTTTACTAAATGATTATTAATCATCAAATTGATGTTATAATTTGTGCCTATGATGTGTTTGAGTATGGGAGAGAATTAAGGACAACAAAAGGCTTGGAAAATAGCCTAAGTGTTGGCCACACGGGCAAAGACACAACCATGTGTCTTAGCCGTGTGGAGGACACAGCCTATCACTCGGGTGTGTGGCTTGGCCGTGTGGTCCATTTTGCAAGATGACGTCATAGTCAGAGAGTTGCACGGCCCGAGGACACGGGCGTGTTAACGACACACGGGTGTGTCCCTGTATCCACATGGGCGTGTGACTTTGCTTCATGGAAAAATTTTATAAATTTTCTCGAACTTTCCAAAGTTTTCGGTTTAGTTCCTAATTATTTTCAAAGCACATTTAAGGCTTCGTAAGCCCATATAAGGGACTTTAAGATAGAAATTGAAAAGTTTTAAATTTGAACAAAATTTTATGACTCAACTTTGCATGTTTGTGAATCCTTGAGTTCGGTAACGCCTCAAACCCCGTCCCGGCCTCGGATACGGGTAAGGGGTGTTATAGGATTGCCATTTTCGGTGAGCAAAAAGAATGCTATTTGGGTGATAGTTGATCGACTTACCAAGTCCGCTCACTTTATAGCAGTCAAAATAGAATCTTGCAGAAGTGTATATCCGAAAAATTGTTAGATTACGAGGTACTCCGGTGTCAATAATTTCGGATCGAGATCCTCAGTTCACATCGAGATTTTGGAGATAGCTACATGAATCATTAGGTACTTGACTTAACTTTAGTAAGCCTTTCATCCACAAATAGATGGGCAATCCGAACGGATAATTCAAATATTAGAAGATATGCTTTGGGCTTGTATCATTGATTTTGAATCAGGTTGGGAATGTTATTTGTCATTAGCAGAATTTGTCTACAATAATAGTTTTCAATCTAGTATATAAATGCTCCCGTATGAAGCACTATATGGTTGAAGGTGTAGATCACCGGTATGTTGGACAGAATTGAATGAAAGAAAAGTGATTGGGTTTGAATTGATTCAAGAAACAGAGGAAACAGTTAAAAAGATTAAAGATAGATTGAAGGCAACTTTCACAGACAAAAGTCTTATGCTGATTTAAAACGACGAGACATTGAATATTTAGTCTGGGACAAGGTATTTCTTAAAGTTTCTTCATGGAAGAAAGTCTTGAGATTTGGTTGGAAAGGTAAATTGAGTCCACGTTTTATTGGGCCGTATGAAATAGTGGAAAGAATTGGACCAGTTGCCTACCAATTAGCTTTGCCTTTAGAGTTACAGAAGGTTCACGATGTTTTCCATGTTTCTATGCTTTGGAGATATAGGTCTGATCCTTCACATATCATTTCCACTGAAGACATTGAAATTCGATCGAATCTGTCTTATGAAGAAGAGCCAATGCAAATATTAGCTAAAGAAGTAAAGGAGTTGAGAAACAAACAGGTTCCTCTAGTAAAAGTGTTATGGAGAAATCATAAGGTGGAAGAAGCAACTTGGGAACCGGAAGAAACAATGAGAGCTCAAAATCCTCATCTCTTTTCAGGTAAATTTCGAAGACGAAATTTATTAAGGGGGGAAGAACTGTAATGATCCAAAATTCACGGGCATCAGAAAAGTGCAATATCGGGTCTCCGTCTTAGTAAATCGAGTTCAAAACTAATTATTATAAATATTTATGAGTCTGGCGATGTGTTTAATTAGGCTTAAATTAGGTGAATTTAGCTTAATTTAGAGTAATTAGTGAAAAGGACTAAATTGAATAAGATGTAAAGTTTAATTATAAAGTAAAAGAAAATAAGAGGGACTAAATAGGTAAATAAGCCAATGGCTTAAGATGAGGCAACAATACATGGAAAAATCTTAAATTTTTTTATTTATATTATAAAAATATTATTTAATCAAAACATTATAACTTACATTAATTAAAGTTAAGATATTATATTATAGGAAATAAATAAAATAAAGACAATTGTATGATAAATAAATTAAATTTTTGCCAAATGGATGGTGATGATATTGTACAAATGTACAAAATTATATGTGTACAATTGTAGTATTTATACTTGTTATTAAATAGATAATTATTATAGTGTATTATTATTATTATTAAATTATTAAATTATAATTTATATTAATTATATTATGAGATTTTTATAGGATAAATATAGTAAAGCATGACAAATGTAGGGTGATGATGAAATATTATATGATGAAATAAAATGAAGACAAGTGGATGGAGATGATTTATTACAAGTGTATAAATAAAATATATACATTTGTAATATTTATATTTAAATTGGAAAATAGATATTTATTAATTATTATTATGTTAAAGATATTTATTAATTAAATAATTAAATTATAAGATTTTGTTTGATAAACAAATTAAATAATGACAATTGTAATAAAATTATTAATACAAATGTAAAATAAATATATAATTACTTATAATTTAAGTTAAAAGATATTTGTTATTAAATAATTATTATATATTATATTATTATAACATAAAGTAAATAAACTAAAAAGAAATAAAATCAAAAGCTAAACAAAGAAGAAAGGAACAGAGGCATTCGAAACAAAGCAGGAAAAAGAACAAAAGAAAAGAAAAAGCAAAAAATATAAGTTTATTGAAATACTTTAAAACAAAGATTTGTTGAAAATAAGTTGAGGTTTTGGAGGTTTATAGGTTTTTAAGCATGGTTCATGTTGGACAAATTGTTGAATTAGGGATTTAATTGAATGAACTTCAAGTTAGAATTGATAAAAAGGGATTAAATTGTAAAAGAAACTATAAGTTTATTGAAATGGAAAAGTATATTGAATTGAGTTGTAATTAAATTGAGAATGAAATTGAAATTGAAAAGTAATATGGAATACCCTATTAACTAGTCGGGCTGAGTCGGATATAATTGGCATGCCATAGGATTTGGAAGGGTACGGGATTTATCGATTTTGCCGATTAGGCACTTTATGTGTCGTATTTCGACCACCTCGTGTGTCATTTCAGGAACTTATGTGTCGTATACTGATCAGGTACGATGTATCGTTTTAGGCAGAATGTGCGTAACTGGTGTGCTTGGGTTGGAATTCGTGTATCCATCAAAGTCCAGATTTGTTAATAGGGTGAACAACTGAAATGAGAAATTTAAAATAAATTGATTGATTATATTATTGAAAATATTGAAAGAAATGAGAAACTTGAATTATGGATGAAAATTGATATTGAAAATGAAAGGCATGAACTTAATGTTCATGTAGTGATTGAAATTGTTACATGTGATATGTGATTGAAATTGAAGAATAGCTAAAAATTGTATTGTTATTGTTAATTAATGAAAGTTTAAGAATGAATTGATATTTGAGAAATTGGATAGTTACATGCTTGGTAATTATAATTCTTTATTGCTATTATAACTTGAATTATTGTAATACCACTGAGTAAAGAATACTCAGCGTATGGTTATTTCCGTGCACAGGTTAATAGGAGTCCAGTGTCCCGGTTCAGCATTTGAACGATCCCGACTCCAGCATCAAGATTTTGGTGATGTTTTCTTCCTTTAAGTGAAAGTGGCGTGTACATAGGGATTATAATGATTATTTTGGTATGTTATATAAATTTTTTTGTAAAGAAAGGTATTTGGTGTTTTGATAATTAAATTAGTGAAATGATAAAAATTGTTTATGGCATTGGTATTGAATTGAAATGGTTTGAATAGTTTTATAAGCTAATTAGAAATGATAATAGGGTTTTCATTAATTAAGTTGTTAAGTCAATATGTCAAGTATGATTTAAGTATATTTGAGTATATAAATGCATTGGTTGAAATACTGGAATTGGTTTGGTTGCAATTTGAAATTTGCAGGGAAGGTTAAACATTTATAAAGGGGTTATATTGAATTTTAAAAAAAATGAATGAAGTCAATTAGCAAAAAAAAAATTATACGAATTTATGATTATATTATAATATATTTGTTATTTATTTAATAATTATTTATAAATTGTCTGATATATCTGGTAATGCCTTGTAACCCTGTTCCGATGACGGTTTAGGGTTAAGGGGTGTTACATCATAGGCTGTGTGGACATTTGAAATGAAACCACATGGCCGTGTTCCAGCCTGTGTCTGACCCTATATAACTCTCTGACTTGGGTCACACAGCCAACACTAGAGGTGTGCATGGCCGGGCCGGGCCAGGTTCGAGCCGGGCCCATAAAAAAGTTTTGACCCGTTTTCAAGGCCCAGGCCCTGCCCGGCCCGAAATATGGGCCTAGAAATTTGTCCAAGCCCGGCCCTGAAAAAATGGTAGGCCCGAGCCTGGCCCTGCCATATTAGTTTTTTTTATTTTTTATTAAATAAAAAACTTTAAAATATAATAAATCAAATACATTTAAAAATATTAAAACAAATATTAAAACAAAAAATAAATAAAAATGAGACTAAAATAATTCTTAAAATAATACATAAATTAAAAATATAATAAAAAGTAATTATATTAAATTTGAAAAACTAAAACAAATTAGAACTAAATTAAGAACCAAATTATATTAATAACAAAAGTTTTACAATATCAAAATAACATTAAAAACAACAAAAAAAGTAAAGTAAAAGTACTAAAGTTACTTAAAATAAAAAAATAAAAAAAATTTAATATTAAAATCGGGAATGGTCGGGTCGGGCCCAGGCCAAAAAAATCTTACCCGAGGCCCGGCCTGTTTTCTAAACAGGCCTCTTTTTTGTCAAAGCCCATTTTTCGGGCCTATATTTTTACCCAAACCCTCCCATTTTTCGGGCGGGCCTTCGAGCCGCGCCGAGCCGCCCGACCCATGCACACCTCTAGCCAACACACACGCTTGTGTGCCCTAAAAATGACCACTCATGCTCGTGTGTCAGGCTGTGTACTAAGTCGTGCCAAACCTATAGGGTATACTGACTTATGCCACACGGCCAAGTCACACACCCATGTGTGAGGCCGTGTGGAGCAAATTGACTTGATTTCAATTTCAACACCAGGGGACACACAGCCGTGTAACATAACCGTGTATCACACACGGTTGAGACATACGCCCGTGTCTCTGACCGTGTGGACAAAAATAGGCTATTTACCAAGTCATTTTGCCACCCAACTTGCACAAACCTACACAAAACCAAATTGCACAATTCATGACATAAAAATAGGCATTCTAATAACTTCATTCAAGCATATTTCATACCATTTCAACACCAACCAATCCAGAACACATCAACACCATAATATGCCACTCAATTCATATCAAATCTAATAATCTCAAATAATTAATATGAACACTTTCAAATTTTGCATCATTTAGCCTAATTTCACAAGCATACCAAATTCAATTCTCAACGATTTAGTACACCTTATTACCAACATCAACAAGTATAACATATCCATCCATAAAGTCATAACACAAGCCATATACACATATATATATACACAACCAAATTATGCCAACTTTCTTGACTATAAACAAAATCAAATGATACACTTTTACAAGTCAATTCAAATGGCTAATTTCATCACCAACTTATTACCAAAATGACCTAAGTTCCTATACATGTCATATATTCCAAAAACATAGATTCAAAAGTACCAAATCGATAGCTTGATAGTTTGATGAAGTCTCCAATGATCCCTTAATCTGAGCTAGCTTTGAAATCACTAAAAATATGGAAAAATAAACAGAGTAAGCTCTATAGCTTAGTAAATTCATATGTTTAATAAGTATAATTACCAATTCAATCACAATTTAAAGACCATAAGTAATACATTCAATTCAACAAGTTGCACATTGCCATAATTCTATGTATCATGTATAAATTTATCAACTTTACTTTTCAGATGAATTTATCAATTATCACTTACTTGCCAAACTTTCACAAGTACCTAAACTGATCCATATCATTGCTTACATCCACGTACCATTATCTTTTCCCATTGAACCATTAGGAATAATATCGGATACTTGAGAATCTCGCACCGAAGTGCCATATACATAGCCAAAGCTATCTCAATCTCATACTACATATTTGCTCACTCTCGAGCTATCAGTGAGCCTGCTCACACAAGCTGTCAGTCAGGATGTAGCTACACGGTGCTGTCACACAAGCTGTCAAGTAACTGCAATACATGCCGGTATACTTAGCCACCGGTAGGACGTACAGGACCAGCACCCAGATCATATAATCACAATAACCCCTAATGAAATGTCACTAGTATCTTATCTATTCCTAAGGTTCAATCGAGATTCTCATAGTGTCAATGCTTTGTCGATAGATTCCTCAGTGTTGTAATATCACAGTTATAATATGTAAGCATAAAAACACATATAACATTAAGCTTATTAATCATACAAACTTACATCGGTTCACAAAAAAGATGAAATAGGTCGATTAGTCGAGTACTTTGTCTTTCCCCCGATTTAGATCCAAGTTTCGCTTTTCATAATCTATATGTAATCAAATTTAGCTTAATTAATTATCACTCTATTCAATTTAATCCAAAAACACTCACACATTTACACTTTTGCCCTATATATTTCATAACTTTTACAATTTAGTCCTTATTTCATAAAACCACAAATTAATGCAATTTGATACCAACCCACGCTAGCCAAATTTCAATTAGGTCCCTAGAAACCCATATTTTTCATCTATATCACATTTTAATCACAAATTTTTCACATTTCACAATTTAATCCTTAATTTACATTTTCACTAAAAATCACTTAACAAAACTTGTATAACTATCATCAAACATTCATAATCTATCATCAATCATTAAACTACATGCTTATTCATCAATAGAAACATCCTAAACCTTTAACAATTTTTCAAATTAGTCCCTGGGCCGACTAGATTAAGCGGCAACGAATTTAAAAACATAGAAATCATTAAAAATGGGATGAAATCACACTTACATACGTGGATGATGACTAGCAGAACCTTTAAGCTATTTTAATGGCTTCCTCCCAGCTAATTTAGGTTGAAAATAAAGAAGGCAAGATGAGTGTTTTATTTTTCTTACTTTAATTTTAGTTTATTTGGTTATTTACTAAATTAACCTTAAGGAAATAATACTAATAATGTCTATAAATGTTCATTACCACTATTAATGGTTTAATTACAGCATGAGGACCTCCACTTTAATAATCCATTGCTATTAGACACCTTTAGCTTATAGAACGCAACTTTTACACTTTACGCGATTTAGTCCTTTTTACCAAATTGAGCACTTAAACAATAAAATTTCTTAATGAAATATTCACACAATCATATTATCATACTATAAACATTAAAATAATAATAAAATAATTATTTTGACTTTATATTTATGGTCCCAAAACCACTATTCTGATTTAACTAAAAATGGGCTGTTACAAAAGGTACCGGGGAGGAGTATTTGCCTTTGGCGGAGTTTGCTTACAACAATAGCTTTCAGTCTAGTATTTACATAGCACCTTATGAGGCTTTATATTAGTCATAAGTGTCATACCCCATTATGTTGGACAGAGTTAAGTGAACGTCGGATACTGGGTCCTAAAATGGTTTCTGAAATTGAGAACGCTGTGAAAGTAATTCGGGATCGGCTGAAAGCCGCATCTGATTGACAAAAGTCTTATGCAGATTTAAAAAGAAAAAATATTGAGTTTTTGGTACGTGATCAAGTGTTTCTAAAGGTATCCCCTTGGAAAAAGGTTCTCCAATTTGGACGCAAGGGCTAGCTAAGCCCGAGGTTTATTGATCCTTATTGTATGTTAAGGCTTGTTAAACCCATTGCATACCAGTTAGAATTATCATCGGAGCTGGATCAGATTCATGATGTATTTTATGTCTCGATGCTGAGACGGTATTGATCGAATTTGTCGCATATTGTTACTGTTGATGAGATTGAGTTACGATCGGACTTAACATTTGAAGAAGAACCTATCCAAATCTTGAAACGTGATGTAAAAATGCTGAGGAAGAAAACTATTCCTCTAGTGAAAGTTCTATGGCAGAATAACGGTATTGAGGAAGCCACGTGGGAACTGGAAGAATCAATTTGACGACTGTATCCGTATCTGTTTGACTCAAGTAAAATTTCGAGGCTGAAATTTCTTTTAGGGGGAGAGAGTTGTAACGCCCCCAAAAAATTAAGAGTTTATTTATGAGAATCTGTAGTAATTAATTTTAGTATCTGTGGTTCTATGCTCTACTCAGTGTTTAAGGTCTAAAGTTCGAGTTCCGTTGCTAAAATTTTGTGATTGTTTTAAAATAACCTTCATCCATGCATTCCGTAGTTAAGTTTAATTTTAGGTAAATCAGTGACAAGAATGAGCTTGTTGGTTCACTAGTTAAGCATCTGTCTATATTCTATCTGGTCCCGAGTTCAAAGCTCGTAGTATACGTTAGGAAATAATTTTAGCAATTTTCGGAAGAATGTGGTTAATTTTTAAATTTTCTGAAGCATTTTTTTTCTCTTTACGTTTTCTTCTTCTCACTAAGTTTTGTTTTTCCTTTTCTTTTCAATCTTTCTTCTTCTTTTTATTTTTATTTTTCCTTCTTCAAGATTCAATTCTACGTTAATTGAGAATTCTTCGTTGCCTGTTAGGACGACTGTACAATTATTTAGCAAGTTTTGCTGTAATTTTCCTCTCGTTTTGCGAGTTTTGCCGAGTTAACAATATGATGTCGAAATGGGTTTCGCTTGGTTTTTTGAATGCTTGGTTTAATCGTTCGCTTGGTTACCTTTTTAGGCAGAGATATTACGAGAGATGTTAATCTGCCGTGTTAGTCTGATTTCTCCTATTTCGTATGAGGTAAGTGTGCGAGTTAAGTTGGGGTTACATTGAATCTTTTCAACAGGTTTTGTCGGTGGGTTGTTTTGTTAAATTATTGAAATTGATGGTACAATTGATTAGTGATTGATTATTTAGGTTCTGGGTAGTCTACATAATGTTCCTCCATTAAAACAAAATCAGGTGCGTATTAGAAAGCTTAGTTATTACAAGTTTCATTGCCAAAAATGGTGGTTGTCGACTTCACACAGGTGTGTGAAAGGCCGTGTGATCAGCAATGTAACTCCCTGTTTGTGTGGCCATGTTGGTGTAGGGTTCACACGGGCAACCAACAAGGGCATGTGGCCAGGTCCTGTAATTCACTGTTGGGTTATAAAAGCCACATGGGCAAGGACACGGGCATGTGTCCAGGCCATATAACTTACTATTTATGATTGAAAACCACACGGGCGTGTGACTCGGCCGTGTGATAGATAATTCGACTGAAAACTGACTTTTGAGGTAAAAAATATTACATAACCTTGATACTAGTTTCCTGAACGTAAGAACAATAGAATTTGGTTATATGAGATCTGTCTAATACACTAAGACTGATTCGTAAGTAACAATATTGTATATGCACTGCGATATCTACTCTGTTCTAGAAGTATGTTAGTTGATTGTGTAATGAATTAGAATGACTAAACGTATGATACGTGTAACTGCATCCTGCATTAACATGTGGTGGGAGATTATGATGAGGGAGGGAGTTTGTACTGAAATCGTGGCTATGCCACAATGAGTTTTACTCTGATTCTGGGGCTTGTCGCATATTGATTTAGTAGCTAAGTTGTGTTTCTGTGAAAGTGTCATTGAACACTCTAAAGGTGTGTAGGGATGGATGGGAATTAAGTGTCTATAGTGGTGTGTTGGGTTGGTCGAAGATGGTGCGTAGCAGATAGAAATAGGAACATTGCATTTGAATCGGATCTGAATTATATCTGAACTGGAATTATATATACGCATATATGTAACACCTCTGCTCTGAATCTGGACTGAATATGCTTCTATGTCGAACCGAATTTCTAAACTGGAATTCCTTTATAGGTAGCCATTGCTAAATTACATTCCTTTTACGCATTGAGTTCATAACTCACCCTTTTATTGATTGGATTTCAGGAGGTAACCAGTCTTGATCGTGTCGTTGTTGTGGAAGCTCGGTCAAACATTTATCTTTCCTTTTAAGCATTACTATTAGAGACTTATGTTTTATGATGTTATGGAACTTATAAAGGTTATAAGTTTAAATTATTTTTGTGATGAATATTACGTGATAATGATTCAATTTGACTATGTTATGATAGCATGAATTTTAGTATGGACAATGTAACTCTCCAACTGGGTCTGGACGTCTAGGTTGGGGTTAGGGTGTTACATTCCTAGTCACAACACACTACAAGTTTAGTAGATGTACTAATGAATGTATCCATCCAATTAAACATTAAACATATCAATATGAAGTTCAATTCACAATTCCTCAATTTATTACTCAGTTGGTTCCCTTTTCATTTCATATTCATATACCAACATTTTCCATTTCATGTTTCCATAACATAGTTCTTTTCATATACACATACATTAAACTAAACTAACTTTTCCTTTCAATTGCACATTTAATCATAAACCATATCATTACTCAAAAATCATTTTTCATTTCATTTACAAACCTTTTCATTTTAACCCTTAGTTACTCGTTGAACCAAATAGAATAACATCGAATACTTGAAATGATATTTTCAGTACAACTTACCTGATACAATACACCGGCACAAAGCCTACTAGGCTCAAGGCTAGATACAACACGCTAGCACAAAGCCTGCTAGGTACAAAGCCTGATATAATACATCGATACCAAGCCTGCTAGGCTCAAAGCCTAATACAACACACCGACACGAAGCCTGATATAATACACCGGCACAAAGCCTGGGAGGCTAAAAGCCTGATAAAACACACCGGCACAAAGCCTGGGAGGCTAAAAGCCTGATAAAACACACCGGCACAAAGCTTGCTAGGCACAAAGCCTGATATAATACACCGGCACGAAGCTTGCTGGACTCAAGGCCCGATACACTATATCCAATTCAACTCAATTTCATTATTAACTTTCATCAACCAACATTCAATAATTACAAACATCATAATCATTAAAATAAACAAATATCAAGGAAATTTAGTATGACATATTACATATAATACGAATTTACCTCGACTAAAACGGTTACTAAAATGGAGTCGACAACTAGTTTGAAACATTAGCTTTTCCTCGATTTAAAATTCGATTACTGCATTTCTTGATCTAAATAATAATTCAACCAAATTAATACATTTCCAGCATTCTAACAAGTAGTTTTATGCAATTAAATCCTTCCATTATCAATTCACAAAATTACCCTAACATTTTGTCTTTTGTGCAATTTAGTCCCTATATCCAGAACATGCAAATTTACTATTTTTAACTGAAATTCATGTTAGCCTATTTTCCTTTAATCTCATAACATCCCATATTTTTCCTTATTTCACACAATTTACGTTGAATTTTACTATTCAACAATTTAATCCCTAATCATTAAATTCATCAAAAATCACTTCAAATTCATCATATAACATATAAAATCACAAAGATTCAACAATAGAAAAATTCAAAATCTTTAACAGTTTCAAAAATAAAGGTATGGGTTAGCTGAACCTAGTTGTAACAATATAAAAAACATAAAAATTATGAGAAACTGGCTCAAAACAGACTTACATGCAAGAACCTTTCAATGGCTGAACCTTGAAAGTATTTCCATGGGGGTTTTTCTATCTACATTTGGTGGAGAACCTTGTTAAAGAAGATGATAATGATTTATTTTTATTTTACTTTAATTTTATTACTTATTTAATTATTTTAACCTTTACACATGAATAAAACAAAAATTTAAAAGCTCCCTTGTCGTCCCACTAATTAAAAATGGCATATTTACCATATTAATCCTTCCACTTATATTAATTAAGCCATTTAATCATTCAAATCCAATAGTCATTAAGCTTTACATCCTTTATGATCTAGTCCTTTTTTAATTAATTAACTATCCAAACATTGCAATTTCTGAACCAAACCTTCACATATCTCAATAATAACTTCATAAGTATTTAATAAAAAAATCTACGAGCTCATTTTATAGAAATGAGGTCTCGATATCTCATTTTTTGAAACCACTTGACTTTCCTAACAAACACTTAAACTTAACTATTCATTCAAATAATAAAAATTATCCAATCAAAGTTTATTATAATACTATATTTGACTTGTAAACATCAATAAGAATATTTACGGATTCATTCATCGGATTTGTAGCCTAAAACCACAGTTTTCGACACCATTAAAAAACAAGTTGTTACAAAAGCATAGTCAAATAAAGCTATTGTGGTAAATAATGTGTGGTTGAGAGAGGATGGGGAAGGTGAGGTTCGAAAGATAGGGTTGAGACGTACAGAGGGTGGGTAGGTTTTAAGAGATGGGATAAGGAGAGACACGTGGATGAGTGTCAATCTTATTTTGGAATTTAATCTGGAGGGCGTTTAGAAAGCAGAAAATTTTGCACATGTTGGGTCTTTTAGGGGAATGAAATGGACGAATATGAAGCATGATTTGGAGGAGAATCCAATAGAAAATAAGGATGTAAAGAAGAGGATTCAGATGGAAAGTGTGGGTGCCAAAGTTTCTAGGTTGACAGATTTGTTGGTGACTAGTGATGAGTGGAGTAGAGCTCACTTCCAAAAGTTATCAGTGGCCGAATGTTGGAAGTGATAATACTGAAGTCTTTAGAATAATCGCCGATGCCCTTCAAAAAGCGGTAAGAACTATGCCTGCTACGTCCTCTATCCCTATTACCCGAAGAGCTCCAATTAAAGAATTGAGAAAATATGGAGCTACAGAATTTTTGGGTGCGAAGGGAATTGATTCGACTATTACTGAAAATTGGTTAAAGACTACAAAGAGAGTTCTGAAGCAACTTGAATGTACACCACAAGAAAGCTTAGTGTGTGTTGTCTCATTACTGCAAGATGAAGCTTTCGTATGGTGGGAATCAGTGATTCAGAATGTACTTGAGGAACATATAAGTTGGGACTTCTTTCAAAAAGAGTTTCAAAAGAAGTATTTGGGAGAAATGTACATAGAGGACAAAAGACAAGAGTTCTTAACATTGAAACAAGGTGAGATGCTCATAGTGGATTATGAACGAGAATTTCTGAGATTGAGCAAATATGCCACTAAGTTTGTACCGACTGAAACCGACCGATGTAAAAGATTTTTAAGAGGATTACGTGATGAATTTAGACTACAGTTGATGCCTCTTAGGATCACTGAGTTTGCGGATTTAATGGAAAGAGCTAAGATGATTGAACAAATTCTCGGAAGGGATAAAAAGTCTGAAGTTGCTCGTTCGACTGAAAAACATCCCGGAATGGTTAGTTTAAGTCCGCAACCTAAGCGGTCAAAGGAATTACGAGGTAATTGGAGATTTAGTTCTCGATCGGAAAGGAGTGATCGAGGTCTAAAAAGATAGACTACTGTGTCTACTGGTAGTATCCGAAGTCCAGTTCAAAATACTGAAATTCCAATATGTGAGCATTGTGGAAACCGACACAAAGAGGAGTGTAGAAAGTTGACTGGAGGTTGTTTCCGTTGTGGAGCTACCGATCACTTTATTAAAGATTGCCCAAAGATACCTGGAGCAACACCGACAGTAGTGCAAAGATCTAAATTTGCTTCCAGAGGCCGGGGATCAGGCCGAAGTAGTTCGTTTGCTAGAGATGGTACTAGAAGAACTAGTGAGAGTGCTACACAACAATCTGAAGCTAGAGCTCCAGCTCGAGCATATGTTGTGAGGACTCGAGAAGAGAAAGATGCTCACGATGTGGTGACAGGTATATTCTTATTGAATTCAGCACCCGTTTATGCTTTAATAGACCCTGGGTCATCACATTCATATGTTAATACGAAAGTAGTTGAGACAAAAAATTAGAGTCTGAATTGTCTAAAGTTATGATAGAAGTGTCTAGTCCACTGGGACAAACTACTTTAGTGAACCGTATATGTCGAAGATGTTCGTTAATGATTCAAGATAGAATATTCCCTGTTGATCTGTTGATTATGCCATTTGGCGACTTTGATGTTATTTTGGGAATGGACTGGTTATCAGAACATAGAGTGATTTTAGACTGTTATAAGAAGAAGTTTATTGTTCAGAATGAAAGTGAAGATAAAATTGAAGTAAATGGTATTCGGACTAGTGGATCAATTCGTATTGTTTCGGCCATTAAAGCTAGCAAGCTTCTTCAACGAGGTTGTAATGCTTTCTTAGCATATGTGATTAATTCGGATTCAGTTGAAAGTCAGTGTAGTAAAATTCGGACTGTATGTGAATTTTCTGATGTATTCCTTGAGGAATTACCTGGATTACCCCCTGATCGATGGTAGAATTTGTGATTGAAGTCTACCCAGGTACAGATCCGGTATCGATACCTCCGTACCGTATGGCACCTACTGAGCTAAAGGAATTAAAAGTACAGTTGCAAGACTTATTGGACAGAGGTTTTATACGACCTAGTACATCACCATGGGGAGCTCCAATGTTATTTGTTAAGAAGAAAGATGGGTCGATGCGGTTGTGCATTGATTATTGACAACTCAACAAAGTGACTGTCAAGAACAAGTATCCACTTCCCTGAATAGATGATTTGTTTGATCAACTGAAAGGAGCTTCCGTATTTTCAAAGATTGATCTGAGGTCGGGATACTATCAGTTGAAAGTAAAAGAGTGCGACATATTGAAGACGACATTCCGCACGAGGTATGGGCATTATGAATTTTTAGTGATGCCATTTGGACTGACAAATGCCCCTGCTGCTTTTATATATCTTATGAATCGGATTTTTTAGCCATACTTGGATCAGTTTGTAGTAGTTTTTATCGATGATATTTTGATGTATTCCAAGTCAGAAAAAGATCATGAGCAACATCTCTAGATTGTTTTGCAAATACTACGAGAAAAGCAATTGTACGAAAAATTGAGCAAGTGTGAATTCTGGTTATCAGAAGTTGTGTTTCTTGGTCATGTCGTATCAGCGGATGGAATTAGAGTGGATCCAAAGAATATTAAAGCAGTTATTCAGTGGAAAGTTCCTAAGAATGTATCAGAGGTACGAAGTTTTCTCGGATTAGCTGGTTACTATCGAAGATTCGTCAACGGATTTTCAAAGATAGCCTTACCGATGACCAAGCTACTACAGAAGAATATTCCATTTGTTTGGAATGAGCAATGTCAGAAAAGTTTTGAAGCATTAAAACGAATGTTAACAGAGGCACCGGTGTTGACTTTACCAGAATCAGAAAGAGATTTTGTAGTGTACAGTGATGCTTCATTGAGTGGACTGGGATGTGTACTGATGCAGAACGGGAAAGTCGTTGCTTATGATTCACGGCAACTGAAACCGCATGAACGCAACTATCCAACTTATGATTTAGAATTAGCAGCTGCAATTTTTTCCTTGAAGATTTGGAGGCACTATCTTTATGGTGAAAAGTGCTATGTTTATACGGATCATAAAAGTTTGAAGTATCTGCTTTCGCAAAAAGAATTGAATCTGAGACAAAGGCGTTGGATAGAGCTTCTAAAAGACTATGATTGTGTCATAGACTATCATCTAGGGAAGGCTAATGTAGTAGCCGACGCACTGAGTAGAAAAGCTGCGATTGAATTACGAGCAATGTTTGCACAACTTAGTATCACTGAAGATGGAAGCCTTTTGACTGAATTAAGAATAAAGCCAGTAATGTTTGATCGAATCAGATCAGCACAGTTAGAAGATGATAAGTTGTTAAAGGAAAGAGAGATGATTCGGAATGGTACAACAGAAAATTTTAGCATTGATGGAAATGGCTGTCTAAAATTTCAGAATCGACTTTGCATTCCGAATAATTCTGAGTTGAAAGAGTTAATTCTTCGAGAAGCACATAATAGTCTATTTGCATTTCATCCTGGAGGTATGAAAATGTATCGTGATTTGCGTGAATTGTATTGGTGGTCGGGAATGAAAAAGGATATAACTGAATATGTGGCAAAGTGTTTGACTTGTCAACGAGTGAAGGCAGAACATCAAGTTCCATCGGGATTACTTCAACCCATCAATATTCCTGAATGGAAATGGGACCGAATAACGATGGACTTTGTGACGGGATTACCGATGTCTACAAGTAAAAAGAATGCTATTTGGGTAATAGTTGATCGACTTACGAAGTCAGCTCTTTTCTTAGCTGTGAGAACTGATTGGTCGTTAAAAAAACTTGCTGAGGTTTATGTTCGAGAAATCATTAGATTACATGGTATTCCAAAATCAATAATTTTTTACCGAGATCCAAGGTTTACATCAAGGTTTTGGAAGCAATTACATGAATCTTTCGGTACTCGACTTCACTTTAGTACAGCTTTTCATCCATAGACTGATGGTCAATCTGAACGGGTAATACAAATTTTAGAAGATATGCTTCGAGCCTGTATGATTGATTTTGAGTCTAACTGGGAATATTATTTGTCATTAGCTGAATTTGTGTATAATAATAGTTTCCAGTCAAGTATACAGATGGCACCGTATGAGGCTTTGTATGGACGAAGATGCCGATCACCCGTATGTTGGACAGAACTGAATGAGAAGAAGATGATTGGACTTGAATTGGTTCAAGAAACGGAAAGTACAGTTAAAAAAATTCGGGAAAGATTGAAAACTGCTTTTGATAGACAGAAATCGTATGTAGATTTGAAACGACGGGATATTGAATACTCAGTCGGGGATAAAGTATTTTTAAAGGTTTCACCTTGGATGAAAATTCTAAGATTTGGTCAAAAAGGAAAATTAAGTCCTCGTTTTATTGGACCTTACGAAGTTATTGAGAGAATTGGACCAGTAGCGTATCGATTGGCCTTACCTCTTGAACTACAGAAAATGCACGATGTCTTCCATGTTTCTATGCTAAGAAGATATCGATTGGATCCTTCACATGTTATTACGACCGAGAATGTAGAGATTCGACCTGACTTATCGTATGAAGAAGAACCAGTTGAGATTCTAGCACGAGAGGTAAAAGAATTATGTAATAAACGTATTCCTTTAGTAAAAGTGCTATGGCGAAGTCACAGTGTTGAAGAAGCTACGTGGGAACCGGAAGAAACGATGAGATCTCAATACCCCCATCTCTTTTCAGGTAAATTTCGAGGATGAAATTTATTAAAGGGAAGAGAATTGTAATGAACTGAAAGTTACGGTATTGGAAATTGAGTCTTGAGTACTGTTTCCGTGAAATTTATTCATGAATATTTATTAGAAATATTTATGAATTATAGTTGAATGGTTATTTAGTGTTTAATTAAGTTAAGTAGCTTGAATTTAGTTTAAAGGGCTAAATTGCATAAGGAATAAAAGTTTAATTATAGATTAAAGAAGTAAAGGGGACTAATCTAGTAATTAGACCCTAAGTGTCATGTGTGTGTTAATATTGAATAACATATGTAATAGTTGGTATATATGTGTAATAGCTATAAGCTATTTTATGTTATAGCTATTACACATGTTAGTTTTATATTTATTATAGGTTAATAATAGTATAATAAGTAAAATTGATAAAATAGAAAAGAAGATAGAAAGACTAACAGAGAGCAAACGTGAAAGAAAGAAGAAATAAATAATAAATAAATAAAGGGAAATTTGAGGATTAAGGCCCTAAAGTTTGATTGGTAAGTTGTTTTAGCTCATTTTCTTATGATTTTTATGTTTATGGATGCCTAATTCAAAGTTCTACATGTATGAGGTTAAAATGAAGAAAAATAGAGAATTTTTAGATATTGATTTAGTTGAATAAATTGAGGTTTTATGGGTTAAATTGATAGAAATTGAAGTTAGAAGTGATTAGTTAAAGGAATTTCTAAGTTAGGTTTAAATAGGGACTAAGTTGAATAGACCTCAAAATTTATGTTTTATAATGAATTTTATGAGTTAGAAATTGTTAATGAGTTGATTAAAGAGAATATGAAGCTTAAGTTAAAGAAAAAAATACTAGTAATGGAAAAAGGACGAAATTGGAATTTTTGTAAAAGTTTGGTAGAAAGTGAAAATGTGTTTTATGAATTAATATATTGATGATTTTTAATTGTATGATTGTTAGTAGCAAACGTAGCACCGGATACGTCATCAAAGAAGGGAAAAGAGAAAGTGAACGAAGATATCAATTAAATTCGATAAATAGTGGTTTGTATTTCTATAAACCGAGCTTAATCGTTATTGCTATATTTGATATTTATATTGTATGAAAATGTGAATGAGGTAAGTATTTTTACCATATTGAAATGAATGTGATTTTAAATACCCTATTAACAGTGTCGGGCTAGTCGGATATAGTTGACATGTCATAGGAATTGGAAGTATTGGGATATTCCGACATTGAGTCGATGAGACACTATGTGTCGACTACTGTTAAAGTTTCAGATTTGTTCCGATGAAGTACTTTGTGTACTATAATGTTAAAGTTCTGGATTTATTCCGATGAAGCACTATGTGCTTATCCCGGAGTGTGGGTTGGATCCGTGTATCCGTCAGTGTCCGAGTTATGTTAATAAGGGTAAATAAAGTAAAGGTTATTAAAGTACTGATTGATATTGAATAATAGAATAATGTGTTTGAATTACCATGTTTTAAAGTTGATTAAGCTATTGTTTATAGAAATACCACTGAGAGTATTCTCAGCGTACGGTTTGTTTCTGTGCGCAGGCTAGGTACGAAAGTATAAGGACTCAGCATACAAGCCGATCCCCAAACTCAAATTGGTGAAGTTTCTATCTTTTTGGAAAATGGCATTGTACGTAGGATGTCTTTTGGTCATTTTGAAAGTATCTAAGTTGTTAAGTGATATTTTGGTATGTTTTGTAAATGTTACCAAAACCTTAAGTATGGTATGTTTTGATATGTTAGTAAAGAGTAATAAGAGGAAGTGCTGGTAAATATTGTAGAGAGAAGAAATGAAGATGTTATAAACTTAGTTATCAACATTTTATACTAAAACAGATTTGGACAGTAGCAGTAGTCCAACTTTGAAAATGTACCAAAAATAGTATAAAGTGAATTAGATAATGAATAAAATTTTTAATTGAAGCTTAATGAATCTATTTTTATATGGAAGAAATAAAATAGGTAAAAGAGTTGTATTTTATGAGATATTTACGTTTTGGTGAAACAGGGTTAGAACAATTTCTGGATTCCCTGTTCTGATATTAGAAATTTACCATAAATTGTGTATTAAGAATTAGGACTCAAACTTTATTTGTATGGATTCCTTATTGAGTCTATTTTTAATTGAAACAAATGTCATAGTCATTGGAATTCTGTACAGGAAGAAATTTGATTCGTAGTGCACAAGGGTCAGAGTAGCCGAACCCTGAAACAGGGGAGAATTTTTCTAATAAACTGTACTAATTGGCCCGACCAAAATTCTAGAAAACAATTAGTAAGTAGATATATGAGTTTAGTTTCAGGGAAAAGTTACGGAATTAGATTTCGAGTTTCGTAACTCGAGATATGATATTTTTAGCGACCGTGACGCAGATGGATAGTTTACTACGAAAACTGTTTAAGTGCTAAGATAAGTTTTGTAATGTCTCCTGCTCGACTCCGGCGACGGTCTCGGGTAGGGGAACGTTACTCTACCAACATAAAATTTTAACGCGAATATTTTATGGCATCATCAATAATTCAATTTTAACAAAAATTTATAAAGATTCAATATGATTAAATAATTCAATAATATAAATAATACAAAATGTAACACCTCTAACCCGTCTCTGTCGCAGGAATAGGGTTATAGAGTATTACCATAAAATCAGAATCATTTAAACTTAACTTCATTCAATAAAATAAACAAATCATAAAACAATTATATACATATATTTCATCCCTAAATCGAGCCCTCGATGCCTTAAAAATACCTTAAAAATGATTCGGAACTAATTTAAATTCATTTAAAAAGTCTAAGAAAAAGTCACAAAGTTTTAGAAACATGGATCACACGGCTGTGTGGCCAGGCCGTGTAACAATCGAACTAGGGACACACGGCCATGTCCCAGCCCGTGTCCTCACCCATGTAACTCTCTGAATGGGTCACACGGCCGTGTAACTCTCAAAATTGCCGCACTTGCCCATGTGTTAGGCCGTGTAACTCACTGACTTGCAACTTAAGAAATCACCAAATGACACATGGACGTCTCGCCAGGACATTTTTCTCACATGACTAAGTCACATGGCCGTGTCTCAGGCCGTGTGGATCCAAATTCACCTAAAATCAAGCTATTTCCAAACCATTTTATGCACAATCATTCAACTCAAATAAACACACTTTAAAAAGACTTGTAGATCATCAAAACACGCATCAAAATGGCATTTCAAGACCCTAGTTCCACTAACGAATATGTCATTCAAAGGCACCACAATATATCAAGACATCATCTATCAAAACATGTCCATAATGTACCAATTCATACATGACAACCTATTCATTTACTTACCTAAAACATGCCAATAGTGCTACTTTTCATGCAAATCAACCTAAACCAAATAAATACTAAAACATTCCATCAATGACTAATTCAAACTATTCATACATACCATAAAAGGAGCCTTATATACAAGTACATGAAAGTGACCATAAGAACTTACTTAAACAAGCATGATGAGTCCAACAACCATTCAAAAACATCAAGGCACAACCATACCAAATTACCATTTACATGTTCATCAAAACATCATTTTAAACTATCCTATTCATGCCATTATAATCATTGGTCAAAATGCTCAAAAATACTGAAAATACTTCTGGATAGTGTGATAGATCTCTGACAAGCTTCCAACCAAATCAAGCTTCTGACGATCTATAAAACAAGGAAAAATAACTACGTAAGTAATGAATACTTAGTAAGCGCGTATGAACTTAAAGAATAACTTACCATTTCTATAATACATTACAAAGTTTAAAATGCATTTCACACCAATGCCATAAGCTTAGCAATGCCTATCCAACATCAGCAACTAACAAGTTAGTAGATTTTCCATGATAATATGAAATCAACCCTATATACAACGTCAAATATTTCATACTTTCATTCATAAAGTCATGAATCAATCCAATTACATACCTAAATTTACTTTCATTTTTACCATTTAGAACTACATTGAATACCTAGGAAGCTCATGCGAAGTATGCCTTTACATATAACCTTTCCTTTATATCATTGCTCACACGAGCTGTGAGTCGAAATGTAAATTACACGATGCTACTCACATGAGCTGTACAGTATCCACAACAAATGCAAGACCTCAACCATCGGTAGGACATTCAAGACCAGCACTTGAAACATGAAATCCCTAATGACATGCCATTTGTATCGTATTAATTCTTGAAGTTCAAACGGTACTCATTATTCGTCAATTCATCATAGCATTGATATGTTCATATATCGATCCATTTGAAATATAAATAAAATAATAACAATCAATGTAAATAACATTAACATGATAATCGTTCATACGAACTTACCTCTACGACTAGGGCGTAGAAACGAAATCGAGCTAATCCGAGAATTTTACTTTTCCCCGATCTAGGTACGTACGTGGTTTATCTTGATCTAAATAGATAATTATATTCAATTAAGTTCTTCAATTAACCTCAAAAATTCAATTCAATCCATAATTCACATTTATGCATAATTACCATTTTGCCCCTAACATTTTAACTTTTCATAATTTAGTCCTTAAGCTTATAACTTTAAATCTAACCATTTTAATCAAATTCAATGTCAACTAAACATACAAGGGACCTTGAAAATACTCATATTTATTACCATTTCACAATAAAACCCTAGAATTTATACATTTAACAAATTAGTCCCTAAATGCCATTTTCATCCACGAATCACTTTACCAAAACTTGTTTATTTTTCAACAAAGGTTGATAATCTATCATTTAGCATCACAAGCTATTCAAAAACATTCATGGAAAGTCCCTTAACCTTTAATATTTTTACAAATTGAACCCCAGGCTAGTTAGATTAAGCTACAACAATCACGAAAACATAAAAATCATTAAAAACTAACCTTAAAACACCAACATGCATGAGCTAGACTTAGCCAAATCTTCAAAGCACAAAAATGGTGTTTTTCTTAAATATTTCAGTGAGAGAAACCAGTTAGAAAGATAATACCATCTTTACTTTGTTTTAATTTTACTTTATTTATCAAATTACTAAATTAACCTTTGACATTAACATTAAATTCACTTAAACTATGTTCATAATTGTCCACTAACCTTATGAATGGTATAATTACCATTTAAGTCAATTTACTTTCATTTCCATAGTCATTTAACCCTTTTAAAAAATAGAACTCAACTTTTATCTTTTTTACGATTTAGTCCTTTTCACCTAATTAATCATGCAAACATCAAAATTTCTCAATGAAATTTTAATACGACCTCAATAAAATCTCGTAGGTACTAAATAAATAATATAATATTAATTTACTTGTCGAATTCACGGTCCCAAAACCACTGTTCTAATATCGCATAAAACGGCCTATTACACAAAATGTGAAATTTAAGTTAATAATATAAATAGTAAATTTAAATAAAATTATTACTATTTAGGTTTAAGTATTTTTTGGGTGATTTTAATTTTTTATTTGGGGGTAAAGGTTAAGAAGTAAAAATTTAGGGGGGAAATAAAAAGTTTTGGGGTTAAGGGAGTAATTTTTGGGGGGGAAAGTAACTGGGAGAGTAAAATTTTGGAGGGAAATTGGGTTTAGGGTAGGAGGGGGTGGGATGAGAGGGGAATAAAAGTTATGGGAGGAAAGTGGGAGGGAGTAAAAGTTTTAAAGGGAAAGTCCAGAGGTTTGGGATTTTGGGGTAAAAATATAAAATATTATAATTTGGTATTCAGTTTATTCAAATTATTCAAGCTATTCAAATTCAAAAACCAAACTCTATTTGAACTTGAAATTAAAAAAAAAGTTTGAGTTGACTCGAATAACTCGATTCGTTTAACTTGAAATTTGAAATGTTTTGCAATTTTTTTAGTCAAATCAAGTTTTGCTCACCCCTAGATGGAGATGGAGGAGATATACTGGGAACAAAGGAAACGGGCCAATTGGTTGATGATGTGGGATAAAAACATTGCTTTCTTTCAAAATTTTGCATCCCAACATTAGTGAATGAACCAAATATGTGGTTTGCAAAATGATAATGAGAAGGTAACTATAGATGAAAGAGAGATAGAGATGATAACTCGTAACTATTTTAAGAATATATTCTCTACAAGGGGCAATGGCGACATGGACCATGTTTTATTTGGTGTGAATAAGTGTATAACAGATAACATGAACTAGATGTTTTTGGATAGATATATTGGGGAAGAGGTTTATGTAGCATTAAAAGGTATGGTTCCAACAAAAGCGTTGTGGGCAAATTATTTTTCGGCTCTCTTTTTCAAAACTTTAAGCAGATCGTTGGGTGAGATGTTAGGTCCTTTTGCTTGGAAATTTTGAATGAAGGTAAGTCTTTGTAATCTCTAAAACTCACCAACATTGTGTTAATACCAAAGATAAGGCATCCGATGAATTTAATGAATTTTAGACCAATAAGCCTTTGAATGGTGTTATATAAAATGATTTCGAAGATAGTTACTAATCGATCTTAGAAAGTTTTAGATAGTTGTGTAGACAAAGCCCAAAGTGCATTTGTTCTGGGTCGTTTGATCACAGATAATGTGCTCATTACTTATGAAATTCTACACACATTTAAGCAAAAAAGAACATGTAGGAAATGTTTAATGGCATCAAATTGGGCATGAGTAAAGCTTACGGTCGTGTAGAATGGGCTTTTTTTGGAGTATGATGGTTAAAATGGGATTTGCTGAGTTATGGAGTCAATTTATTTTGCAGTGTATTAGCACTGTCTCTTATTCTATTATCTTGAATGGCGCAACAGGAGAGGTGTTTAGGCCTAAGAGGAGTTTACGATAAGGAGATTTGTCAAGCCATTTTCTTTTCTTGATATGTAATGAAGGGCTCTCGACACTAATGTGATCTGTAACATCCCAAAATAAGCCTAGTCGGAACAGTGATTTTGGGACCACAAATTTGATGTTGAAATATTTATTTTATGATTATTATGAGGTTTAGAATATGAGTATATGTATGTGTTAAAGTTTCATGAAGAAATTCTATGAGTAAGGTGTCCAATTGGAAATTATGGACCAAATTGAATAAAGTTCAAAACTTGGATTCTAAATTTTTTTTATATAAAATTGCTTTAGATTATTAATTAGAAGTCTTTAAAGAGAAATTTGCCCAATTTCTAAGTTTTTGGACAAAAATGGGCATTGTATGAATAAAATTTGAAAGAAAGGACTTAAGGGCATTTTGGTCATTTGGCTAATTAATGAAATAAAATGGGAAAATAAACCAAAACTTATCTCATCTTCTCTACCTTGCTGCCAAAATTTGAGAGCCACCATACCTAGGGTTTTTTCACTTTTCAAGCTCAATAGTAAGTGCTCCCAAGCCCCGTTTTTAATGTTCTTCGTATTTTTAAAATCCCGATAACTTACTCTCTCCATTTCTACCCATATTTTGAGTTAGGGTTCATGTATGTAAAGTGACCCATGTGTGACATGTTTACTCTTTGATAATTTATGAAGGAATATGAAAGTTGGATGTGTGTTAAACATCTTTTGCTAGGTGATTTTCATGAAAAACTCCTAAAATGACCTTTTTGTAAAAGGTGTAAAATATGTGGTAGAAATGTAAAATAATGGAAAAATATGGGCTGCCATAAGAGGAAAAAAATTATGCTAGGTTGGGTAATGTAGAAAATTCATGCATTTCATCATACGAGCCTAAAGACTAAATCATAAATAATATGAAAGGTTAGGGGCAAAATGGTCATTTTGTTTAGGGGTGAAATTTAGACTTGAAAAGAATAATATGAGGTATTAATGATTCATTTTATTGTTATAGACCTCGAGGAACAAATTCCGTAGGTCAATCGAGGAAAACGAAAGGTTTTGGAATAATCGAGACGCAAAACGGAAATGAATACCAGGTAAGTTAGAATAACTTTAAGTAAAGTATTAATATGCCTAGTTACATGTGTTATGAATGTATGATAATTGGTTATAATGATGGCATGAAAATCCATGAAGTATGTTAATAATATAATAAAATGATAATAAATGTCTCGATTGAAGTTAAAAAGGGAAATTCAATGGATAAACCATGGCTTACATGACTTGAGATCCTGCATGTGTTACAGAAAAAGATTTAGCCCAGACGGGTAATCCGTTTATCTCAAATATAGGAAAGATCTAGCCCGGAAGGGTGTTCCTTGAGTGATCGAGCCTCTCGAAGAATATGTGTGCACTGTGGATAAAGCCCAGACAGGTAATCCGACTAGGGTCTGAATTTAGCCTGGACTGGTAATTCAGATCCGAGCTCATTACAGGTGTTTATCGCTGCAAGGGATTTAACCTAGACTAGTAATCCCGTCGTATGATGTGAGGTTCGTGAGAGTGCATACTTGAGATGATCGCTCTTATGACTTGACGGTAAATGGATAATCCAACGAGACTTTCGAGAAACTCAACGGGATTAACATGAGATATAAAAATGAAAATGTTGAATGATGAGCTCATCTAAGACAAATTACATGGTGCATTGTTGTGAGACTAACTTGTTGATTGAGTGCATGTGATAGGGAAACTATTTCATGCTTGTTGGTTTTATTGCCTAATATGGATGCATGCTAATTAATCGGTAAGTTTACTTTCTAGTTATAAGGGCTTACTAAGCATGTAAATGCTTACCCCTCACTTTTCCCTGTCTTACAGAGCTCGTGGACTCACGAAGATTAGGAGACGATTGGAGAGTCAACACACTATCATCTTGTCTAGCTTTGGTATATAGATACTCTTATTTTGTTCAGTGTCATGTATAGGCCTTTTGTTATTTTGTTATATGTGTCATTTGATTAGCCAATATGAAGGCTTATAAAAGTATACATATTCACTTGTATATGGCCATGGAAATTGGCTCATGTTGGTATAGGTTATGACCTACCAAATTGTGCATGTTATGTTCCAATGTTCTTGTGATGATTAAATATAATGTATTACAATTAGTCATATGTAGCATGACCAAATCACAAGGGGTGGTTAGGCCACAATTTTGGCAATGAGTTAAGATAACGAGCCAATCTTAATTGAGTCACAAGTCATGGAAATCCTTAAGATAAAGGGGACAACCTAGATGTATAAAAACTGATGAGATTAGGTTTACATGCAATGAGGTATATTAAGGTCATTTAAGAGTATAATTAGACCATGTTAAGTGTTATTGAAAACTATAAGTGGATATGATTATTAGAGAGTAACCTAAGACTAGGAAAATAGCCTAAAAAGGTCCACACGGGTGGACATACGGACGTGTGTCTAGGCTGTGTGTGACACACGGACCGCCCCATGGGCGTGTGAAATGGCCGTGTGTCCCCTGTACCTAAAATATTAAGTCAGAATGCATGGTAGTAAACACACGGGTATAGACACGGCCATGTGTCTCAACCGTATGGAGGGCACGGCCTAGGACACGGGTATGTGTCTTGGCCGTGTGCCGCTAAATTCATGTTGAAGTCATAAACAGAATGCTCGAGTTTTCAGACACGGGCGACCACACAGGTGTGTCTAGGCCGTGTGAAGGACACGGGCTAGGGACATGGGCGTGTGTTTGGCCGTGTGAAAACCCTGTAGGTTCAAAATAGAAAATATATTCAATTAATTCCACACGGGTAGGGGACACGGGCGTATCCCAAAGCACACGGGCGTGTGCATTGCCTCTACACGGGCATATGACGCTTAACTTAAAAAAATTTTCAAAAACTTTCTCAGGTCTTTGGTTTAGTCTCGGACCTTTCTCAATATATGTTTTTGGCCCCGTAGGCCCATAATAGGGACACTAAGATGTTGTTTGATTGGGTTCAAAATGGAAGGAAATTTTATAACCCATATTTCCCGAAAATGTTTGAGTACATGTCTGGTAATGCCTCATACTTGATCCCAGTCTCGGGTACGGGTAAGGGGTGTTACAAGAATGGCAGTAGAGGAGGGTATGCTGAGAGGGGCGAAAGTAAGTCGAAGGGGTCCACAGATTTCTCATCTCATGTTTGCAGACAATTTTATTTTCTTTGGGGAGGCTATAGAAAGGGCAACTTATATCCTTAAAAATATTTTAAAGGATTATGAAGTGTGCTCAGGATAATGTATCAACTATGAAAAATCCATTGTGTTTTTTAGCTCAAATACCTCCGAAGGTGTAAGGAATTTAGTTTTGTAGGGAATGGGAGTTCGATGTTTTGTTAATCCTAAAAAATATTTGGGCTTGCTGAATATGGTAAGTCAGAAGTGATTGGCATTTCAATGGTTAAAAGATCGCATTAAATCGAAGATCAATAGTTGGAGCATGAGCCAGTTGTCGTAAGGGGGTAAGGAGATTTTCATAAAAGTTGTGTTACAGGCAATACCCATTTATGCAATGACTTGCTTTTTATTGCCTAAATCTCTTTATGTAGGAATGGGGCGGATAATGGAAAATTTCTAATGGCAAAAAGGACAAGGTAAGCATAGGATCCATTGGTTTGAGTGGAGATGGCTATGCGAATTGAAGGAAAATGAGGGCTTTGGTTTCCGTTGTTTAACAAAATTCAATTTAACCTTACTTGTTAAGCATGGGTGAAAGTTAATAAACAATCCAAATTCGTTGTTAGCTCTAACATTAAAAGTTAAGTACTATCCAAATTCAGATTTTCTAAGAGCTGAATTAAGGAATATACCTTCCTATACTTGGAAGAGTGTAAGGGCTACTAAAGGCCTTCTACAAGCTAAGCTTTGCTGGTGGGTTTGGACAGTAAAGGAACTCCCAGTGGAAGTTGCATGAGTGCTAGTAGCTGTGAGGTTTAAGATACAGCAGGGAGTCAATGATCCGAATATCAGGTTGGTTGTAGATTTAATTGATGCAGAAAATAGGAAATGGAAAGAAGACAATTACATATACCTTCTATGACAGTGATGTAAAAAGAATTCTGTGTATTTCGTTGGCAAGATTCCCGTATGATGATTATATGGTGTGGCGAAGGGAGACATCCAGGGAGTATTTGGTGAGGGGTGGATATAAACTTCTATTACAAGGTATTCTTAATCTCGTGCTAAATTATAATCAAAATGAAAATGTGGAATTTTACAAACCCTCTAAGATTAAAATTACAGTTTGGAGAACTGGTGTGAATTTCCTACCTATCCTAGCTAATTTACAATACAAAAAATTAGTTGCAAAAGAAATTTTCCCAAGATATAAAATGAAATTGGAAACTAGGGAACATGTTTTCCAGGACTCTCCTATAACAAAGGAGATCTAGGACAAATTACAGTTTGTATGGTCACAGGAATTGTTAAATCTAGAATATATGGAGTGGATTACCTGTTTTCTGGCGTATAAACCCAATGATTAGTGTTGAACCTTTGTTTGTACTTCATGGGAAATTTGGATCGAGAGGAATAAATGGGTGCATGAGGGACAAAAAAGATCAGGGTCAGTATAACAGACTTCATTAAAAGCTATATTCGAGAATTGGATGAGTTGGAGAAGAAGTTACTAGTTAGGAGTCGAGCCAGCGAAAGATGGTGACCATTGGATTCATCAGTTTTCAAAATAAACTTTGATGTTACATTTAATAATAGAAAAAGTAGGTCTTGTTTGGGAATAGTGTTACGAGATTCAAATAGAGAGATTTTGAGATCGAAGATAGTGATAAATAAGGATATACTTTCGATGTTTACGACAGAGGCCATTGCATGTGTGTAGGTGGTTACACTAGGCAAGGATTTGGGTTTAACGACGGTGATGATAGAAGGGGACACACTATTAGTGGTCAAGAAAGTCCAAAACGGTGAGGTGGATAGATTCGAAATTGGAGCCTACATTAAGGATGCAAAACATTAGGTGAAGTTTTTAAAAAATTTAGGCTTAGTTTGGATGGGCGATTAGGTGTGGTGCGGTACGTTTAGCTTACTTTTTGTCTCACGCTACAGTATCGCTACAGTATCTAATCTCACCGCCACCGCTGTTTTTATACTAACTGTAGGTAAACTCACCGCCCATCCAAACTCACCCTTAGATTCAAATGTGTTTAGGGAGGCAAATGAACTAGCTCATTCTTTGGCAAATGAAAGGTTAAAGAGGGGAGAACAAATGTACCTGCGAAATGGAGTGCCTGACTTCGGAATAGCGGCAATGAAGAATGATCAGGGTTGGGAAAGTGATTCAGATCTGAGGCGACACCGATGAGAAATGGAACGGGAAGTTTTCATTGGAGAATGTACAGGGAATGTGAAGAATGCAAAAAGTTTTTTCTCCAAAAGCTATTGTTAATTAAGTTGATTTAGAGGCTTCTAGAACATGACACCTCATTCAGGTTGGATTAGTTTATTTATTTTTGTTGTCTTTTCTTTATTTTATTTTATTATGTGATTGTTGTTTATGCCTAACGGACTGGAGTGGGCTTTATTTTTGTTTTTTGTTATTGTTTAATCCAGCTTATATTTAAAAAAAAAAAGGATTTAAGAGTTTGTATAAGTACTAAAGATATTTTTCAATCTAATAAAGTTATTAGGACTTAAATAAAAGGCATAATAATAAATTTAGTTTTTAATATTTATAATTTTTTATCAATTTATTCTTTTTAAAGCTAATTTTTGTCATTAACCTTTCAAAAAAAGTTCAATATTTTTTTAACGAAAATGATTACTAAAACATTAATTTTTTTAACAATGTTGGCTTGACAATGCACATCATGCTAATATGACAATATTTTAAAAATAATTTTGTCCTTTTATATTTTATATAATTTTAAAAAATTATATATTATAAAATTTGAACTAAAATATCATAATGTTCATTTTTATTAATTTCACCATTTCAATCAAAAAATTGTTGATTTTTTACATCAATTTTTTTAAAAATATAAAGCCTAAAAGAAATCAATTTCATTTTGTGGTCCACTAGGATTAGACCTAACCATGGGTCGGTCCACCTATCCAAGCCGAAAAGATCGCTTGAAAAATAGGAAGGTTTGGAAAAAAAATATAGGTCATTATAAATCTTATAGCTTTTAATTGAAAATTCTTAAAAAATTAAATATGATCTAAACCTTAAATGTTGTTATAGGTGTTTGAGTGCTTTTATATGTGTATAGCATATGTCTCTCTGTAACATCCAAAAATTTTTATAGACACGTGAGGCTATCACGGAAAAGATTGATTGTATTTGGACTCCAAATTTAATTTCTTTTTATGTTTTTTAATCCACTTTACCCCATTTTGGAGTAAACTACAATTAAGGTAACTAAACTATTAGTAAGTTTACGTTTGGGTCACTCAACTACAAAAGATTATAAAATGGTCACTGACCTATTTAAAAGTTTTCATTTAAGTCACTGGGCTTTTAAAATCTCTGCTATATGGCACTCTACTCACACCACCTGCACCAATCGAAAACTCTCTTTTCCCTTCTCTTTTACAATTCAATTTTTTTCATTAAACAACATTGAAAGTCAAAAACCTGTAAACCAAAATCCAAATAATTTTCTTCTCTAATATTTGACTCTGATCATCAAATTAACTTAGAGCTAAGGTATTTTTTTTTACTCATTGATGAATATTGATCTATCATATCAATCATCGAATCGTCGGCTAGAATTCACTAGCCGAACTTTTTTTTAAAAGAAAAACACTTAATAACCCAGTAACTTGAATAAAAATTTGAATAGTTCAATAACTTAAGTGAAAACTTTTAAATAATTCAAAATTAATTTATAATTTTTTAAAATTAAATGACCATAACGAAAGCTTACTAATAGTTTAATGAATTTAGATGTAATTAATTTTTTTTAATTTTAAGTACTAAATTTATACTATTGCATGCCAACGTAATTATTTATTTGTCTTAGACTAAAATCCAATGTACGTTCAAAGGTGGCTAGAATTGAACAGATAGCCGCCATGTGACGCCCACCAATTTGGGTTTAATGAGGACAGGGTTGAGTTGGATTTAAATAAGACGAAACTGATAAAATTTTGCCTACTCTATTAGTCCAATTTATAAACAAACCTAATTTTAAAATACAAGTGGCTAGCTTTCAGCTAGATTAATTTTGACGTGAATATATTTATGAGCCAACGACACTTGCATGCATGACATCCAATATACTGTTAGTATTATTAGATGCATTTATTATTAGACATTATTGGAAGATATTATTTAACTTAAATTTGATAAATATCTTGACCGTCCACAACTCTATATAAGGACATCCAAGTTCAGATAAGCTCCATAGCAATTCAAAACTTACAATATATTGAAGAAATAAGCAACTCTCAAACTTATTTCTCAATGGCACCAACATCCCAATCCTTGAATGAAGAGCAACGTCGATCCGCTAACTATCATCCCAGTATTTGGGATCCCACCGCCATCCAATCCTTTACCACTCCATACACTGTAAGTTGTTTTGCATGCTAGGCTTGTGATAAATGTTATTATATATATATGTTGCATGTAACAGCCCTTTTTCTTTTGAATTTCAGTACGAACTCTATGCTACACAATTGGAAGATCTGAAACAAAAGGTTAGGAAATTGCTTGCCTCAACGAAAGACACAGCTGCTTTGTTGAAGCTAATAGATTCAATGAAGAGGCTTGGAGTGGCCTACCATTTTCAGGAACAGATTCAACAGGCTTTGAATCAATTGAATCCGGATCTAAATCTTGTCTCCAATGATCTTTCCACAGTTGCATTGCATTTTCGGATCCTACGAGAGGATTGCTATCCTATTACCGCAGGTTTGTTTGTTTCTGGATGCTTTCAAATTTATTAGCTTATTAAGCACGGTGACGTTACAAACAAATTCTATCCTTTTCTAGTTTTCTTTTTAACTATTATGGTAAAATTAAACAGATGTGTTGGAGAAATTTAAAGGTGATGATGGGAGGTTCATGGGGAGCTTATGTGGGGATGTTGAAGGGCTTTTGGGATTGAATGAAGCTTCATCCATGGCAATACAAGGCGAAAAAATCCTTGAAGAAGCTAAGGCTTTTAGCAGTGAAAATCTCAAGAATGTAATAGGGAAACTGGAGAAAGTTGAGGCTAAGCAAGTTCAGCGGTCATTGGAAGTTCCACTTTATTGGAGGATGGAAAGGATTGAAGCACGAAACTTCATTGATTCCTACGCCATGGATGATTCAAACAGCTCAGTTTTGCTTGACCAGGCTAAGTTAGACTATAATCTTATCCAGTCAGTTTACAAACAAGAACTGAAACAACTTGCAGAGTAAGATCAATTTACTTCTAATATATGGTTTTTATTTTCGAAATTGGGTTTTTATTCATTGGATGAAAAATAGGTGGTGGAGCGAATTGAATTTCAAGGAGAAGCTTAGTTTCAGCCGAGATAGATTGATGGAAATATATTTTTGGGCTACTGGTTTGAGCTTTGAGGCCCAATATGCCAAATGCAGGATTTGCTTCACTAAGTATGCATGCCTAGCAACTGTAGTTGACGACATCTATGATATATATGGATCACTTGAAGAACTCGAATGTTTCACCAAAGCAGTCACCGGGTAATATATAGTCTTTCTTTTATAATATTTTTATGGCAGCTAAAATTGGGTTATTGATTATATGGATTTGCAATAGGTGGGATGTGAAGGTCATCCAAGAACTTCCGGAGTACATGAGAGTAATGTTCTCAGCCATTTCAGACTTTACTAATGAATTAGCCCAACAGACCTTGAAAGACCATGGCCTCGACGTTCTGCCCTACATCAAAGAACAGGTAACATTGAGAGCCTGAGAATTAATATTTTGTAGAATTGGCTCTGATTTATCGTTATTTGCCAATTGCAGTGGGCTATACTTTGCAGAGCTCATATCACAGAAGCCAGATGGTTTTATGGAGGTCAAACCCCCACTTTTGATGAATATATTGAAAACGCATGGATTTCAATTGGAAGTCTCGGAGGGTTGGTTCTTCTTTGTTTTGTGGAGGCAGACTCCATTGTTAATCAATTTCCAAATTGTCTCAAGGATTATTCTCAATTATTTTATTGGTCATCTCTGATTACTCGACTTAGTGATGATCTAGGTACTTCCAAGGTAATGGCTTCATTCGTAATACATAATTTGCTACAGTCACTAAATTCTAGATTTGCTAAATTTGTTTCATTTTGAAGGCTGAGATGGAGAGAGGGGACATACCGAAAGCAGTGCAGACTTATATGATTGAAAAAGGAGTATCAGAAGAAACAGCACGAAATCATGTAAAAGAACTGATAAGCAATTCATGGAAGAAGATTAATGAAGAAATTTTGGATAATCGTTTCTCTCGAGCTATTGTGAATTTATCTAAGAACATGGCTCGAACTGCTCAATGCATATACCAGCATGGCGACGGATTTGGGACATCTACCGGTGTCACTAAAGATTGTATTATTTCATCAATTCTGAGGCCTATTCCAATATAGATCACCAATACTTGCTCTCATTTTTAATTTTTCAATTTGAGTATTTATCTTGATAAATGCATGCATTGAATAAAGAGTTATACTACATTTGGTTCGTTGTAATGGAATAAAATTATAATTTAATAGAAATGCAATGAAATAGAGTTATAATCAATCATTCAACCAAATAGTTGATCAATGGGATGGAATAAAACTGTAATTGTATTTTTGTGTTTGGTTGAATGGAATGATGTTGTAATAGCATAAGGTACTTGAATAATTAATCATAATTTAGTATAATTATTATTAAATATAATTTAATAAAAATAAGATATAATTTAATAATAATTTAATATAATTATTTTTATATTAAATTATATTAAAATATTTTATTTTAAATTATATTAAATTATATTAAATTATATTAAAATATTTTATTTTAAATTATATTTTGAAATTAAATATTTTATTTGTATATTTTCTAAGTTGAAGTTATAAAGGACTAATTTGGATTTTTTATTTTTTTGTTATTCAATGTTGCATGAAAGAACTATTTTTTGGTGATATCAAAAAATAGCTATTACCGGAAGACAAGTAATAGGAAAGTAATGATCATTCTATTGAATGATAATTACATCCAACCAAATAAATTAATGATTTACCATTCAATGAATAAGGGGAGAATGTTATTCCATTCCCCCAACCAAACATAGTATTAATATTATTAAATCTTTATAATATTTTAAATTAATATCATATTTTTTTAAACATGTAATATTCTTAAATTGAATAATAAGTATCTTTTGTCTAACAATACTAACTTGCACCTTTTGAATTTAAATTTATACACTAATAAATCATTTATTTGATTTTTAAATATAATATTTCATAAAATAAAATTATGTTTTCCATTCTTTGTCTGCAATAAGAGCAAGGATTGAAATAATATTACTTAAAAATTTAAATTAAAAACATATGACATTTCTCTTATTCTTGATTTCCTATAAATATAGGATTTAATCAATCCACTAATATAAACTTTTGAGAAAAAACCTTATATAAATTATATATCATTCCACTATTAAAAATAAATGAAATACACTTAAGTTCACTCTAAAATATAGTTTATTTTATATTTATCACTTCAATTTTTTTTTAATTTAGTTACTTTCATTGAAGTAATTCGTTTTTCACTAATTAATCACTGACATAACATATTAGTCTATTGAGTGAGGACACTTTGACACTTTTTTATTGACTTTTTAACTTAGAAACTTCTCTATAACTAATTTAAAATATTTTTTGGGGTTCTTTCTCTTCTCCGTAGCTCAGAATCCTCACTTGTCTCTCCGCCGATGAAAGCTACACCAAGTCATCCTCATCACTTTCACGCATGGCACTGATGTGTCTGTCATTGTACTACCACCATCTAGTACCACTCAACATCCAAAGATGGTGATGGTACTTGCAAGAACTAAAACAACTTGTAGAGTAAGATTAATTTACTTATAATAAGGTTATTATTTTCGAAATTAGGTTTTTATTCACTGAATGCAAAAGCGGTGGAGGGAGTTGAACTTCATTGAGAATATAGTTTCGGCCAGGACCGATAATTAATGGAAATATATATCTTGACTACTGGTTTGAGCTTTGAGCCCCAATATGCCAAAAGCAAGATTTGCTTAACTAAGTATGCATACCTAGCAATTGCAGTTGACGACATATATGGATCACTTGATGAACTTCAATGTTTCACCAAAGTCGTCACCAAGTCTTATATTCTTTGAATTATACTTTTTATTTACTACAAATTGTTTTTATATGCGGGCAATGTTTAAATTTGTTTATAATTAAAATTATAATTGATTAGAACTTGTATTTAATTTGCATTTTTTAAGCTTTCAGCACAAATATTGATTAGTAATTTTTTAAATATTTCTTTTGATTACTATTAGAATTTAGTCAAAATTGTATGCCATACAAAAAAAAAAAAACCTTTCTAATTTTTTTTTGATTTGTTGTTATTTGTCAATTGCAGTGGGCTATACTTTGCCGAGCTCATATGACAGAAGCCGGATGGTTTTGTGGAGGTCAAATTCCCACTTTTGATGAATATATTAAAAACGCATGGATTTCAATTGGAAGCCTTGGAGGATTGGTTCTTCTTTGTTTTGTGGAGGCAGACTCCATTGTTCATCAATTTCCAAATTGTCTCAAGGATTATTCTCAATTATTTTATTGGTCATCTCTAATTACTCTACTCAGTAATGATCTGGGTACTTCCAAGGTAATATCTTCATTTGCAATACATAATTTGCTAGTCACTAAATTCTAGATGTGCTAAGTTTGTTTTCATTTTGAAGGCTGAGATGGAAAGAAAGGACATACCGAAAGCAGTGCAGACTTACATGATTGAAAAAGGAGTATCAGAAGAAAAGCACGAAATCATGTAAAAGAACTGATAAGCAATTCATGGAAGAAGATCAATGAAGAAATTTTGGATAATCGTTTCTCTCGAGTTATTGTGATTTTATCTAAGAACATGGCTCGAACTGCTCAATGCATATACCAGCATGGTGACGGAGTTGGAACATCTACTGGTGTCACTAAAGATTGTATTGTTTCATCAATTCTTAGGCCTATTCCAATATAGATCACCAGTACTTGCGCTCTTTTTTAGTTTTTCAATTTGAGTATTTAACTTGATAAATGCATGCATTGAAGAAAGAATTAATGTTATCAAATCTCTCTATTATTTTAAATTAATTTTATATTTTCTTAAACCTATAATATTCTTAAATTGAATAATATAATTAAGTATCTTTTGTCTAACAGTATCACCTTGCACATTTTGAATTTAAATTCACACCCTTATAAATAATTTATTTGATTTTTAAATATAATATTTAATAAAATAAAATTTTGTTTTTCATTCTTTACATGACATTTCTCTTGATTTCCTATAAATATTGGATTTAATCAATTAACTAATATAATTTTTGCAAAAAAAAAACACCTTATATAAATTATATAACATTCCAGTATTAAAAAAAATTACACTTAACCACTCTAAAATATAATTTATTTTATTTTGATCACTTGAATTTTTTTTCTCAATTTAATTACTCCTATTAAAGTAATTTATCTTTCACTAATTGATCACTGACGTGGCACATTAGTCCGTTAAGTGAGGACACTTGACACTTTTTTATTGAATTCTAACTTAAAAATTTCTCTATAATTAATTTAAAATACTTTTTTGGGGTTATTTCTCTTCTCTATACCTCATAACCATCACTTATTTATTCGTCATTGATAGCAGCACCAGGTCATCTCGATCACTCTCATGCATGGCATTGATGTGTCTGTCATTGTACTACCACCATCTGGTACCACCATCTGGTACCACCTCTGTAACATCCCCTAACCGTATACCGTCACTGGAACAAGGTTACAGAGCATTACCAGACATATCAAACAAATTACGAATAACTCACAAATAATTAACATACAAAGTATAAATTTAATCCTTAAGTCCCTATAATGGACCCTCGATGCCCAAAACACGTATTAGAAGTGGATCGGGACTTAACCAGGTGCTCGGAGAATTTTCGTAAATTTTAAATTATCAATTATCAATTCAAACATAATGTTATATATACCATTTCAAATATTTAATCTTTCATTTACCAATTTAAATCATCACATATTATCTTTACAATCCAAAACCACATTAACTCAAAATACAACCTAGGTACATGCCACATATACCAAAATAAAATATACATCACCAAGGTTCCTGAGATCGGGATTGGTTCGGATGCTGAACCAGATTTTGACTCCTACTGACCTGCGCACTGAAAATAACCGTACGCTGAGTATAGACATACTCAGTGGTATTAATATAGTTCAAATTATAATAACAATAATGAAATATAAATATTAAACATGTAACAATTGAATTTTCTCAAATATTAACTTATTCTTAAACTTCATTCGTTAATAATAGTAACACAATTTCAACTATTTATCAGTTTCAATCAAATATCATAGACTTCAATTTTCTTCACTACATCAACATTTAGTTCATGCCTTCCTTTTTCAATCTCAATTTCAATCCACAATTTAACTTTCTCATTTCTTTCATTATTTTCAATAGTACGTTCAATCTAATTTATTTAAATTTCTCATTTCAGGTTTTCACCCTATTAACAAACCCGAACTTTGGTGGATATATAGATCCAACCAAACACACCAGAATGGCACCCAATGCCTCATCGGATAGTTCGAAGCAAAGTTGACACCCAGTGTCTCATTGGCCTAGTCGAAGTAAAGTGGTACCCAGTACCTCATCGAATCTATCCGAAGTAAAATAGTGACACCCAGTGTCTCATCGACTCAAGGTCGAAGTATCCCTGAACACCTCCAATCCTATGGCATGCCAACTATATCCGACTCAGCCCGACTAGTTAATAGGGTATGTAATTCACTTTCTCTATTTCAATCAATATTCACATCAATTCCACTTAAATCACAATTTCTCATATATTTACCAATTCAAATGCACTTTTCACTTGCAAATCAATATGCAATTCAATTCCACAATCCAATTTCACTTTCACTTCAAAAATCCACTTTCAAAATCAAATACACTTTCCATTCATCAATCAAAATACAATTCAATACTAACACATATTTCTCATTCAATTCAACTTCACTTTAAATCCCAAATTCTCTTTCAATTCAACAATTCAATCATAATCCAACACTAAAATTTATTTAACAACCATTTCAATTATCATTCAATTCCATAACAACACTTACCTCATAATTTACTTACCAACTTATAAATTAAAATTAACATTTAGTAATAAATAATTTGAATTATAGTAATACAAACCCGAATTTGTTCGATTACTCCTCGACGACTTTTTCATTTCCTTTCGATACCGATGCCTCGGGATCTTTGCTAGCAATTAAACTCCAAGCTTTTAATCCTTAGTTTCTCCTTTTTCTTTTCTTTCTTCTTTCTTTCTTCTTATTTCCGTATGGTTCTCTGTAACTATTTCTCTTTTTCTTTTGTTTCTTTATGACTTTAATATATATATATATTAGTTTATGATAATTATTATTACAAAAATCTATTTAATAACAAATGCTTATATTACAATTGGTCAATTATATGTTTAATAATTGTCTCCATTTAATTTGTTTACCTCATAAAAATCTTATAATTTAATTAATTATCTAGTAAACATCTTTTATTAAATAATAATAAATATCTATTGTATAATTAATCATATATACACATTTGTACACACACAATTTATTCCATTTGTACATCATCTATGCTATACATTTGTCAAAATCATAATTTATTTATCATATAAAAATCTTATAATATAATAATTTAATTAATAAATATCTTTTAACTTAATAATAATAAATATCTACTTACCAATTAAATATAAATATTAAAAATGTATGTATTTTTATTAATACACTTGTATTAAATCATCACCTTTCATTTGTCATGATTTTATTTATTTTATGTAATTTAATATAAAAATCTATTTGCTTAAATAATAAGTAATTAAATAGAAATATTACAATTGTATAAATATTATTATTACATATGTATCATTTAATCACCCTACATTTTTCAATTCATTAAACTATTTATTAATTTAATAATATAATACCAATTAAATAATAATTTATAATTTATATCTTAATATTAATTCATATATATATATACAATAATAATCTAGAAAAATCTTTAGATTTTTCATTGTTTTGCCGCCTCAACTATGCTAAATGGCCTATTTGCCATTTTGGCCCTTTAATTTTCTTTTTAATCTACAATTTAACTTTTACCCTTTATTCACTTTAGTGTTTTTTTCCTAATTTCTCTCAATTAAGCTATATTTACTCAATTAAAATCTAATTAGACACACTACTAGACTCATAGTATTTCTAGTAATTATTTACAGGCTCGGTTTACTAAGATGAAGGCCCGATAATGTACTTTTTCGATGCCCGTATATTTTGGGTCATTACAACCTCAACATCCAAAGATGGCAATGATACTTACAAGAACTAAAACAACTTGCAGAGTAAGATTAATTTACTTATAATATGGTTTTTAATTTTGAAATTAGGTTTTTATTCATTGGATGCAAAATAGATGGAGGGAGTTGAACTTCAAGAAGAAGCTTAGTTTCAGCCAAATGAAGGATTTGCTTCACTAAGTATGCATGCCTTGCAACTGTAGTTGACGACATTTATGACGTATATGGATCACTTGATGAACTCCAATGTTTCACCAAAGTTGTCACTAAGTCTTATATTCTTTGAAATTATAATTTTTATTTACTAGAAATTGTTTTTATATGAATGCGATATTTAAATTGTGGTCATCTCGATTACATTTATCATAATTCATAGATATAATCGATGTAATCACAATCAATTGTTATCACATTTATATTTCATGTCGCATAATTTTACATACAGATTTAAGTCCATAATGTGAAGGGATAAAATCGTGAAAGTGGACAACTTAAATATGGGAGCCTTGGAGTGATATTGGTTCTATATGCTTTGACCAGGACATCAAAATTTTATAGGGTATATTGGTTTTGAAATTGGGGGATGTTAAGGCTGTTCAAGGCTACCAAAATACATGAGCGTAATGTTCTCAGCCATTACGGATTTCATTGATGAATTAGCCCAAAAGACCATGAAAGACCATGGCTTAGTCGTTTTACCTTAAATCAAAGAACAGGTAATATCGATAATTTGAAAATTAACATTTCATAGAAATGAATTGGGTGTTAAGACTCAATCCAGTAAGCATGTTCGGACTTAGACAAGATGAATCAAATTTTAATAATAAATTAATATATTTATTTAAATTTAATTATAAAAAATATATATATATTAATATAAATTTTTGAGAAAGTTAAAATTAGCTTGGATTTAAACGTTGTCTGAATCACAACTGGATCATGAACACTAATGCTATTAGATGCCTCTAATTTGTTGTTATTTTCGAATCGAAGTGGGCTATACTTTGCAAAGCACATATCACAGAAGCCTGATGGTTTTATGGAGATCAAACCCCAACTTTTGATGAATATATATAAATAAAAAAAATGGATGGATTTCAATTGGAAGTTTGGAGGGTTGGTTCTTCTTTGTTTTTTGGGGGCAAACTCTATTGTTGATTAGTTTCCAACTTATCTCAATGATTTCTCATTTAGTTTACTGGTCATTTCTCATTACTCGACTCAGTGATGATCTAGTACTTCTAAGGTAATATATTCATTTACAACACTTAGTTTCAATTTTATACTCTATGTACTTATTTTTTCATTTTGAAGGTTGAGATAAAGAGAGGGGACATACCGAAAGTAGGGTAGAGTTACATGATTGAAAAAAGAATATCTGGAGGAAAAGCACGAAACCATGTAAAAGTACTAATAAACTATGCATGGAAGAAAATCAATGAAGAAATTTGGAAACTTGTTTCCCTCGGGTTATTATGAATTTATCGAACAACATGACTCAAGCTGCTCAAAGCATGTAGCACATGGTGATGGTGTTGGCACATCAATTGCTGTCATTAAAGATTGTATGTTTCTTCTATCCTTAAGCCTATTCCAATTTATATCACCAATAATGGTTTCCTTTTTTTCTTTTTAATGAGTAAAGTAGATAGATTGCCACTTAACTATAATTTTTTTTAAGTACCAAAAATAAAAAGGTTGCAATTAAGTTCTCACCTTACATAATTCAGTCATTTTTATATAATCAATAATGATTTCCTTTTTCCTTTTTTAATGGGTAAAGTACATAGATAGTCACTTAACTATAAAAAAATTTTATTTTAGGCACCAAAAAAAAAAAAGATCCAATTTAAGGACTCACGTTACATAATTCGGTCGATTTGGTCACTCCCATTAAAATAACTAACGACAAGCTAAAGTTACAATTTAAAAAATCAGTATAATAATAAATTTAACCCTCAATATTTACATATTATATCTATTTAGTCATACTTCTTTTAAAAATAATCCTCAAAATTTACAAATGTTCTCAATTTGATCCTAATTCTAAAAAATTTAAAGAAATATATAAAAATACATAAATATTTTCAAAAAAATATAATAATAAATTTAAATTTTATATTAATATTAATATTAATATTAAATTATATTCATATTAAATAAAATAAAAATCTTCCCACCCCTCCTTCTCCCCCTCCCCCACCCCCACCCCCACCCCCACCCCCTTCCATCCATTTTGCTTCACTAAATTCAATGTCTCATCCATTGGATATCCTCCCCTTTTTAAACCTAAACCACTAAACTCATGTCCATTGAAACAAAGGAGTAAGGGGACCAATGATTGCAAATAGAGCCCGAAACCATTCTCTGGTACAATAACATCAGCATCTTAGCATAGCTCCCAAAAGATTAAAATTATTAATCACACCTTCACTGGCTCAGCTCTCGGCCTCCACAAACCCAACCTATATTTGTGGGTATATTTCAGTAGCAGCTTCCTCTGCCACACTAAATCAAAAGCCAATCGATGACTCACTCAGTCCTTGTAAAAACTAAATGATAATAGCAAAGGGTGTAACACCCAAAAAACAAAGCTTCCATAATAAAATAAGCTTAGTGAGGATATCAAAGTTGCACTGAAAAAACTGGGTTAGCAGAAGTTGCACTGACAATTATAGTACATGGGTCCATTAATTATGGTGGTAGGCCATGAATTAGCCACTATAAATTCCTTGAAGCGTTTATCAGTGCGTTTATCAGAAGAAAGGGAGAGGGGGAGGGACGATGGGGGTGGGGGATGGGGGAGGGAGAGGAATACGGAGGATTTTTATTTTATTTAATATTAATATAATTATATTTATTTAATATTAATATAAATTTTAAATTTATTATTATATTTTAAAAAAAATATTTACGTATTTTTATAAATTTCTTTAATATTTTTAGAATTAGGACCAAATTGAGAATATTTGTAAATTTTGAGGATTAATTTTTTTTAATTATGACTAAGTTAATATAATATGTAAAATTTGAGGACTAATTTGTTATTATATCAGTTTCTTAACTACCACTTCAACTTGTTATTTGTTATTTTAACAAGAGCAACCAAGATGACCGAATTATTTAACATTGGGTTCTCAAATTGCAAACTTTTTCATTTTTAGTGTCTAAAATAAAATTTTTTGATAGTTGGATGACTATCTATATAGTTTACTCTTTTTAATTCGAGTATTTAACTCCATGAAACATAACACTTAGAAAGAGACAAATTACAAAGAGAATTGGCTAATTTGTTACAACCACGATTTACCTATTTGACCTAAAAAAAACAAAAGATTCAAGCAACTTGCAAGCTTCCTTGATACGATACTCAATAATCGTGATGTCCTCCTTATGATAACAAAAGCAGTTGACAATACTTACACAATCCATTTCAAAAATAACTTTATCAACGTTGAGAAAGTGAGCAAGTCGAAAGTCGTTGATGAGAGCATCCAACTCTGCCCACTTAGGGTTTACCACTTTGTTGAAGAAAGACGCTTTACCGCTCAAAACAAAACCGTCGAAATCTCTAGCGATGATACCCAAGCTTGTGCCATGAGAAATCACGACAGCATCAACATTAACTTTAATAACCTCTTCCGGTTTATTTTCCCTTCTACAACATCTAGGGACACGAGGTAAGATCTATTGAGAAGAAAGATTGTGAATCCGAAAATCATGGTTGAGTTTACGAGCATGCTCCCAAATCACATTCGCATCCTCCTCCTTGCTTCTAAAGATGGCATATGAAACATGCATGTGTGGAATAAAGAGTTAGGGGCATAAACATTGTAATAGGCCAATTTTGGCCTAGACTAAAAAACCAAAAATCGAGATCAACTAAATAAAAAGTCCATTAGTCCAGATATTACAAAACAACCCAAAACAATTCAATGGCCCAATACCCAAAAATCCAATTCTAAACCCAACTACCCTGGCCCAAGACTAACCCTAGCCCAAGAACAAAAAAAACCAAGACAGAAACCCTAGCCTTCTACTTCGTCTGCGCCGCTCCAGCGCTTCGACAGCCACCACGCCTCCATACGCCCCACGCCGAGCGCCATGTACCACCATGCTAACTGGCCTCCGTACCTGCGATGAAATAGACAAACAACAACAAGACAACAAATATGAAGGAAAATGAAATTTGTATTTTTATTTTTCAGATTTCAATTATAAAGCCAAGAACTTTTTCATTGTAATTTTTTACGCGCAGAAAGTAATCAATCAAAAATCGAAACAATATTTGGCAAAAGAGGTGGTTCATTTATTCATAATTGCCTTTATTATTCTGTTTGGATTTTTTTTCCTCTTTTCTATTTTGTTTCCATTTGAAACTACTACAGAAATACGATAAGGTGAAAGATTTTACCTTTTTGTGGTGTGGATATCTTCGAGTATCTCTTCTCTGGTCTAGAAGCCAATAGATCTTTAGGAGGTCGGTTAAGTTTCCAACGGAAGAAGCCAAGGGTCGGAAGTCGATTGGTTTAGGGATTTTTGTGGCCCTAAATCTATTTTATGTGAAAGAAAAGGGGGTTATATCGGGCTTCGGGCAACATTTCGGCCACCACCAACGGTGGTTACCTTCACGAGTACGAAGGGTGGTTCGACGGAGCTTAGCAAAGCCCTAAGTCCCTCTCTGAAAATTTTGGGGATAACTTTTTTGTTTTTTTAAGAAAATACTGCATAAATGGTTTTTTTGTTTTTTTTTGAGAAATTTGGACTTTATAATATGACCATACGATGCCGTTTTGGGATATAACCTAAATGGATAAAACGATGCCGTTTCATGCCATACTTGCGGGGCCCGACCCTAACCTACCAAGGGTCTGCGTGTTTTGGACTGAAGGTCTATTTGCGCCCTTAGTCCTTTCGCTTTGAGGCCATTTTCAATTTAATCCCTATTTTAGTTTTCTTTTACTTTTTTTTTGAATTTATCCCTTGCATTTTTTTATGGTTTCATTTCGGTCCCTTTCAAAGTTATGCGTTTTGGGGAGACAGGGCTATTGTCCTATTCAATCCCCCATCTCATTCGCATATTACAATTTGGACCCGATATTTTACTTGTATTTTGATTTTTTCCTATTAATTTTGTTTTGATTTCGATTTAACCCAGATTTGATTAATTTCATTTTTCATAGTCTGTTTCTTTTTAAATGCTAAAATTTAAATAATATTTATATACATTATATTTATCTATCTAGTTATTCATTACTTCTTTTATGTTTAGGCTCAATTTATCAATTCATTTATTTATTTATAATTCCTTTATCTCAAAAATATTCAATCCTAATATTATGTATATTATTTATTTAAATTAATGCGTATTATTTTGTATATCGCTTACTTTAATTTTCTTCTTTTGATTTGTTTTAAAATTCGTTTATACATTGCTACTTCGTGTATTATTTATTTTATTTATTTTATCTTTTGATCTATTTCAAACTTTCACGTTTATTACTTATTTCAAAATTATGTATATAAATTAATTTTAAATTATTGTATGTATTATAATTTCAGATGTCTTATTTTTTTATTATTAATTTTAAACTCATTTATAATTGTTTTAAAACTTGTTGCATTTTATTTGTGTTAATTGGCTTCATATTTCTTTTAAAATCGTTTCTTTGATTCATAAGTCTTTGAAGGTTAACATTAGTATTTGCATGATGTATGATGTGAGCTTATTACTATTGTGTGTATCTTAATTTCCTTTTTTAATTTTGGGCGTAACGAGGGTGCTAATCCTTCCTTGTATGTAATCGACTCCCGAACCCATTTTCTTAAATTTCGTAGGCCAAAATTGATATTTTAATAAAATAAAGTGTTTTATTAGGTGACCCGATCACACCTAAACAAAAAGGATTGGTGGTGACTCCATACCTCGTTTTAAAATCGATCCCCATTCATTTTTCAAAATAAAAAATGGTTTCGACAGCTTGGAAACTCCGTTGGGGACGAATAAGAGAGTCACGCAGTAAAATTGATTATTTTCTGTCCTTTTGTCGAAAATTGAAAATTTGATTTGAGAAATCATGATTCTTTTGTTGCCTTTGTTTGTGATCTCCATGATTATTGTTGTTTGAGCCTCGTAGAATACTACTGCATTACATTGCATGATTGTTGTGGTCACACATTTTAAGTGGGAGTAAGAAACTATGCCTTTGTGAGGTTTTAACCTCCGCATGGGCTAATGGACTACTTCCGGGATACATCCATACCTATGTCTTCGTGAGATTTTCATCTCCGTATAGCCATAGAGAAATGTATTCCACTAAACCGAACTCAGTCTATATGAGCTTATAATGGGTGAAGATCGAGGAATCTGCTGGTTCAAGTACCCTGTCTTTAGAACCGAACCACATATAGTGACTCATAGGAGCCCACCCTAGATAGAGTCACGCCAAACCTTAGCGGTTACCCGAATAGGTGCTTGATTATTTCCCGTTTGCTTTAAATCCTATTTTTGTATACTGACTTGTTGTGTTTTGCTGTTATTACATGGCATTACATTATAAAAAGGTGTTGATTCACGTTCGGTTACTAAATAGAAAAGCTTAGCATGGAAAAAGGGTTTCTTGATAGAATGGAGGATAATACGGCCGTCCGAGTATGGTCCGAGAGGACGCAACAAGAGAAAAGTGATAGTTTGACTGAGGGATATGAATCAGAATTGTGGGATTTCACTCGCATCAGTGTGACTCAGAATGACCTGCAAGAATTAAAGGAGATATGGAATAGTTAGAACGACGAGATTAAGCAACTCTTTTACTGTAATTACGGCGACCTGCCCTATCTGCTCAATGTAAAGGTGGACAAGTACTTGTTTTGAGCCCTCGCACAATTTTGGAATCCCGTCTACAGTTGCTTCACTTTTGGAAGAGTCGATTTAGTACCTACTATGGAGGAGTACATGGCTCTTCTTTGTTGCCCGAAGATTAAGGCCGACAAGGCCTATTCAAGAGCTGCTAACGTCCCGGCCTTTGTAAAGAGATTGATGAATATCACAGGGATAAGCGAGCAGTGGGTTACAGCCCAGATTAAGCAAAAGGGAGACAGTAGTTATATTCCTTGGAAGAACTTAAGAGATCTAATTATAGCACATCCGGATATAAAGAAGAGGGTTGATGTTTTCGCTTTGAGCATCTACAGTTTGGTCGTCTTTCCCAAGGCATTAGGACACGTGGATGAAGTAGTCTCAAACCTGTTTGATCGACTTGATAAAAGGGTCACACCTGTCCTTGTGATCTTAGCCAAAATGTTTAGATCATTGAATGCTTGCCAGAGAGCGGGTGAAGGCAGATTTATAGGATGTGCGCAACTTCTGCTATCGTGGTTCCATAGCCACTTTTAGAGGGTAGAGAAAGTCTTATATCGAGTTTTTTCTGAAAATTACTCTCCATTGAAGGAATTAGTTGGTACACCAAGGCGGGATACCTTTTCAAAGAGAAATGGATAGCGATTCTTCAGAACCTATAAGCTGAAGATGTTGAATGGAGGGCCCCATGGATGATCCCCGATGAGATCTTATATCGGTGTGGTGACTTTGACTGGGTCCCTCTAATTGGAATATAGGGAGCCATTGGATACTTTTCACTACCTGTGTTGAGACAATATCAATCAAGACAGTTCATACCGGCAACACAAGTGTTGGTTCAGTGTGAGCTCTCATACAGGGGCGATAATTATAAAAAGAGAGTCTGTGAGATATCGAATGCTTGGAAACAAACCCCTAGGATGAAAGAATTCACTGCAGGTCCAATGACAACCCCCAAGTATGACTGGTGGTGGGGTAAAAGAATCAACGACAACATCCCAATGCCAAGTCAAGAAAACTCCCGGCCGATAGAGGAGCACTTACAAGCAGTCCCATCTGAGTTAGAGATCATCAAGCAAGACTTTGAGAAAAAGAGCTCAGAATTGGGAAAGAAGATAGAGCAGTTAGAAGAGGAGAAGATGAAGTTGGGATTAGAAGTCAATATCCACAAGCTAGAGGCCGAGAAATTGAGGAAGTGAAAGAATAAGGCCGAGGAAGATTTGGATAGTCTGAAAACTGTTTACAAAAAGCTGCGTATGTCGATAAGAACTGCCGGTTTGGGTAAAATGTCGGAGTAGTGGCGTCAAGAAATTAAAGAAGAAAAGACTAGAGCCGATCTTTGGGAGAAGAGGTTTCAAGATATTCGAGTGCGAGAGGATGCTTTGAAAAATAGTTTTTTGGAAAGACAAAGCGAAAAAGAGAGGTTACGAGCTCGGGTGGCCGAATTGGAAAAATCACTACATCAACATCGTAACCATAACTCCATAATTGAGTTGAAGACCAATCTAAGCAAGATCGAGAAGTTGAAAGGGAAAATAGAGGAACTCGAGACTGCACTACAAGATAGCAAAATTCGAGTGGAACTCCTTGAGACAAACAATGAACATTGCAAAGAACAACTTTACCGCTCTCAAGATCAGTTCAGAGATAGAGATTATGTCATGGACGAAGCTGTGGCTCAAGTTCGAGAGGTAGCCGATCATTTGCAAACCTTGGCAGTTTAGGTTTATATATTAAGCTTAAAGTACAAGTCAGAATCAGATCGAGGCCGAAACTTAGCTCGGCTTCTTAAGAAGGTTAAGGCTTTGGGCATTAGGGCAAAGTCTTATATGTAATTATCCGTTCTATGTAAAGAAACTTTTCTTCTAGTAAAGTTGTTCTAATGAAATTGAATTCGAATCAACGCCTCTTTTTGCATTCATTTCATTCATTTGCATTACATTTCATCATATGCGTTAAATTTCACAAAAAGACCTTAATTAAACAAAATTATTTCAGTTAATCTGGAAACCAACAAGAGTCAACCAACCGAATACAACTACAATACCCGTCGCAAAACCAAAGTAATGGACCAGAGATTAGAAAGATTAGAACAGATGCAAAAGGAAATACAAGAACAGATGCAGACACAAATGCAAGAACAGTTGGCAAAGATTCAACAGGATATGAGAGACCAAATGTTGGAATCACAAAGAAACATGATGGACCAACTAACACAACTACTGATTAGTAGGCCAGACAAATGAAAGGGCCCTATGGCCAATATTGGGAATGACAATGAAGATCCTCTCTACCCCCTGGTTTCACCCCGGTAAATGTTCAAACGCAACACGAGATGCACACGCAAAGGTCATCCATTTCTGAAGATCCTCTCTACCCCCTGGTTTTACCCCAACAAATGTTCAAACGCAACCCAAGATACACACGCGAAGGTCGTCTATTACAATCAAGCCCCAAAAATTTCATGCTGATACCTCAATGTCAATCAACTATCAAACAGGCTTAGGCTCTAATCCAAGGGATAACCCTATTAATCCTATAGTCCCTGATCTGGATAACATGGTAGAAGCCAAAAGAGCGAGATTAGAGCTCTTGAAAGAATTGGAAGACCGATGCAAGTGGTTAGAGGAAAAGTTCAAAGCGATGGAAAGTGCTGACTATCACTGTGAGATTGACGCTAAATATTTGAGCTTAGTTTCAGACCTGGTTCTTCTCTCCAAGTTCAAAAATCTAGAGTTCAAGAAGTACAACGGGACTAGCTACCCAAAGCTCACATTACCATGTTTTGTAGGCGAATGATTGGATACGTCAACAACGACCAACTATTGATTCACTACTTCCAGGACAGTCTGGTTGGGGCGGCATCCAAATGGTACAACCAATTAAGCCATACTAAGATCAACTCATGGAAGGACCTAGCTCAAGCCTTCATAAAACAGTATAGTCATGTGATGGATATAACCCCAGATAGGATCACCTTGCAGAACATGGAGAAGAAACCAAATGATAGCTTCTGACAATACGCCCAAAGGTGAAGGGAGGTCGCTATACAAGTCCAGCCACCTCTCCTAGAAAAAGATACCACTATGCTATTCATCAATACTTTAAAGGCTCCATTTATCACTTATATGTTGGGAAGCGCCACCAAAAGCTTCTCAGACATAGCGATGACTGGTGAAATGATTGAGAATGCTGTACGGAGCAGTAAAATAGAAGCAGGGAAAGTACTAAGAGATCGGCCTCGAAAAAAAGAAAGAACGAAGTGAACAACATGAGCACATATAGTAAAGGTCATTCCAAGTCACTCACTATAAACCAACCAAAGACGGTAACCGCTAACCAACAGAGCACCGCGAGACAAGAATCCAATACGAGGGTGAACACAGAAAGGCTACAGTTCACGCCTATACCCATGATGTATAGGGAGCTGTACTAAAACCTATTCGACGCACATGTAGTGTCCCCTTTCTACTTGAAGCCACTGCAACCCCCGTTTTCCAAGTGGTATGATGCAAACGCCCAATGCGAATATATCACAGGAATCACAGGGCATTCGATTGAAAACTGCGCCGCATTCAAGAAGTTAGTTGAAAGATTTATTAAAATGGGAATTGTAAAGTTTGACGACCCATTCGCACCCAATGTAGCAGGAAACTCGCTTCCCAATCATACTGACCAAAGGGTAAACGGGATAAACGAAGGTAGGAATAAGAAGGTCAAATATGAGGTTGCAGAAGTCAGAACCCCATTGAGACGAGTGTGGAAGGAGATGGTCAAGAGAGGATTGATCATATTGGATTCGAGAGAAGAATCTGACGAAAAGAGAAACTACTGTGAGTTCCACAACGAGGTGGGGCATGAAATTCGAGAATGTGTGGAGTTAAGGGCCTTGGTGTAAGACATAATAAACAACAAAGAAATGAAGTTTTATGAAGAAACCAAAAACTCCGAAGAGGGAAATATATTCGCGTCGGAAGGAGAATCGACTGCCTAGATCCAAAAAGTTAACTACCCCATGATCATCATATCACGATCCAAAAATAACGAAGCGAGAGTGCAAATGCCACTAAAAGACATAATCCATAGACCTGCAATTTTCCCTTATAAAGGCAACAAGAGGGTCCCATGGAATTACGACTATAACGTGACGATCCCAGGAAAAGAGAACCCGACTGACGCTATAAAAGAGAACCAAGATGTGGGCTCCTATACTCGTAGCGGGAGGCACTACGATTTAGCAAGCGAGAAAGCAGAACCCACAAAAGGAAAAGCCATAGTGGTCAAACAGAATAAGGAAAGAGCGGTTAAACCTGAACTTCCTGTTAACGAGCCGGTCTCTAAAATTTCTAAAGCACAACGAGTACAGTGTTGTGGAGCAGCTGCGTACACAACCAACTCGTATCTCGGTGCTGGCCTTACTCCTAAGTTCGGAGGTCCATCGCAGCGCGCTGATGAAAGTTTTAAATGAAACATATGTCGCTAATGATATCTCCGTCAACAAGCTAGACCACTTGAGTAGCAACATAAGTCCCGATAACTTTATCTTCTTCAATGATGACGAGATACCACACGGTGGCATGGGGTCGACTAAAGCTTTACACATCACCACACGTTGTAAGGGGTATACACTACCAGAGGTACTAATTAACAATGAATCGGCCTTGAACGTCCTACCATTATCCAGACTAAACAGATTATCTTTAGACAGCTCTCACATGAAAGCATGCCAGAATATAGTGAGGGCATCCGATGGCACAGAGAGAAGGGTAATAGGCAGAATTGAACTACCTCTTCTGATCGGTCTAAAAACATACGAGGTGGATTTCCTGGTGATGGATATTAAGCCTTCATATAACTGCTTATTGGGAGGCCCTGGATACATGTAGCAGGGGCAGTGCCTTCATCGTTACACCAAAATTTAAAATTAGTAACGGAAGGTTGGCTGGTGACCATAAATGTTGAAGAGGATATCATTGCAGCAGTAACTAGTGACGCACCGTATCTAGAGGCAAACGATGAAGCGATCAAATGTTCCTTTCGGTCTTTCGAATTTGTGAATGTGACATTCATTATCGAAAGGAATAGGATCCCAATCCTCAAGATATCCAAGACTACAAGAATGGGCCTACAATTAACTGTTGGAAAAGGAGCTCTACCGGGAAGAGGACTCGGGAGACACCTCCAAGGAAAGGTGGAGCCTTCGATGCTAGAAAACAAAGGAAACCGCTTCGGCTTAGGATTCAAGCAGGATGTGAGGTAAAGAAATAAGGAGCTGAGAGGAAACAAGAAAGAAGGATTGCACGTTTGAGTGTAGAGGAAATTAAATGGGAACCAATGACATTTCCCCACATCTCCAGGACTTTTGTGTCAGGAGAGATTATTCACCCCGAGCAAGGGACCCCAAGAAAAGAAACTATGAAAGAAATATTGAGAAACTTAAGCATCAACGCAAATCTGAAGAGGAAGCTGGAGAAGGAAATTTGTCGGGCATTCGCCCCTACATACCCGGAAGTGTTCTGAACAACTAGACTGCGGAAGAGACTCCTGTAGTTTTTAGAGCTAGCTCAGAGTAATGTCCAAAACACACTTATTACTCTAGGCCTAGGAGTAATAAGAATCTTTTATGAAATAGGCTTATGTTTAAAAACGTTATTTCAATAAAATGTACATTTGTTATCATATTGAGCAGATATTTTTTTATTCTTTCCATTTCATTCATAATCATAATCTTATTATATAAATAATTACTCTCGAATTCTTTTGTCATTTGGACATTCTTCTAAATATTCTTTTGTTCTTCATTCATAATCATACCATACAGACAAGCATTCTTAGATTCTTTTGGTTCTTTGTATCTTCCTTCATCCTCATAACAGGTTTCCAAATATCAATGATATGAGTGACACTGCTAATGACTCAGAGTCTCCTTTTGAGCGAGATATTTGTATAGAGGATTCTCAGGATTTTGAAGATGACCGAGGTTATAACCTATCTCCTGATTTGTTGAGGATGGTAGAACAAGATGAGAAACAAATCCTACCTCACAAAGAATTAGTAGAAATTGTAGGCTTAAGAGAGGAACAAAAGGTGAAGATCGGGACTTGTATCAGTGTGGAGATGAAGCAAGACCTTATCAAATTACTTCAAGAATTCAAAGATGTCTTCGCATAGTCATACCAAGATATGCCTGGGTTGAACACTGATATTGTGGTGCATCGACTCCCTATAAAGGAAGAATGTAAGCCGGTTCAGCAAAAAGTCCGAAGGATGAGGCTCGACGTCTTGTTAAAAATAAAAAAAGAGGTTAGAAAATAGTTTGACGCTGGATTTTTAAAGGTGACAAAATACTCAGAATGGGTAGCCAACATCGTCTCTATCCTTAAAAAGGATGGAAAAGTACGAATGTGTGTAGACTACAGAGATTTGAATAAAGCTAGCCCGAAAGATAATTTTCCACTGCCTCATATTGACACGCTAGTGGACAACACGGCAGGGCACTCACTATTCTCCTTCATGGACAGTTTCTCCGGATACAACCAGATCAAGATGCACCCTGAAGACATGGAGAAAATCACATTTGTAACCATGTGGGGCACATTCTGCTACAAGGTGATGACATTTGGACTGAAAAATTCAGGGGCAACAAATCAAATGGCCATGGTAACCCTATTTCACGACATGATGCACAAGAAAATCGAAGTTTATGTCAACGATATGATCACAAAGTCCCAAACAGAGAAGGAGCACATACAAGTCTTGAGGAAATTGTTCTTCAGATTGAGAAAGTTTTAGCTAAAACTCAATCCAGCAAAATGTACTTTCGGAGCCAAGTTTGAAAAGCTTCTCGAATTCGTGGTTAGTGAGAAAGGAATTGAGATCGACCCAGACAAAGTCAAAGCTATACAAGAGCTATCTCCGCCGCATACCCAGAAAGAAGTTTGAGGTTTTCTAGGAAGATTAAATTACATCGCTCGATTTATTTCACAATTAACTGAGGAATATGACTCCATTTTTCGTCAAGATGTTCATACCCAGGTGTATGGGATGAAAAATGCCAAAGGACTTTCGACAAGGTTAAACAGTACTTATCCAATGCTCCGGTGCTGATGCCACCTAAACCAAATAAGCCATTGATACTGTATTTGGCAGTATTTGAGAATTCTATAGGATGTGTACTTGGCCAGCATGATGAATTAGGAATGAAAGAAAGAGCTATTTACTATCTTAGTAAAAAGTTCACTGAATGTGAGATAAGGTACTCGCCAATAGAGAAGTTGTGTTGTGCCCTGGTTTGGACAACCCGAAGGTTAAGGCAGTATATGTTGTATCACACTACTTGGATCATCTCAAAACTGGACCCTTTGAAGTACATGATGGAGTCGACAGCTCTGAATGGAAGGATAACCCGATGGAAAATTTCACTTTCTGAATTTGACATAATCTATGTGAACCAAAAAGCAGTAAAAGGGAGTGCAATAGTAGATTTTTTGGCCAATAGAGCTTTGAAAGATTACGAGCCCTTAAACTTTAATTTCCCGAATAAGAACCTGATGTGTTTTGCAACCACTGAAGAAGGTGCTCCAGAAGAACTTCCATGGAAACTAAACTTCGATGGGGCTTCAAATGCTATGGGTAATGGGATCGGGGCAGTCTTGGTATCCCCAAATGGAGATCATTATCTATTTGCTACTAAATTGGATTTCGATTGTACGAATAACATGGCAGAATACAAAGCGTGCATCATAGGTATCCGTGCAGCCATAGAACGTAAGATTAAAGTGCTAGAGGTGTATAGAGATTCTACGCTAATGATTTATCAATTCAAGGGATAATGGGAGACAAAAGATCCCAAGTTGATCGATTATCAAAAACTGGTCCTTGGATTGATTAAGGAGTTCGATGACATCACCTTCTACTACCTTCCACGAGACGAAAATCAGATGGCCGATGCTTTGGCTACCTTAGCTTCCATGATTAAGGTGAACAGACAAGAAGATGTAAAACCCATCTAGATGAGCATTTATGAAACTCCAGCTCACTGTTAATATAGAATAAAATGAAGAAAAAGATGATCACCCTTGGTATCACGATATATTGCAATATGTGAGGAATCGTGAGTACCCAAACCAGACAACCGAGAATGATAAAAGGACATTGAGAAGATTATCCATTAACTATGTCTTAGACGGGGAGATCCTATACAAAAGAAGAAAAGATCAAGTGCTATTGAGATGCGTAGACGCTGTAGAGGCTAAAAAAATCTTGGAAGAAGTCCATGAGGGCATCTGTAGGACACACGCTAATGGCTTTACAATGGCCGGGCAAATTATGAGATTCGGGTATTATTGGTTTACCATGGAAGGAAATTGTATCAATTACGCTAAGAGATGCCATAAATGCCAAATCTATGGAGACAAAATTCATGTGCCTCCTTCACCTCTACATGTCATAACTTCTCCATGGCCTTTCTCTATGTGGAGTATGGATGTGATTGGACCAATACCGCCAAAAGCTTTCAATGGGCATCGGTTCATCTTTTTTGGTTATCGATTACTTCACCAAATGGGTAAAAGCCACTTCATATGCCAATGTTACAAAATCGGTAGTGAGCAAATTCCTGAAAAAAGAGATCATATATAGATATGGAATGCCGGAGAGGATCATATCTGACAACGCATTAAACTTGAACAATAGTACGATAGCGAAGGTCTGCAGTCAATTCAAGATTAGACACCATAACTCTTCACCGTATCGCCTAAAAATGAATAGGGCAGTGGAGGCAGCTAATAAAAACATTAAGAAAATTATGGGGAAGATGACTGAGACCTATAAAGATTGGCATGAGAAGTTACCATTTGCCCTCTTTACTTATCGAACATCAGTCAGAACCTCTACTAGGGCAAACCCTTTCTCTTTGGTCTACGGAATGGAAGCGGTTTTGCCAATTGAAATTAAGATCTCGTCCCTTCGAGCGTTGGCGGAGCTAAAGTTAGATGAAGCAGAGTGGCTCCAATCTCGATATGATCAGTTGTCCTTGATTGAAGAAAAGAGGCTAAGAGCTATCCATCATGGACAGATATACCAAAAGCGGATGATTAGAACCTATGATAAAAATGTTCACCTTAGAGAATTCCGTGAGGGGGACCTGGTTTTGAAAAAGATCATTCCCATACAAAACGATTTCAAAGGGAAATGGATGTCAAACTGGGAAGGACCTTACATGGTGAAGAAAGCCTTTTCTGGAGAAGCATTGATTCTAACCGAGATGGATGGTAAAATTTTGTCCAATCCTGTGAATTTAGATTCCGTCAAGAAGTATTTCACCTAAAAGGGGGGAGGCCAAGGCGAAAACCCGCAAAGGGCGCCTTGAGACCAAAGGGGTTTTTGAGTTGAAAACCCGAAAACGGGTGACTCAAATTTTGAATATGGGGCATGTAGTAGTCTTGTCCTCTCAAATTAATAAGAAGGAAGAACATTACATGTTGAGGCATCAACAAAATACTTGAGATCTCCTGAATACATATTTAGCTCGAAATGGTCTTCGAGAAGTTTGAACAGAAAAACTCATGCTGCGATATTTAGCGCACCCTTTCCTCATCTTATTCATTTTGTACCTTAGCAATTTTGCTATCTTGATTCACTTTAAGTTTTGTTCTCAATAAAATTCTATCTTGTCCATTATGATAATCTCTTTCAAGCATTTTTCATTGAAACAACGATTCTTGGACCTATAATATTCACATAAAAGAAGTTATGCATATTACTCTGGAAAGTCTCTAAATAGTAGAAGGATCTGAAATAGGACCACTAGCCAGAACTAACCAGATTCAAAGGTTGAAAACATTAGAAAAGAAATAGTCTAAATGGTGACTATTTCTTCAGATTTTCTGTCAAAGACGCCGGCTAAACAAGAAGACACGGTAGCACATCAATGATAGAACCTTGATGAACAACAAGTGATGACAACCTAAGCATTAAAAAGGGGATCATTCTCGAAAAATGGCATTCTGTATTCATGCAAATATAATTCATATCATTCATCTAGTTAGGAGCATTTGACTCATTCTGATCATGGCATCCTAATTATTTGGCATAAACATAGGAAATTGATTCTACAGATCATGTTCCTAGAGGATGGTGTCGCAACATCGATGAATTTACAGATCTTATCTCCATGAGGCAGCAATGGAGCAGATCGAAGACGGAGAATCTTATCTCTTTGAAGTAGTAAGGGAGCAGATTTAAGCCACTAGCCTTATCTCCCTGAGCAGCAATAGAGCAAGCTGAAGATTGTAGATCTTATCTCCATAAGGTAGCAATGGAGCAGATCGAGGACGACAAATCTTATCTCCCTGAGGTAGCAATGGATCATATTCAAGCCACTAGCCTTGTCTCCCTGAGCAGCAGTGGAGTAGGCTGAAGATTGTAGATCTTATCTCTATAAGGTAGTAATGGAGCAAATCGAGGACGACGAATCTTATCTTCCTGAAGTAGCAAGGCAGCAGATTTAAACCACAAGTCTTATCTCTCTAAAGTTGCAGTGAAGCAGACTGAAGATAGCAGATCTTATCTCCCTGAAGTTGCAGTGGAGCAGATCGAAGCCACAATCCTTATCTCTCTGAAGTTGCAGTAGAGTAGTATAAAAGTCGCAAATCTATTCTCCCTGAAATTACATTGGAGTGGGTTGAAGCACTAATTCCTATACCTCTGAAGATATAGTAGATTGGAACGAGGTTACTTGAAGAAGAAAAGAAGTCGAGATTTAGCAGTCCAGGCAAAATTGGCCCTTTATAGTCTTTGCTCAATTCTCGTTACACGACAACAAGCAAAGAAGGGCAGCTGTAATAGGCCAATTTTGGCCTAGACTAAAAAATCAAAAACCGAGACCAACTAAATAAAAAGTCCATCAGTCCAGATATTACAAAATAGCTCAAAACAATTACAATGGCCCAATACCCAAAAACCCAATTCTAAACCCAACTACCCTGGCCCAAGACCAACCCTAGCCCAAAAACAAAAAAAAAAAAACCAAAACAGAAACCCTAGCCTTCTGCTTCGTCTACGCTGTTCCAGCGCTTCAGCAGCCACCATGCCTCCGTACACACCACGTCGAGCGCCACGTACCACCACGCCAACTGACCTTCGTACCTGCGAAGAAACAGACAAACAACAACAAGACAACAAATATAAAGGAAAATGAAATTTGTATTTTTATTTTTCGGATTTCGACTATAAAGCCAACTTTTTCATTGTAATTTTTTATGCACACAAAGTAATCAATTAGAAATCGAAACAATATTTGGCAAAAGAGGTGGTTCATTTATTCATCATTGTCTTTATTATTCTGTTTGGACTTTTTTTTCCTCTTTTCTCTTTTGTTTCCATTTGAAACTACTACAGAAATACGATAAAGTGAAAGATTTTACCTTTTTTTGGTGTGGGTATCTTCGGGTATCACTTCTCTGGTCTAGAAGCCAACGGATCCTTAGGGGTTCGGTTAAAGTTGCAACGGAAGAAGCCAAGGGTCAGAAGTTGATTGGTTTAGGGATTTTGGTGGCCCTAAATCTATTTTATGTGAAAGAAATGGGGGATTATATCGGGCTTTGGGCAACATTTCGGCCACCACCAACGGTGGTTACCTTCACTAGTACGAAGGGTGGCCGACGGAACTTAACAAAGCCCTAAGTCCCTTTCTGAAAAATTTAGGGATAACCCTTTTTTTTTAAGAAAATACTGCATAAATGGTTTTTTTTTTTGAAAAATTTGGACTTCATAATATGACCATACGATGTCGTTTTGGGATATAAGCCTAAATGGCTAAAACGACACCGTTTCACGCCATACTCACGCGGCCCGTCCCTAATCTATCAAGGATCCGCGTGTTTTGGACTGAGGGTCTATTTGCACCCTCAGTCCTTTCGCTTTGAGGCCGTTTTCAATTTAATCCCTATTTTAGTTTTCTTTTACTTTTTTTTTGAATTTATCCCTTCCATTTTTTTTATGTTTCATTTCGGTCCCTATCAAAGTTATGCGTTTTGGGGAGACAGGGCTATTGTCCTATTCAGTCCCCCATCTCATTCGCATATTACAATTTGGACCCGATATTTTATTTGTATTCTGATTTTTCCCTATTAATTTTGTTTTGATTTCGATTTAACCCAGATTTGATTAATTTCATTTTTCATAGTTTGTTTCTTTTTAAATGCTAAAATATAAATAATATTTATATACATTACATTTATCTATCTAGTTATTCATTACTTGTTTTATGTTTAGGCTCGATTTATCAATTCATTTATTTATTTATAATTCCTTTATCTCAAAAATATTCAATCCTAATATTATGTATATTATTTATTTAAATTGATGTGTATTATTTTGTATATCACTTACTTTAATTTTCTTCTTTTGATTTGTTTTAAAATTCGTTTATACATTGCTACTTCGTGTATTATTTATTTTATTTATTTTATCTTTTGATCTATTTCAAACTTTCACGTTTATTACTTATTTCAAAATTATGTATATAAATTAATTTTAAATTATTATATGTATTATAATTTCAGATGTCTTATTTTTTAATTATTAATTTTAAACTCATTTATCATTGTTTTAAAACTTGTTGCATTTTATTTGTGTTAATTGGCTTTATATTTCTTTTAAAATCGTTTCTTTGATTCATAAGTCTTTGAATGCTAACATTAGTATTTGCATGATGTATGATGTGAGCTTATTACTATTGTGTGTATCTTAATTTGCTTCTTTTTTTTAATTTTCATACTATTGTCATCCATTTGTATAGTATTTTATCCATGTATATTGTTCCATATTTGTAACTTCACCTTTCGTTCACAAGTGTTGCATTGTAATTTTCAACTTATTGTTCTAAAATTAATTATGTCATTTTATTTTAAGTCAAACTAATATATTTTAAGCTAGCTTTACAATTTTTTATTTGAAAATTTCCAAAAAAACAAAGGCGATGTTTGATGTTTGGAAATTTGGGAGATAGTGCCTTAACGTGCTGGGTTTCGATTCTCCATTTGTCCAAAATAATCAAATATCCCTTTAAAATTCCGTCCGTGTTTTCCAAATTTAAAAATAAGGCAATGTTCTATGTTTGGAAATCCGAGAAATTGTGCCTTAACCTATTGGGTTTCAGTTTTTCGTTGGTCCAAAAAATCGAATATCCTTTTGCAATTTTCAAATGTATGAGTTTTTGGAAATTAAGAATTGATCGTAGTTTCGAGGGTTTAAAGGATTGTGTCCTAACGTGCTAGATGTGATACTATATTCCTTTGAAACAAGAGAGTTTTAACGTCCCATTCGTGTCATTCAAATGTTTTTAAAAAAAATCGCATTTCAAAATATTTTTTTTAAACCTTAGACATAAGGACATTATTTAATCAATTTGGTAGCAATTTTGGGCGTAACGAGGGTGCTAATCTTTTCTTGTACATAACCGACTCCCGAACCCGTTTTCTCAAATTTCGTGGGCCAAAATTTGATGTTTTAATAAAATAAAGTGTTTTATTAGGCGACCCGATCACACCTAAACAAAAAGGATTGGTGGCAACTCCTTACCTTGTTTTAAAGTCGATCCCCGTTCGTTTTTCAAAATAAAAAATGGTTTCGACAGACATTATTGCCAATGCATAAGGGTGTGGGTTCGAATGTATTGAATTGTATTATTTTCTTATATATGAGTTTGGGAGGGGCTATGGGTAATTATAAGCATAATGTTAAAAATATCAAATATAATCAAAAGCTATAATAAGATTATTAAAAAAAATTTTAAAAGATTACTGTTAAATATGACTCCTATTTTCAGTCAAATTTAAAAAATAGTCTTTCAGTTAAACTCTGTTTACTTGTTTCAATCAAACACTGATTAGTTTAGATTATTTTATTATTATTTGATCTATGAATTTAGTCTATAAATAGGCTCTTTTACAACCTTAGAAAATACACCCATTAGAGATTAGAACTCATAACACATTTAGAGAATTTTGTGTTTACGTTTTGAGGGTTCTTTATTTTCGGGTTTTCGGGGTTTAGTCTTAATCTCCATCTTTTGTACTCTTCATTCTTTTGCCATTATAGTAAAATTATCTTTGCCCGTGGTTTTTTATCCTCTTTAGAGGGGTTTTTCCACTTTAAATTTGTGTGTTCAATTTCTCAATTTATTCAGCTATTTTACTTGTTCGCTGCTTAATCGAGTCGAAATCCTAACAAGTGGTATCAGCGCTAGTTCAATTTTCATAAATCAGTCCGTTCAGAGATGGCAACAACAAGGTTTGAAATTGAGAAGTTCGATGGTGAGACAAATTTCAATCTGTGGCAAGTTTGGATGATGGCAATTCTAGTTCAATCAGGCTTGAAAAAGGTTGTTATCGGGAAAAAGCCTGAGAATCTAAATAAAATAGAATGGGAAGAGCTTGATGAAAAGGCTTTATCTGCAATCCAGTTGTGCCTCACGAATACGGTATTGCAGGAGGTATTGATGGAGAAGACCTCATCTGCCTTGTGGAAAAGGTTAGAAACTATTTATGAGACTAAGTCTCTAGCTAACCGTTTAGTGTTGAAACGTCTATTTACGTTTCGCATGAACGAATGTGAGTTTCTTAGAGATCACATCAGTCAATTCATTACTCTTTTAAATGATTTAAAGAATGTTGAGGTTCATATTGACGATGAAGATCAGGCTATGCTATTATTGTGCTCTTTACCCCCTTCATACAAGTCATTCAGGGAGACCCTGATTTATGGCAGAGACAAACTCTCGTTCGAAGATGTGAAGGGTCATTTGTTGAGTAGAGACAAACTCGACAATGAGCTTCATTTGGATAGCAAGACAGATAGGCAAGCTTCCATTTTGGTAGCATCAAAGAAACGAGATAAAAGGTGTCGCTATTGTAAAAAGTTAGGTCACGTCAAAGCAGATTGTTATAAATTGCGAAATAAAAAAGCTGCTGAGAGTAACGAGGAAGATGTAGCTGGTGCTAATTTGGCCGATGAAAATAGGGATGATTTCTTGTTAGTGTCAACAATTGATAACACCAAGCTCACGTCCGAGTGGATCCTAGATTCAGGATGTTCTTTCCACATGTGTCCCAATAGAGAATGGTTCTCCACATACAGTTCGATTGAAAGTGGAGTTGTGCGCATGGGAAACGATTCATCTAGTGAGGTAATTGGTATTGGTACTGTTAAAATTAAGATGCACGATGGGACGATTAGGACACTCTCAGATGTCAGGTATGTACCTGATTTACGAAAGAATCTCATATCCTTAAGTATTTTAGACTTGAAAGGATGCAAAATCAACATCGAGTTGAGCGGTATTAAAGTATCTCGTGGAGCTCTCGTTTTGTTCAAAGGTAAAAGAACTGGCAGTCTTTATATTCTGGAAGGTTATACAGTGACCGGTGAAATCGGACGTCCCTCGTCCGTTACGGAGCTGAAGTCAACTTGTTTGGAGCGGAGGCAACTTGGTCATAGAAGGGAAAAAGGTATGACTGTTTCGTTGAACAGAGGTTCTCTTTTGGATGCAGGTTTTGAAAAGTTAGAGCACTGTGTTCGTGAAAATCAGACCCGGGTTAGTTTTGATTTGGCAGTGTACAAGTCGAAAGCTAGAAGTCTTCCAGTTTCTAAGCACAAATTCGACTCAGTTAATTCCCTGCATAGTTCAAGATAGGCTCGTGGAGGGCTTTGACAAAGATGGTGTTGTGGAAATATGAGTCAAGGTGGAGATTTGTTAAATATGACTCCTATTTTCAGTCAAATTTGAAAAATAGTCTTTCAGTTAAACTCTGTTTACTTGTTTCAATCAAACACTGATTAGTTTAGATTATTTTATTATTACTTGATCTATGAATTTAGTCTATAAATAGGCTTTTTTACAACCTTAGAAAATACACCCATTAGAGATTAGAACTCATAACACATTTAGAGAATTTTGTGTTTACGTTTTGAGGGTTCTTTATTTTCAGGTTTTCGGGGTTTAGTCTTAATCTCCATCTTTTGTACTCTTCATTCTTTTGCCATTATAGTAAAATTATGTTTGCCCGTGGTTTTTTATCTTCTTTGGAGGGGTTTTTCCATGTTAAATTTGTGTGTTCAATTTCTCAATTTATTCCGCTATTTTACTTGTTCGTTGCTTAATCGGGTCGAAATCCTAACAGTTACTTATTCTTTCTCTAAAATAAAAAAATTATCGTTATCTTTTTTTATTATTAAGCAATGAGTTGTATTGCTAAATATTGTTAATCGTATTTGATTAAGTTTGTCTGAGAAATCTAATCGTATTTGGTTAAGTTTGTATGAGAAATCTTACTTTTATTTGTTTCTTTTATACCCTAACCGAAAGGTTTTCTCCCTCTCTTCTTTTCTATTGAGTGTAGGTTTCTCTTATTCATTTTTTGCTCTTTCGCTTGGGCTTTTTTCAGCCGTTTTCATTTCGAAGTTGGGGGATTTTACCCATTTTTCTTTCTCTATCTTTTTGTGGATTTTTTCTCTCATTTTTTCTTTTTTAAGAACCTTGGAGTTTCAAATCCTTCTTGGGGTTTTTCCAGGTCTTTTTCATACGGGTTGTGGATTGTGACTTTTTGGCTTTGTTTTGTTGAGTTTTTTTTACTTGGTTGAGTTTGCTGGGTTTTGTTGGTTTACTTTTTGCTAATTTGATGACTCATGGAGACTAGTCTAAGACCCCCTTTGACGCATCCGAAACTACTACGTGGAGTATTTCAAAGACGGCCACTGCTCACTCTGTTGAGTAGTGCCTGAAGGAAGCTCACCTATAATCTGATTCTTAGGTGATGAAGAGGAAACTACTTTGTTATCTTAGTCCCACATCTTTTAGTTTAAACTTAATTCTTTCAATCCCTTGTTTTTGTACCAACCTTCATGAACTAGTTGAAATGGAAAACTGAGGGTAAAACGGGGCAAACGTATTTGCGTGGCTCCTCTTCGTGAATGGCTAAGATCTCATTCCATGGTCATGATTCCCCCATTTTGACTATTTAGAAGGGCTAATGTGTTTGTTTGTTAGGGTATCTTTCTGTCTCTTTTGTTCTGCCTAAGTTTTAACTTGCTTGTTTGTATGTCCTCATTTAGACCTTTTGTGAACTTTGGTGATATAAAATCCATCTTCCGATTTGACCAATATTTGTTTTAGTTTTGAAGTGTTTCTTAAATTTTGAGTAAATTTAAGAGTGTTTGAATCAATTGGTTTTTAATATTATATTAAAACTATATAATTATCAACAAATGTGTTGACAATGGTTTCGAGTAATAAATGGTGAAAGGTTGCTCGATTGTGTTTGTGTCAAATCTTTTGCCCAGATTATGGTAGAATGGTCTATAGAAGATCTTAGAGTTTCGTGGATATGTCATATAGACACGTTTATCCCAAAGAATAAAAAATTGGAGAGAAGATTTGGCTTTGTGAGGCTTTCCAACATCATTGATGCAAAAAGAGCGATTATTAGTCTAAACAATTTTGGTATTTTCGGTTACCATGTTAGAGTAGAAACGCTTATTTGAAGAGAGTTAGAAGTGTTTCGAATGAGATGAGAATATGCTTGAGACTAGAATCTTGGTGGATTAGTACGAAGGTAACACCCTCGAACCCGAGCCATTGACAGCTTGATTAAACAACGTTACATTCAATGCCCGGAGATATCTTCATTTTCTTAGTAGTAAGACATCTCCAGCATATTTATATATTTGATCTATGTCGATAATCAATGACTTTAAGCTCATCTATTTGGTCTAAATACGCTTTAAAGATTAATTGATTTTTTTATTTTATTTTTTCTTATTTTATCTATAGCAGAAACAACCAGAAAATATATTCTTTACTAAATTAATTATTTATAATAGTATTTTATCTTAAATTTTAGTAAAATTAGTTCTCTTCTTAAGTGAAATAAAAATAATAAATTTTATATAAAAATTATTAATTATATTTTATTACATGAAAATAATCTTTAATAAATAAATTACACTTATAAATTTTATTAATGATACAATCTAAATCCATCTAATTAATAAAATTATTAATATATTATAGTTTTTAATTTAAAAATCTTAAAATATCAAATATGATTTAAATCTTAAATGTTGTTATAGGTGTCTTGAGTGTTGTCACAAATATATAACATCCATCTCTTTATAACATCCAAAATTTTGACAGATAAATGAGGCTATTCTGAAAAGGATTTACTATATTTAGGCTTAAATTTTAATTCCTTTTTATGTTTTTAAATCCACTTTACTCCATTTTTTGGGTAAACTACAATCAATGTCATTAAGCTATTAATAAATTTACGTTTGGGTCACTCAGCCTCAATAAGTTACAAATGATCACTAAATTATTCAAAAGTTTTTATTTAAGTCATTAGGCTTTTAAAATCTCCGCTATATAGCATTATCTGTTTGCAATACCTGCACCAATCGAAAGCTCTTATTCCACTTCTCTTTTACAATTCAGTTTTTTCATTAAACAACTTTCAACGTTAAAAATCTATTAACCAAAATTCAGACAATTTTCTTCTCAGATCTTCGACACTGATCGTCAGATCAACTTGGATCTAAGGTATGTTCTTCTAATTATTTATAAGTATTGATCTATCATACCGATCGTTGAATCGTCGCTTTGAAGCTCACTAGCCGAACTTTAAAACACACACACACTTAACAACCCGATGTCTTAAATAAAAACTTTTAAATAACTCAATGACTTAAAAAAATTTCAAATAATTCAATAATCAATTTATAACTTTTTAAAATTAAGTAACCATAACGTAAACGTATAGTTATCTTTTTTTTAATTACTAAATTTAATATTACTTATTGTGTACCCACTTATTTATATATCTTTAACTAAAAAATCGATCGTACCTTCTAAATTTTGGATTACTTAGAGTTGGGTTGCCACTAGATTTTTTTTCTCCTACTTTTTATTTCATTTAATATTAAAAAAATAAAGTAACAAATTATTTTCTAATAAAAAGTTTTTAAATAAGACGAAACTGAATGAACCTAAAATACAAAATAACTTGATAAAATCCTGCCTATTCAAATAATCCAATCTATAAACCAACCTAATTTTAAAATACAAGTGGTACAAAATTAATCCTACATATCATATATGTTGGCATATGTTGAGGCAAGTTTGTCTCTGTGGCCCTAGCTAATTTTACTTTGTTTCTGTGGATTTTATTATAATTAAGTATTTATTTTACTGGTTAAGTGATTGGAGTGTATGTTTGAGGTCTTCGGCTTAAGTCTCACTTTTGGAAAATATTTTATTTTTGGTCTTAGCCTTATCCCTTTTAGGTAGGCTTATGTTATATTCTTGGTAAACTCATATCAAATGAGTTTGCTGGTTTAAGTGGTAACGTGTTAGCTTCCCTTGAGGTCCCATGTTTGAGATTCTATGTGAACGAGAATGATAATTTTTGCTTCGGTTGTCTGATAGAGGTTCGGTAGAGTTGAAATTCTATGGTGGTTGGATGAGAATCTGATGTCGATTTTAGTGGGTAATTGAGGAATTTAGTGGTTATTGTTTTTTTTAAATTTTTTCCCCAAAATCCCTCTCCACTTTTGGATGTTTCTTTTTTTTCTTTTCCAAAATTTTTTCTGATGTTTTTCTTCCCCTTTTCTTTCTCTGCAAAAATTTGCTGTTGCGTCCCTTTTCAATTCCGAACGCCATTTGTGTTGCCGTCCCTATGTCTTTTGGGGGGTTCTTCGATTCGTTCCGAATAGGTAAGCTATTGAGTTGTTCTTTTTCATTTTGCATCGTAGGGGATTTTTAGTTATGTGTAACAGAATCCTTTGATTGTGTTCGTACTTCTCTTTTATGGGAAAGGCAAGAAGTGACTTGTGCTCCCTCACCAATTTGAGTATTGTGTGTTTCGGCTTATTGGTGGTAAGTGAATTGCGCATAATTCGATTTTGAAAGGTTTTTATCAAAATCTAATTCTTCGTTAAATTCATAAGTTGGTTGCTAATTTGTCATTAAGATGCTGTTTCTTAGGTTTCGAAGGGCTCGAGATTGATGTAGCAACAAAAATAAATCAGGTGTATAACGAAAACACGAGAAAATGAGGTTCGATGAAAGCCAAAAAAATGGTCTGTCGACGCCACATAGGCGTGTGCCCGGTCATGTGCGATACACGACCGTGTGATGGGTGAATTTGTGGTAGTATGAGCCACACAGGCAAGGCTAATCTGAGCGTGTGGGCCCACACGGGCATATAGGCCTATAATTTTGAAATTTTCCCTCAGGTCACATACGTCGTTCCAATCGACTGTGAGCCTTCCGTAGGGTCGGTAAGGGCAAAACAAACCCTAATACATGATATCTGCTAATCTGATAGATTGATTGGAGCATTTAGAAATTGATATGCATAATTTGACTGGTTCGTAATAGCATGTATGTTATCTGTATATAACTATGCGGGACTGTTAATTCTGTTATATCTGTTATCTGATATATGTATATGTGTTTGGGGTGAGATTTGTATATGTTGAGGAAATGTTCTGCGCAACGACATTTCGCAGATATACTGGCAGCTTAATAGCAACTATTCTGATAAGTGTTGTAAGGACACTATGTGGTGTGTAGGGATGGGTAGGTGTTTTATACCCCACATTGTGTTGAGATGATCGAAGATAGTGTGTAGAGGATGGGGGTAGGACCTTGCATATCTGTATGTTCTGATAATCCGATTCTAATATTATCTAATTCTGTTAAAAACCTATGTTCATATTTGATCGTATCTGATCTGCTACATGAGAAACTTGAGTTTATGTGCATGCATGTCTTTGTTACGTTACAAAATGAGTTTTTTGAAAACTCACATTCGTTTGTCTGTTCTGTTCAGGTAATCCTTAAGCATAAGCAGGTCATTGCAACAGAGGCTCAGCAGTGACCACTGGTCTGGAAACTATTTTTAATTATTAAATTATTTAATTTTCAGGATTTTCTTTGAGAGTTTTGTAATTTTAGGACTCTCTGAACTGTTGTTTATAATTTTGGTTTTGGATGCGTTTTGATTTTTAAACTGCGATGTTTGGTAAACAATGGTTTTACGTAAATAAATGTTTTTGAAAATACAAGCTCAATTTTCAACTACAATGACTTACAAACTTCCGCTGCAAATTTACAATTTACTTAAAAGGATAATAAATGACAGTTTCATTTGAAGAGTATAATAAGTTTTTTTCGAAAATGTGGACTCTTTTAGTAACAATTAATACGAAAAACTTTTAACTTGAAAGTTTTGTTTCAAAACCCTTCTTTGAAACATTTCCAGATTCGACCATAAAGTCTAGGTCGAGTTTGGGATGTTATAGGAAGATTTTAGAATAAACGCATTGGGCTGTTTATTTTGAAGATATTTGGACGTGTAAAAAATCACATCTTTAAAATAACAACCCGAAAAGTTTACAAAAGTATAAAATAAGAATAAATAGTAGAAAGTCTAAATAGAATGGCCGAGCTCCTGGTACGCTGACCGCCTAAGCCCGAGGGTTACCTGAAATTCAAGCAAATAGACAAAATGAGTTTACAAATTCAGTATGTAACCTATCTAATCAATTAAGCGGAATAATAACAAACACGCTTTCAGATATTATTATTCAGGCAGTTTTTCGATTCAAAAATGGAAACAGAGTACGTCAGAGTTAGATACAAATACATATACAGAGCTTATCAGATACAGACGCAGATACTTATATAGAGTTTATCAGATACAGATGCATAATCCTACCCTCATCCACTACACACCATCTCTGTCCACCCCTACACACCATATAGGGAATCAAGTACCCATCCATCCCTGCACACCGTATAGTGATTGTATGTCATGTTTCAAAATGATTGTAAACTAGGTGCCATATTAAAGTGCAATAAATTGCTAAAATCAAATATATGTGGCTTAGTGATAAGTGATAAAAGTAGCATGTTTTAATCTCGTTCTTAATGTGTTTTTAGATTATTATTTTTGCAAATTGGTGAATTTTATGGTCCTGATCATTTAAATTCGTGTTTCTATACTTAGGAGAGCATTTGGGAGCAAAAGGAGTGAAAAACAAGCGAAGATTGGACAATCAAAGCAGATTTCAGAAGCCATACGGGCTGGGCCTTCCCACATAGGCTGGACATACAACCATGTGTCAGACTGTGTTGATTTCGCAAGTCACATTCCAAACACGCGGAAAAATATTTTTTTTATGGAAGAAGAGAATAGGAAGCCATCAGAGACTATTGAAGAAAACAACTTGAAGAACACCATTAAAGCCGACTCTGAAGCATATTTCCATCAAGATTGAAGTTCTCTTTTTAATTTCTTTAAAGTTTTTATGAGTTTCTTTATTTCTTATGGTTATACTGTCGTTGAGATGTTTTTATCTAAAATTATGAACTAATTCTCTAGATACCTAGAGGAGATGAAACCTATGATAAATTCTATTATTTGATTTCTATTTACACGATAAATACTTGAATCTTTTTCTCAATTAAGTGTGCTTATCTCCTATTTTAATATTTCTTGAATATTAATTCATGTTTAATGTGCTTAAATAAGAGGAGGAAGAATCATTGTTTAATAGTAGATCTAGCATAATTAACTGGAGTTGCATGCAATCCTAGAAATAGGACAACAAAAATCTACCAAATTAGAGTCAAATCTAATAGGGAAATCGATAGATCAAGTTAATGCGACAATAGGGGTTTTAATTAGAAAGAAATTTTAATTAATCAACCTAAAGTCATTGCTCTTAGTCTTGAAAGGGATATTAGCATAATTTAGATATTTCTACAGATCAAGATACCAAGTGAACAAATCGTTTAATTTAGATTCATAATGATAAATGAAGTCTAGGAAGATTCTTTCTTGGGTATTGTTTAGTTTCTTAGTTATTATTCAAATAAATTCTTGATTTATTATTTGCTGAGTTCTTTAGTTAATTAATTTAGCAGATTCTAGTTTAAACAAATCACTCAAATTTGTCGGTTAAATAATAGGAAAATGGTAATTACTAGTACTTTAAGTTCTTGTAGATACGATATCTTTACTCACCATAGCTATACTATTTAACAATAGGTGGACTTGCCTTTGTCGTACTTTTAGTTAGTTTCGTGACTATCACTTAGCCACCAGAATTGATAGACTATTAAACTGCCACACTTCCTCATTTACACAAATCCCAACCCAATGCAGATACAGAGCTATCAAATATCAGAGATGCGTATACAGTGATACAGATTCAGATCATATTCAGATAGTGCAGATCGTACACATATAGCAGATATCACATTAGATATGTGTGCAAATAATGGATTTTTCATCATCATGTCATCAAATACCAAGTTATATGGACTAATTCAAGTCATACGAACCACACGAAAGGCCTACATTCAATTTGAACGACGTTTACGGACCTAAGGAGAAATTCAGATTTTTGGTCCACACACTTGTGTGAATTCACACGGTCATCATAACTGGTCCGCGTGGCCCACATGGCCTGGCACACAGCCATGTGGCTCATATTAGTGGCTTACTCTAACTGTTACACGACCATGTGACCCAAGTCAAAGAGTTACACGGTCTAGACACATGTTCTTGTTATTCACCTATATGTCTAAAAAGGAGAAATTGCAAGAACAAGCAGAAAAGTTCAATTTTGACAAACAAAAAGCAAAAGCTAACAAAAACTAGAGAAGAAAGAACACAATTTCCTTAATAATTCAACCGCAAGATCAACAGAAGAAAGAAAGAAAGAAAAATACCAGTGAAAGGAAAAAAACACAGTAGGAAGAAGATGTTGGCGATTGGCCTTATTAAACAATGAATAAGTAAAAATAGTGGAAAATTTGAGAAATTAAGCACACAAATTTAACGTGGAAAAACCCTTCCAAAGAGGATAAAAAACCATGAGCAGGGGCGAAGTCAGAAAAATTTTTTAGAGGGGCTGGATGAAGTTTTAATTTTTTATAGTTTATATCTTTATAATTGTAAAGGATTAAATCAAATTTTTATAATTTTACGGGGGCCAAAGTGAAATTTTACCTTTACTAATTTAAATTTTTTTAAAAAAAAATTTAAGGGCTTAAAAAATAATTTTACATTTTAATGGGAGCCGGGGCCCATGCCAGCCCCTCTGCCTTCGCCCCTAACCATGAGCAAAGATAATTATACTATAATGGCAAAAGAATGAGATTACAAAAGATGGAGATAAAAAAACTAAACCCTAAAAACAAATAACCCTCAAACGTAAACACAAAATTCTCTAAAAATGTTATGAGTTCTAATCTCTAATAGGTGTATTTTTTAATGTTGTAAAAGAGTCTATTTATAAGCTAAATTCATAGGTTAAATAATAATAAAATAATCTAGACTAATTAGAATTTGATTGAAACAAATAAACAAAGTTTAACTAAAAGATTATTTATCAAATTTGACTGAAATATGAGTCACACTCAATAAATCTCCACTTTGACTCATATTTTCACAATGTCATATTTGCAAAAGCCCGCCATCGGCCTATCTTGAATTATGTAAGGAATTAACTAAGTCGAATCTATGCTTAGAAACTGGAAGACCTCTAGCCTTCGACTTGTACATTGCCAAATCAAAACTAAATTGGTCTAATTTTCATGAGTACAGTGCCCGAACTTTTCAAAACTTGCATCTAAAAGAGAATCTCTCTTCAATGAAATAGTCGTACATTTTTCCCTCCTATGACTAGGTTGCCTCCGCTCCAAATGAGTTGACTTCGATTCCGTAATAGATGAGGGATGTCCAATTTCACCGGTCACCGTAAAACCTTCCATAATATAAAGACTATAGGTTTTTTTACCTTTTAACAAAACAAGAGCTCTATGAGATACCTTAATGTCGCTCGACTCGATGTTGATTCTGCAATCTTTTGAGTCTAAAATACTCAAGGAGATGAGATTCTTTTGTAAATCAGGTACATACCTGACATCTGAAAGTGTCCTAATCGTCCCATCGTGCATCCTAATTTTAACATTACTAATACCAATTCCCTTACTGGATGAATCGTTTCTTATGCGCACAACTCCACCTTCAACTGAACTATATGTAAAGAACCATTCTCTATTGGGACACATGTGGAAAGAACATCCCAAATCTGGGATCCATTCGGACGTAAGCTCAGATTTCGCTCGTTGAAACTAACAAGAAATCGTCACCACTTTCTTCGGCTAAACTAGCACCAGCTACATCTTTCTCGTTACCCTCAGTAGCCCTTTTATTTCGCAATTTATAACAATATGCTTTGACGTGACCTAACTTTTTACAGTAGCAACACCTTTTGTCTCTCTTCTTTGATGCTACCAAAATGGAAGTTTGCCTATTTGCCTTGCTATCTGAACCAAACTCATTGTCGAGCTTGTCTCTACTCAACAAATGACCATTCACATCTTCGAACGAGAGTTTGTCTCTGCCATAAATTAGGGTCTTCCTAAAAGACTTGTATGAATGAGGTAAAAAGCACAATAATAGCATAGCTTAATCTTCATCGTTAATTTGAACCTCAACGTTCTTTAAATCATTTAAAAGAGTAATGAATTGACTGATGTGATCTTTAAGAAGCTCACCTTCGTTCATGCGAAATGTAAATAGGCGTTGTTTCAACACTAAACTAGAGATTTAGCCGCATAAAAAGTTTTTAACATTTTCCACAAGGTAAATGAGGTCTTATCCATCAATACCTCCTGCAATACAGTATTAAGAGGCACAACTGGATTGCAGACAAGGTCTTTTCATCAAACTTTTCTCATTCTACTTGATTTAGATTCTCAGGCTTTTTCTCGATACCAACCCTTTTCAGGCCGGTTTGAACTTGAATTGCCATCATCCGACTTGCCACAAATTGAAATTTATGATACCATCGAACGTCTCAATTTCAAACCTTGTTGCTGCCATTTCTGAACCAGCTGATCTATGAAAATTAAACTAGCTTTGATACCACTTGTTGGGGATCGATCCGATTAAACAACGAATAAGTAAAGATAGCAGAAGAAATTGCGAAATTGAACAGACAAATTTAACGTGGAGAAACCCCTCCAAAGAGGATAAAAAACCATAGGCAAAGATAATTATACTATAATGGAAAACGAACGAAGAGTACAAAAGATGGAGATAAAAAACTAAACATCGAAAACAAAGAATCCTCAAAATGTAAATACAAAATTCTCAAAAAGTGTTGTAAGTTCTAATCTCTAGTGGGTGGGTTTTCTAAAGTTGTAAGAGAGCCTATTTATAGGCTAAATTCATAGGTCAAATAATAATAAAATAATCTAGACTAAATTATTTCTCAAATTTGATTGAAATAGAAGTCACACTCAACAGAAGAAGATAGGGACATGAAGAGAAATTTTAGAAAAATAAAAGAATTTAATTGTTTTAAAATAAATTAATTAAATAAAGTAGCATAAAAATATATTTTTCCCTAACTTTCGTGATAACTCAAACACAAAACCTAAGGAACACAGAAACTTAACCATTGAACCACTAGAGTCATCGTTAACACAAGATTACACAGAATTAAACTTAGGTTGCATGTTCACATATAAAGGTTGAATCAAATGAATAACAAAATTTTCTAGAAGTGGGACTTCAACCCTTAATCTCAAACACACAATTAAGGCTCTAAAGAAAATATATATTTAATGACAAAATTTACCAGGCAAAAGTTTAATTTTTAGGGTGTTACAACTTGAAATTATTATGGAAGTGATATCTTATGCTGATTTTTAGTCTTCTTTTATAAAGAAGAGATTAGATTATAATTCTTATGTAAACAAAACTTAAGTAGTATATAAACTTAAGTTTTTCCTAAGGTAAGGATAACCAAGAGTTATAATCGTTTGATATAGCACATATTTGTTGAAGTGAGGCATGTGTATGTGTGCATTATTTCTGTAAGCAATTAAGAGAGTCTCTTGAGTTACAAAGCTAAGTTTTTGAGGAAGAACTTTCTTTAATATGAAAAAAATGTATATATACCCTTTTAATTTAACTATTTTTTATGTTAATGTTTCTAAAATTTTACGTTTAAAATAAACATTTAATTATATAAAAAATTTAAAAAGTTAATTTATCCATATAAATAATTAATTATTTATTTATATTTTATCTATAACAACTTGTTAAGTGAATACTTTAAAATTTTTATGTTTCAAATAAATTGTTAATTAAATAAACAAAAGTTAAAAAATAATTAATCTGTTAAATTTAACTTATATAAATAAATAAATTATTTAATTATCTTTAAAAGAAGAAAAAATATAGACATTAGATAAAAAAAATAGAGGTACACTACTTGTCTTAATATTGATGCTTGTGTAGCTTATTATATCTATAATTTCATGAGATAATAGAAATTTTGGAACGTGATTGAAGATTAAATTTTTATATACTAGAATTGAGGATTTTTAAAAATAAAATACTTTTCTTACCTATTTTATAATTCATATTTGAAATTTGTTACAACCCACTTTATGTTTTTTTAAATATTATAATTGATTAAAATTAGTATATAATTTACATTTTTTAAGCTCTCAGCGTGAATATTGGTTAGTAATTTTTTTAAATATTTCTTTTGATTACTATTAGAACATCCGTATTAAATTTTTGGGTAATCTACAAAAATAGTAACTTTTGTTTGTTTCAGGTTACATTTTGTCACTTATGTTTGAAATGTTACGTTTTAGTCACTTATGTTATTATTTTGTTATGAAGTGATCACTCTACCGTTAAGTTCCGTTATCTCTCTAACGGTAATCCTACGTGGCAGTCCAACTAGATTTTAAGTGCCAACTTGGATTTCTAAATGGGATAAAAATATATTTTTAATTAAAAATTTAATTAATTAAAATTTTCAAACCTAAACCTTAACTAAAAAAAATTGTTCATATCCTCTTTTTAATTTTTCTTCCATCTCTTCTTTTTTTCAATAGTTTTTTTTTCCTCATTTGATTGGAAAAACTATTATTAAGATCAAAATAGTTGAAATCAAATTGACTGCTTCATAAAGTTGAATTCAATAGAAGGTTCAGGTATGTCTTCTTTGTATTTCTCTATCTCTTTTATTCAGTACTGAAAAACAAAAGATTAGATTTTTTATTGTTTAATGAAAACCCTAAATTAGAATTCTTGATATTTTCTTCTACTTTTTAAATTGTTTGTAAACATGTATTTTATTTTGTATCAATAGACATCCCATAAAATACAACCAGAAACATGTTTCATTCAAACTAATTTTAAAATTTTCAGAAAAGGGTTGTTACTTTCATTGTTCTTGTTCCTAATTATTATATTTTCTAGTTCTTTCACAGTTCTTGAATAATTGGTTTCTCAATCAAATTTTTTCTGATCTGAATAAACTTGTATGTTCACAATCTCTTTGAGGGTATTCCAGATTATTCTTTCTTATTGCTGATTTCAACTATTTTGATCTTAATAATAGTTTTTCCAGCCAAATGAAAAAAAAAACCCATTGAAAAAAATAAGAGACAGAAGAAAAATTAAAAAGAGGAGATGAACAGTTTTTTAGTTAAGGTTTAGGATTGAAAATTTTAATTTATTAAATTTTTTACTTAAAAATTTATTTTTATCCCAGTTAAAAATCTAAGTTGGCACCTAAAATCTAGTTGGACTGCTACCTACAATTACCGTTAGAGAGATAACGGAACTTAACGGCAAAATGATCACTTCGTAACAAAATAATAACATAAGTGACTAAAACGTAACATTTAAAACATAAGTGACTAAAATGTAACCTGAGACAAATAAAAGTGACTATTTTTGTAGATTGCCCTAAATTTTTATAACAAAAAAATCAGATATGACACATGTCAATTTTAAATTACTACTTGCTAAAATTGTAGGTCAAAAAAAAAAAAGAAAAAACCTTTCCCGTTTTTGTAGAAATTTCCAAAATTTAAACAAGATAAAATAAATTGAGTGGGACACAAATATTTTCAATGTTCCACAATTTGGGTTGCTATGTGTCGGACTTCAATTTTCCTTTAGTTGATTGCTATTTAGATTTATATGAAACTCCTAATGACAATTGTAACAAGTAAAATTATTATAAAATTGCTTTTTTTATGTTTTATTTTTACTTATTTTATCTATAGCAAAAACAATTAGAAAATATAAAATATACTCTTTACTAAATTAATTATCTATAATCATTTTTTATCTTAAATTTTAGTAAAATTAATTCTGTTCTTAAGTGAAATAAAAATAAATAAATTTTAGTTAAAATATTATTTTAATAAAATATTTAAATTTTATATAAAAAAATATTAATTATATTTTATTACATGAAAATAATCTTTAATAAATAAAATGACACTTGTAAATTTTATTAATGATACAACCAAAGTATCTCTAATTAATAACATTATTAATATATTATAGTTTTTAATTTAAAAATATTAGAAAATCAAATATGATCTATGAAAAAGATTTATTGGATTTAGGCTCAAAATTTAATTCTTTTTTTATGTTTTTTAATCCACTTTACTCCATTTTTGGGTAAGCTAGAAATTAAGGTCACTAAATTATTAGTATATTCACGTTTGGGTCACTCAGCTTAAAAAAGTTACAAAATGATCACTACACTATTCAAAAGTTTTTATTTAAGTCATTAAGCTTTTAAAGTCTTTGTTATATAGCCTTCTCTGTTCGCACCGCCTGCACCAATCAAAAGTTCTCCTTTCCTTTCTCTTTTAAAATTCATTTTTTTCATTAAACAACTTTAAACTTTAAGAATCTGTGAACCAAAATCTAGACAATTTTCCTCTCAAATCTTCGACACTAATCAACTTAGATCTAAGGTATGTTCTACTTATTGATGAGTATTGATCTATTGTACCAATCATCGAATCAATGCTTTGGATCTCGCTAGCCGAACTTTAAAAAAACACACTCAACACAATTTCTTAAAGAAAAACTTTTGAATAGTTCAATTAGCTAAATGAAAACTTTCAATAATTCAATAATCAATTTATACCTTTTTGAAATTGAGTGAAGATAATGTAACTTACTAACAGTTTAATCATTTTGATTATTGTTAATTTTATTTTGTAATTTTAATTCCTAAATTTAATACTATTTATTGCATACCGACTTATTTATTTATCTTTAACTAACATTTGAGTTTAATGTGGACATAGTAGAGTTGGGTTCCACTAAATATTTTTATTTGAGCCTACTTTTTAGATTGATATTTTTATTTATAACTAAATGCAAATAATTTTCTAATAAAAATAAATTTAAATAAGATGAAACTGAATTTACCTAAAATATAAAATAAATCCATAAAGATATTGACAGTCCACAAACTCCATATAAAGACATCCAAGCTCAAATAAGCTCCATAGCAATTCAAAACTTACAATATACTCAAGGAATAAGCAAATCTCAAACTTATTTCTCAATGGAACCAACATCCCAATCCTTGAATGAAGAGCAACGTCGAACCGCTAACTATCATCCCAGTATTTGGGATCCCACCGCCATCCTATCCTTTACCACTCCATACACTGTATGTTGTTTTGCATGCTAGGCTTGTGATAAATGTTATTATAAATATATGTTGCATGTAACAGCCTTTTTCTTTTGAATTTTAGTACGAACTCTATGCTACACAATTGGAGGATCTGAAACAAAAGGTTATGAAATTGCTTGCCTCAACGAAAGACACAACTGCCTTGTTGAAGCTAATAGATTCAATGAAGAGGCTTGGAGTGGCCTACCATTTTCAGGAACAGATTCAACAGGCTTTCAATCAATTGAATTCGGATCTAAATCTTGTCTCCAATGATCTTTCCACAGTAGCATTGCATTTTCGGCTCCTACGAGAGGATTGTTATCCTATTACTGCAAGTTTGTTTGTTTGTTTCTGGATGCTTCAGAATTGTTAGCTTATTAAGCACGGTCACGTTACAAACAAATTATATCCTTTTCTTGTAACACCTTAAACCCGGCCTAAAAGTTTAAACTGAATCCCGAATGCTATATTAATCATCGAATTGATCGTAGGAAAATTTTACCCAAAACAAATTGTCTCAAATTCCACTACAACATTTTAAAGTTTAACAGACCGAAAATAATTAAAACGGTAGCTTCTAATCAAAAAAGTTATAGTTAAGTTTAATAACTGTACAAAATAAAAAGTTCGATTGAAAATTTAAAAATAAACTTGTACCACAGTTTTATAAAACCCTTTAGTTCAAAATCAAATAACGAAATAGAAACTGAAAATAAGAACTGATAATTTATTGTTCACCGAGACTGTCCGAGACCTTCGTATATCGAGTCTAGCGCCAAAATTTAAAAATGTACCTGAAAGGGGAAACACTAAAGGGGTGAGCTACATGAGCCCAATGTGAGTTCATAACGGGACTTAAAACAGAATTACAAAACTCAGTTCCATAGCGCAATAGACTTTAAGATACAAGTAGAAACAGATACCAGATAAGGAACCAATGCCCCGACACGCAATCAGAACAGAGCACACCAAGTACAAACAGAACACTTAACACACTTGTTGTTCAGACAAACAGAATGCAATCAGATAATCTTACACCCAAACAGATGCACATGAATGTAGTCAGGTACCAAAACCCACCCATCCAGCCAACACACCTCTCCGTCCCCTGATCACACCCCAAAAGAGCTGTTAAAGCTCATCCAACTAATCACACCAATTAGGACCTCGAAAGGCCCATCCAACCCTACACTCTATGAATGTGGGCTATGCCACTCAGAATATTATACGTAGCAAAGCTAGCGTATATGCAGTACAGTGCAATATGGTAGTCTGTTGTACAGTCATATTGCAGTTTAAACTGTCAGATCAGATAAGGGTATGCAACAAAGCTGACGTACGTGCGGTACAGTGCGGTAAATCACTGTACAAATAAGCTTGCAGTTAAACTGCCAGATCAGAATAAAAACAGTCTTCCTTCTCTTCACAACCCAACCCGAAGTACTTTATGCAAGTGCATCCATGCATTCAGTCCCACGGAAATAATAAACACGTCAACAGACAATCAGACAAAAGCAGATATGCACACATGCCCAAAAAACCAGATTCAGAATCAAACATCCCCTACAATAGTCGCAAACAACATATAAGCAAAATACATGGCCTCAGAAACCGAAAACGTAAACACCCTCACTAATACTTAGCCAAGGGTCGCAATACTCAAACATATTTTTAGATCAAAAACATACACAAACTAAAATTTGGTGTCTTAGTACCTCACGGTCATGTGCACCAGTCGTGTGGAAAACTTGGGTTGTGTGGGGGGTAAAAAATGCCCGTGTGGAGGGAGGCACACGCCCGTGTGGCAGAGGCACATGCCCATATGAACCGGGGACACTGTCGTGTGAACGGGCCGTGCAACTCACTGTCCAATTGTGCTAAAGTAGAATACAATGCAGACACGGTCGTGTGAGGGTCTCACACGCCCGTATGGGATCCCTAAATCCCCAAATTAGCCACACGGCCGTGTGGCGCCAAAACACCAAAATCCCTAATTCCCAAACATATATCCCGTGTGCCTAGGGGACACGGCCGTGTGTAAATCGATAAAAATCCCCAAATCGTCCATACGGCCGTATGGCTAGGCTGTGTGGCACCAAATCTTGCCCAAAAACCCTAATTCCTAAATACACACGGCTGTGTGAATCAGCATACGCCTGTGCGGCCACTCGTGTAGTCTCGAAACCACCCTAAAACAGCCCCAAAAAACATGTTTTCACCCACGAAGCACCTCTCAGCCCTCGATAGTTCAAAGTTATACCAAATCATACAATTCTAAGCAAAAACCAATAGTACAACATCGAAAATAATAGGTTTGTGAACGCGCACACACACTGTTGATTTTTCGATAAGTCGGATCAAAATCTACAAATAAATTAGAAAAGGTACAAAACCCACACGTGATTTGCAATCGAGGATGCCCAAACACTGACTCGACGACGAGGAAGAAACTCTCCAAAAGCCGCAAGCAACACCGATTTCAAAAAAATATATATGGCAAGAGAAAAAGAAAACAGAATGTCCAGAAAACAAAATAATTTCGAGATAAAAGTAAAATAAAAATAAACAGTTGTAAATATTAACTTAAAATGAAACGAAATAAAATATTTTTCCAAAATGCCCACACAAAGACTCGAACAAGAACCTTGAGGTATAATAACGCTCACTAAACCGCCAGACCAACAAGCCCATTCTAACACTTTAACATGCAACTAACCACAATAGCACACCCTATACTTAGACCCTAACCATAAAACTCAAATCTTCTAACCCTAAAATTCAGGGTTTACATTTCTTGTTTTCTTTTTAACTACTCCTGCAAAATTAAACAGATGTGTTGGAGAAATTTAAAGGTGAAGATGGGAGGTTCATGGGGAGCTTATGTGAGGATGTTGAAGGGCTTTTGAGATTGAATGAAGCTTCATTCATGGCAATACAAGGCGAAAAAATCCTTGAAGAAGCTAAGGCTTTTAGCAGTGAAAATCTCAAGAATGTAATAGCGAAACTAGAGAAAGTTGAGGCTAAGCAAGTTCAACGGTCATTGGAAGTTCCACTTTATTGGAGGATGGAAAGGATTGAAGCACGAAACTTCATTGATTCCTACGCCATGGATGATTCAAACAGCTCAGTTTTGCTTGAGCTGGCCAAGTTAGACTACAATCTTATCCAGTCAGTTTACCAACAAGAACTGAAACAATTTGCAGAGTAAGATTAATTTACTTCTAATATATGGTTTTTATTTTCGAAATTGTTTTTTTATTCATTGGATAAAAATTAGGTGGTGGAGGGAATTGGACTTCAAGGAGAAGCTTAGTTTCAGCCGAGATCGATTGATGGAAATATATTTTTGGGCTACCGGTTTGAGCTTTGAACCCCAATATGCCAAATGCAGGATTTGCTCCACTAAGTATGCATGCCTAGCAACTGTAGTTGACGACATCTATGATATATATGGATCGCTTGAAGAACTCGAATGTTTCACCAAAGCAGTCATCAGGTAATATATAGAGTCTTTCTTTTATAATATTTTTATAGCAGCCAAAATTGGGTTATTGATTATATGGATTTGCAATAGGTGGGATGTGAAGGCCGTCCAAGAACTTCCAGGGTACATGAGAGTAATGTTCTCAGGCATTTTAGACTTTACTAATGAATTAGCCCAACAGACCTTGAAAGACCATGGCCTCGACGTTCTGCCCTACATCAAAGAACAGGTAACAAGGAGAACTTGAGAATTAACATTTCGTAGAATTGGCTCTGATTTGTTGTTGTTACTTTCCAATTGCAGTGGGCTATACTTTGCAGAGCTTATATCACAGAAGCTAGATGGTTTTATGGAGGTCAAACTCCCACTTTCGATGAATATATTAAAAACGCATGGATTTCAACTGGAAGTCTTGGAGGGTTAGTTCTTCTTTGTTTTGTGGAGACAGACTCCATTGGTAATCAATTTCCAAATTGTCTCAAGGATTATTCTCAATTATTTTACTGGTCATCTCTCATTACTCGACTCAGTGATGATCTGGGTTCTTCCAAGGTTATATCTTCATTTGCAATATATAATTTTTCTACAGTTACTAAATTCTAGATGTGCTAAATTTGTTTCATTTTAAAGGCTGAGATGGAGAGAGGGGAAATACCGAAAGCAGTGCACAGTTACATGATTGAAAAAAGAGTATGAGAAGAAAAAGCACATTGTCATATAAAAGAACTGATAAGCAATTCATGGAAGAAGATCAATGAAGAAATTTTGAACAATCGTTTTCCTCGAGTTATTGTGGATTTATCTAAGAACTTGGCTCGAACTGCTCAATGCATGTACCAGCATGGTGACGGACTTGGGACATCAACTGGTGTCACTAAAGATTGTATTGTTTCATCAATTCTTAAGCCTATTCCAATATAGATCACCGATATACTTGCTCTCATTTTTATGTTTTCAATTTAAGTAATTTAATTTGATAAATGCATGCATTTGAATAAAGAGTTAATATTATTAAATCTTTGTTTTATTTTAAATTAATTTTATATTTTCTTAAATCTGTAATATTCTTAAATTGAAGGCTAAATTAGATGTATATGTCAATTTTTTTAATTGATCTTTTAGGCTGTTTTTTTTTTAATTAGGGAAATAGACCGATTTTTGAGAGAGTGTGTGAAAGCGCGTCCAGCTAGGCACTCTTTCACACTCTCTCTCATCGGTATTTTTTAAAATTTTGTTAAGGTTAAGATTTTTTTAAGAATTAGGGTTTAGTGTTTTAGGAGTGAAACCGTGAAATTTTATTTGTAGATTTAAGGGGGTGGGGATGCGATGACTCGTCTCAAAACACATACATTTCATATGTCATGTCGGGATAGAACCACAACCTCATAAACTCGTCTTATGGACTTTAGGTTTCGGGGTGGCAGTGTTTGATACAGTCACGGGTCGAAGTCTCAGTGGAGGTCCCAATCGGCAACTGTGATGTGGTCAAGGGTTCAAGTATTACCAGGGGCCAGTTGACGTTTATTGTGCGGTCATGAGTTCAAGCTTTTTAGATACCCGCAAATGATGCCTTATATATATCATACATAAGATTTAGTTCATAATCATTGTTGACACCATTTTTTGATGGAAAACGGGGTCGACTTGGATTTTGAAAAAAAGAATGAAAACGGGAGTCGCCACCAATCCTTTTTTGATGAGGTGTGATCGGGTCACCTCAAAAAGTGGTTGTTTTTAATAAATGATTTAATTTTATTAAAACAACGATTTTGGTCTACGAAATTCAGAAAAATGAATTCGGGAGTCGGTTACGCACGAGGAAGGATTAGCACCCTCGACACGCCCAAAATTCGTACCTTAGTTGATTACATAATGTCTTAATGTCGAAAATTGAGAATTTTGAAAATTTTTTAAAAAAATACGATCCTTATATTAAAACATAAAAAAAAATTCAGGAAAAGGGACATATTTCACGTTATCTGAGAAAAAAGAATCATATTCAGTAAGTTAGGACACAATGTCTCGAATTCCCGATATCGTTTAAAACTCGAATTTGAAAAGATTCATGTAATAAAGTTTAAAAGAATATTCAATTGTTTAAATCAAATAAAGAAATCGCAACCCAATACGTTAGGGCACAATTTCTCAAAATATTAAACATTGAATATTGCATTTATTTCGAAAAATCCTTGTCTCGAGAAAGCAACGTGTCACATCCAATGCGTTAGGACACAACATATTAAATTCTTGATAACGAGCTTTTTATCATTTTTTAAAGAGTAATCTCGATTATTTAAATTCAACGAAGAAAGTCGGAACCCAATGCATTAGGGCTCGATTCTCTCGAAGATCTAAATATCGAATATTACTTTTATTTTGAAATTTCATTTTTGGCCAATCCGATTGAAAAGATACGATGTGACAACAATGATGATAATGTAAGTAAAATAACACGAGCAAAACATAAGATAAATAAATAATAAAACGAAGAAAACAATCAAAAAGGCACAATAACAAATAATAAACAGATAAAAACTAAAACATGAATAACAGGCATATAAACAAATAAATAAATGAACAAAAAAAAATTATGAAAAGATAAAAGACATATATATATGTACAAAATTATGAAAATATAAAAAAAACATATGTGTGTACACATGAATTATAAACCATAGAAATATCATAAGAAAATATAAATTTTTAAAATATAAGAGTATGTATAAATACATATATGCATATTTATGAAAAATAAAAGAGATACATGTAAGTACGTATATACATAAAAAATTTAAAATGCAAATATAAATATATTCATGTATATAAAAAAATAATAAAAGGTGTATATATATGCATGTAAATATTAAGTATGTACATATTATAATATATATATAAACTATATATATAAAAAAATATGGTAATGAAATATATACGCACTATATATATATTTAAAGCATTTAGAAATAAAAATATACACATATATTATAAAGTACACATGCGTGTATGTATGTAAGTATAATAAAAAAATAATAATAATAGTAATAATAATAATAATAATAATAATAATAATAACTATATTAATAAAATAAACTAAAAACTTAAAATGAAAGATTATGGATTAAATTGAAAATAATTGAAGTTTCAGGGGCAAATCTGAAATAAACAAAACACCAATGGATCGAATGGAACATGCAGTTAACAGTGGAGGACCGAAAGTCAAATTAATCCCTCTGTCCAAAACTCCACGCAGCAATGGATTAAAATAAAACAAATTCGACATTTTATGGCAAAATTTGAAAACAAACCGCAATGATTTTGAACTGATGGGATAAAATAAAGGATTAAAACGCAAATAACCCATCAGTGTTTAAAACCCTTTTCATCTTCAATTAAAAGCCTACTGCAGCAATAGACACAAAGTTGCTTCATCTTCCTTTTTTTCTTTTTTGTTTTAAAACAACAGAGGGAAGAAAGAGGGATCTGCTAGGCCTTCTTTAAAGCCCTAACTACCGCCACGCCACCGCCGTTCAAGCTTCGCCGCCGACTCCGATTCAGGTAAGTTTCGCCCTTTCCTTTCTGCCTTTTCTTTTGCACCAAAAACAGAGAAGCAAAGAAAAAAAATATAAAATAAATAAAACACAAAGAAAATTACCTTCAAAAATTGTTTTTGATTCTTTGTTTGTATTTCAGTATTTTTCCAATACAAGATTTTTCTCTTTTTAGTACCCCCCATAATAGTAAGATTTTCGGTTTTTATAACCGAATTATTTTTCCTTTTTTACATTATTTTTCTTTGTTGTTGCGCCTGCTTCTTGGCTTTGCAGGTGACCGTGGCCGACAGTGGTGGGGGTGTCAGACGGTATGGGCGTCGTGGAGGCTGGCGCGGAGCAGAGGCGTGCGAGGGGTTGGGCAGAGGCTGGAGCGGCGCGCCCTAGGCATGCTGCGTTTGGATTTTGGGCTTCCGAGTTTCGGGCCCCAGGCAGATTTTGGGCTTTACAGCTTCCCCTCTTTGCTCGTTGTCGTGTAACGAAAACAGAGCAAAGACCAAGAAAGACCAAATTTGCCCGGGCTTGCCGAGCCTTGGCTTCTTTTGGTGCTTTTCTTCTTCAAGTAGCCTCGTTCTGTTCTGCTGTGTCTCGTTGCTTCAATCCACTTTACTGCGCTCCAGAGAAACAATGACTTAAATCTATTTTGCTGCAACTCCATGGGGATGAGATTTGTTGTTTTCTTCGTTTGCTCCACTACTGCTTAGGGATATAAGACTGAATGTGATCTGCTCCATTACTGCTTAGGGAGATACGATTTGTGCTCTTCACTCTATTCCACTGTTGAATGCAGGGAGATAGAGTTATTGGCTTTAATGTACTCCACTATAGTCAGGGAGGTAAAATCCGCCATCGTCGATCTGCTTTCTTCGATCTACTTCACCACCAGTATGGGAAGACAAGATCTGTATCTTGGATCCACTTCCTATCAATATAGGAAGATAGGATCTGCTACCTTCGATCTACTTCACGCCAATACATGAAGACAAGATCTGCTTTCTGCGATCCACTTCGCCACCAATATGGGAAGACAAGATCTGCATCTTCGACCCACTTCCTACCAATATAGGAAGATAGGATCTACTACCTTCGATCTACTTCACGCCAATACATGAAGACAAGATCTGCTTTCTTCGATCTACTTCGCCACCAATATGGGAAGACAAGATCTGCATCTTCGACCCACTTCCTACCAATATAGGAAGATAGGATCTGCTACCTTCGATCTACTTCACGCCAATACATGAAGACAAGATCTGCTTTCTTCGATCTACTTCGCCACCAATATGGGAAGACAAGATCTGCATCTTTGATCCACTTCCTACCAATATAGGAAGATAGGACCTATTTATGCCTAGTGTTTAGGATGACATGATCAGAATGAATCAAATGCTCCTAACTAGATGTGTATGTATTATATTTGTAGAATGTCATGAGAATGATCCATTTTTAATGCTTAGGTTGTCATTCCTCATTGTTCATCAAGGTTCTATCACTGATGCCTTCTTGTTCAGCCAGTACCTTTGACGGAAAACCTAAAGAAATAGATGCTATTTAGACTATCATTTCTCAAATGTTTCCAACCCTTAGGTTTGGTTAGTTCTAAACAATAGTCCTGTTTCAGGTCCTCGTATTATTTAGAAACTTTCAGAGTAATATGCAGAACTCCTTCTGCATGTGTATTGTTAGTCCATTAATCGTTATTTCAATGAAAAATACTTGAAAAAGATTATCAAAATGGACAAAATGAAATTTTTTTGAGAGCAAAGCTCTAAACAAACAAATCAAGATAGTAAATTTTGCTGAGATACGAAAGGAATAAGATGAAAAGATTATCACAACGGATAAGATGAAAATTTGCTGAGAACAAAGCTCTAAATGAACAAATTAATCAAGATAGCAAATTTTGCTAGAGTACAGAACGAGGATAAATTAATCAAGATGATGTATTTTGTCAAAAATACAAAAAAATGAATAAAATGGAAATAGGTGCCCCAGATATCGTAGCATGAGCTTCTCTGCCCCAAACTTCTTAAGGACCCTTTTGAACTTGATATGTGTTTAGAAGTCCTAGAAGCCTTTGTTGATGCCCCATCTTTGATCGAAAACTACTTTATGCCTCATCTTTGATCGAAAATTTGAATTGCCCATTCCTGGGTTTTCAATTCAAAACCCCTTTGGTCTCAAGGTGCCCTTTGCGGGTTTTCGCCTTGGCCTCTCCTTTTTTTTTTTAGGCAAAGTACCTCTTCACTGAATCCGAATTCACAGGATTGGGCAAGCTTTTGCCATCCATCCCAGTTAAAATTAATGCCCCTCCTGAAAAGGCCTTTTTTACTACATAAGGTCCCTCCCAGTTTGGCATCCACTTTCCTCTGAAGTCTTTTTGTATGGGAAGGATCTTCTTCAGTACCAAATCCCCTTCATGGAAGTTTCTAGGACGAACTTTCTTATTGTAAGCTCGCATCATTCGTTTCTGGTACATTTGACCATGACGGATAGCTCTTAACCTCCTTTCTTCAATTAAGTTCAGCTGATCATATCGGGATTGGACCCATTCTGCTTCGTCTAACTTTAGTTCTGAAAAAACTCGGAGGGAGGAAATTTCAACCTCAATTGGTAGCACTGCCTCCATTCCATAAACCAAAGAGAATGGTGTTGCCCCGGTAGAAGTCCTGATGGACGTTCGATAAGCATAGAGGGCGAATGGCAACTTCTCGTGCCAATCTCTATAGGTCTCAGTCATTTTCTCCACAATCCTTTTGATATTTTTATTGGCTGCCTCCACCGCACCATTCATCTTTGGACGGTATGGCGATGAGTTGTGGTGCTTGATATTGAATTGACTACAAACCTCTGCTATCGTGCTATTATTCAAATTTAATGCGTTGTCAGATATAATCCTTTCGGGCATTCCATACCGACATATGATTTCCTTCTTTAAAAACTTGCTGACAGCTGCCTTTGTGACGTTGGCGTAAGAAGTAGCCTCTACCCACTTAGTAAAGTAGTCAATCACTACAAAAATGAAACGATGTCCGTTTGAAGCCTTTGGCGATATCGGCCCAATGACGTCCATGCCCCACATGGAGAAAGGCCATGGGGAAGTCATGACGTGAAGAGGTGATGGAGGCACATGGATTTTGTCTCCGTAAATCTGGCATTTATGGCACTTCTTAGCATATTTGATGCAGTCTCCTTCCATGGTAGACCAATAATATCCAAATCTCATGATTTGTCTGGCTATTGTGAAACCGTTAGCGTGTGTTCCACAAATACCATCATGGACTTCTTCCAAGATCTGTTTGGCCTCTACAGCGTCCACACATCTTAACAGTACCTGATCTTTTCCTCTTTTGTACAAGATTTCTCCATCTAGGACATAACCACTGGCCATCCTCCTCAACATTCTCTTGTCATTCTTAGTTGCTTGGTTTGGGTATTCACGATTTTTCACGTATCGCAATATATCCTAATACCAAGGGTTGTCGTCCTTTTCTTCTTCCTCGTCAATGTTACAACAGTAGGCTGGAGCATCATAAACGCTCATTTGGATAGGCTTCACATCCTCTGGTCTATTTACTTTGATCATGGAAGCCAATGTAGCTAAAGCGTCGGCCATCTGATTCTCGTCTCGTGGGAGATAATAAAAAGTGATGTCGTCAAACTCCTCAATCAATTCTAGGACTATCCTTCGGTAACTAATCAACTTAGGGTCTCTTGCTTCCCATTCGCCTTTGAGTTGATAAATTACCAATGTCGAATCCCCATATACCTCAAGTACCTTAATTTTGCGTTCCCTAGCCGCGCGGATTCCCATGATACATGCTTCATATTTCGCCATGTTATTTGTACAATCAAAATCTAGTTTACTGGTGAAAGGATAATGATCACCGTTTGGAGATACCAAGACTGCCCCAATCCCGTTGCCCATGGCATTTGAGGCTCCATCAAAATTTAATTTCCAAGTATTTCCTTCTTGTGTGCTTGCTTCAGTAGTTGCCACATACATCAGATCCTCATTTGGGAAATCAAAGTTCAAAGGCTCATAATCGTCCAGGGCTCTACTTGCTAGAAAATCTGCTATCGCGCTCCCTTTTACAGCCTTTTGATTCACATAAGTTATGTCAAATTCAGATAGTAGAATTTGCCATCGAGCCATCCTTCCGTTTAGAGCAGTTGACTCCATCATGTATTTCAGAGGGTCTAACTTTGAGATTAACCAAGTCGTATGGTACAACATGTATTGTCTCAATCTCCGAGTAATCCAAACCAATGCGCAACATAATTTTTCAATTGGCGAATATCTCGTTTCGCATTCAGTGAACTTCTTACTGAGATAGTAGATCGCTCTTTCCTTTCGTCCTGACTCATCATGTTGGCCGAGCACGCACCCCATGGAATTCTCCAATACTGCCAAGTATAGTATCAGTGGTTTGTCAGGGCAAGGTGGCATCAGTACTGGGGCGTTGGACAAGTAATGTTTAACTCTTTCGAAAGTTTTCTGGCACTCCTCATCCCATGCACCTGGATTGTGTTTCCTAAGAAGACGGAATATGGGGTCACATTTCTCAGTTAATTGTGAAATGAATCGAGCGATGTAATTTAGTCTTCCTAGGAAACCCCGAACTTCTTTTTGAGTACTTGGCGGAGGTAATTCTTGTATGGCCTTAACTTTGTCTGGGTCAATTTCAATTCCCTTTTCGCTGGCTAAGAATCCTAGCAATTTTCCTGATCTAGCCCCGAAAGTACACTTGGCTGGGTTAAGTTTTAGCTGGAACTTCCTTAACCTTAGAAACAGTTTTCTCAGAACTTGCACGTGTTCCCCTTCTGTTCTGGATTTTGCGATCATGTCATCAACATAAACTTCTATCTCTTTATGCATCATATCATGGAATAATGCTACCATGACTCTCTGATACGTTGCTCCCGCATTTTTCAACCCAAAAGGCATTACTTTATAACAAAACGTCCCCCACATCGTTATGAATGTGGTCTTCTCCCTGTCTTCAGAAAGCATCTTAATTTGGTTGTACCCGGAGAAACCATCCATGAAAGAGAACAGTGAGTATCCGACCGTGTTGTCTACCAAGGTATCGATATGAGGCAGTGGAAAATTATCTTTTGGGCTGGCTTTGTTCAAGTCTCTGTAGTCCACACACATTCGCACCTTCCCATCTTTCTTAGGAACAGGGACTATATGTACTTGACCACCTGTAAGAAACCAGCATCAAATTGCTTCTTAACTTCTTCCTTTATTTTTAGCAAGACATCAGACCTCATCCTTCGAAGCTTTTGTTGGACTGGTTTGTATTCTTCCTTTATAGGCAATCGGTGTACCACGATATCAGTACTTAACCCTGGCATATCTTGGTAGGACCATGCGAAGACATCTTTAAACTCTTGAAGCAACTCAACAAGGTCTTGCCTTGTTTCCTTGGCAATGCAAGCGCCAATTTTTACCTCTCTGCCCTCTTCTAAGATCACAACTTCTACTGATTCCTTATAAGGTAGAATTTGTTTTTCTTCTTCTTCCATCATTCTTAACAAATCCGGAGATAAAACGCTGTCTTGGTCACCTTCAAAATCTTGAGGATCATCTATACCCATGTCTTGCTCAAATAGAGACTCTGAATTAGTAACAGCGTCGCTCATCTCGTTGATATCTGAAGACCTGTTATTGGAACAAATGGAGGCCCAAATAAAAGAATCTAAGAATACTTGTATGCATACTATGATTATAAAGGGAATGAAAAGAATGAAAGAATATTTGCTCAAGATGAAACTGAATGATAAGTTTTCACTGAAATTAGATTTTGGACATGTGCCTTTTACAAAAGATTCTTATCACCCCCAGGCTTAGGGCAACAAGTGTTCTGAATATTACTCTGAATTAGTTCTAAATGTTACAGGGATCTCTTCTGCAGTCCAGTTGTTTAGAATGCCTCTAGGGATGTAGAAACAAGTCCCTGATAGGTTTTTTAGTTCTTTCTTCAAAGGCACAAACATCTTTACTTTCCAATCCATCGATATATTCAAAGAATTCTAATTCTTTTTCATCTATCTGGCTCTGTACTAAAGTTCTGAACTCAATACACTTTTGGATTTTAGGAAATTTATTGTATGCAATGAAATGTAATGTTAATGAATAAAAAGATGCTTGCAATGAAATATAATGCAGATACATGAATGCAAAAAGAGACGTTGATTCTTGATTCAATTCTATTAGAACAACTTTACTAGAAAACAAATCTCTTTACATAAAGCGGATACATATACGGCTTTGCCCTCATATGCGGAGACATTCGATCATTTTCTTCGTTCGAGCGTTAAGATAAGTCTCACGAATTCTTCAAAAGGGACGTATCTTATATCTCCTTTTTACTCAATCCGGGTCGTGACTCGTTGCTCACTAAACCTCATGGTGCTCATTGGCTTCTCTTTAAAAAAAGTTCAGCGGCTCTCGAATAATCCTTGTCACATTAAATTCTCGGGCCACGGAGCAATGGTTGTGTGGTCCTCCATTAAACTATCATCCTTCATACGGCTTTGCCCTCATATGCGGAGACATTCGACCATTTTCTTCATTCGAGCGTTAAGATAAGTCTCACGAACTCTTCAAAAGGGACGTATCTTATATCTCATTTTTACTCAATCCGGGCCGTGACTCGTTGCTCACTAAACCTCATGGTGCTCGTTGGCTTCTCTTTTAAGAAAGTTCAGCGGCTCTCAAATAATCCTTGTCACATTAAATTCTCGGGCCACGGAGCAATAGTTGTGTGGTCCTCCATTAAACTATCATCCTTCTCTTATCACGTTTTCTTGGACCATATTCGAACAACCGTATTATTATCCACTTTATCAAGAAACCCATTTCCTTATGACAAGCTCTCTATTTAACAACTGAACGTGAATCAACACCTCTTTTTATGATGAAAATGCAATGCAATCATAACAAAAAGAAAACAGGTTAGTACAAAGCAAAAGCAAGCAAGAATAAATAGAACACCTATTTGGGTGAATACTAGGGGTTCGAAGTGGTTCTACCTAGGGTGGGCTCCTAAAGTTCACTACATGAGGTTTGGTTCTAAAGTAAGGGTACCCGAACCAGCAGATTCCTCGATCTTCACCCATTATAGGCTCATGCGGACCGAGTTCGGTTCAGGGGGATACATTTCTCTATGGCCATGCGGAGATGAAAATCTCACGAAGACATAGGTACGGATGTATCCCGGAAGCGATTCACTATCCCATGCGGAGGTGAAAACCTCACGAAGGCGTAGTTTCTCACTCCCACTTAAAAGGTGTGACCAACGGTCATGCAATAGAATGTGCAGAAATATACACCTAAACTCTAAACAAAGCAGTAATTATAAACAAATAATAAAAGCCAAAATAAAGGCAAAAAGCAAGTTTTCAATTTTTGACACAAAGACAAAAAGCAATCAACTCGTGGCTTGACTCTCTTATTCAAAGTCCCCAGTGGAGTCGCCAAGCTGTTGACACCATTTTTTGATGGAAAACGGGGTCGACTTGGATTTTGAAAAAAAGAATGAAAACGAGAGTCGCCACCAATCCTTTTTTGATGAGGTGTGATCGGGTCACCTCAAAAAGTGGTTGTTTTTAATAAATGATTTAATTTTATTAAAACAACGATTTTGGTCTACGAAATTCAGAAAATTGAGTTCGGGAGTCGGTTACGCACGAGGAAGGATTAGCACCCTCGACACGCCCAAAATTCGTACCTTAGTTGATTACATAATGTCTTAATGTCGAAAATTGAGAATTTTGAAAATTTTAAAAAAAAATACGATCCTTATATTAAAACATAAAAAAATTCAGGAAAAGGGACATATTTCACGTTATCTGAGAAAAAAGAATCATATCCAGTAAGTTAGGACACAATGTCTCGAATTCCCGATATCGTTTAAAACTCGAATTTGAAAAGATTCATGTAATAAAGTTTAAAAGAATATTCAATTGTTTAAATCAAATAAAGAAATCGCAACCCAATACGTTAGGGCACAATTTCTCAAAATATTAAACATTGAATATTGCATTTATTTCGAAAAATCCTTGTCTCGAGAAAGCAACGTGTCACATCCAATGCGTTAGGACACAACATATTAAATTCTTGATAACGAGCTTTTTATCATTTTTTAAAGAGTAATCTCGATTATTTAAATTCAACGAAGAAAGTCGGAACCCAATGCATTAGGGCTCGATTCTCTCGAAGATCTAAATATCGAATATTACTTTTATTTTGAAATTTCATTTTTGGCCAATCCGATTGAAAAGATACGATGTGACAACAATGATGATAATGTAAGTAAAATAACACGAGCAAAACATAAGATAAATAAATAATAAAACGAAGAAAACAATCAAAAAGGCACAATAACAAATAATAAACAGATAAAAACTAAAACATGAATAACAGGCATATAAACAAATAAATAAATGAACAAAAAAAATTATGAAAAGATAAAAGACATATATATATATGTACAAAATTATGAAAATATAAAAAAAAACATATGTGTGTACACATGAATTATAAACCATAGAAATATCATAAGAAAATATAAATTTTTAAAATATAAGAGTATGTATAAATACATATATGCATATTTATGAAAAATAAAAGAGATACATGTAAGTACGTATATACATAAAAAATTTAAAATGCAAATATAAATATATTCATGTATATAAAAAAATAATAAAAGGTGTATATATATGCATGTAAATATTAAGTATGTACATATTATAATATATATATATAAACTATATATATAAAAAAAATATGGTAATGAAATATATAGGCACTATATATATATTTAAAACATTTAGAAATAAAAATATACACATATATTATAAAGTACACATGCGTGTATGTATGTAAGTATAATAAAAATAAAAATAATAGTAATAATAATAATAATAATAATAATAATAACTATATTAATAAAATAAACTAAAAACTTAAAATGAAAGATTATGGATTAAATTGAAAATAATTGAAGTTTCAGGGGCAAATCTGAAATAAACAAAACACCAATGGATCGAATGGAACATGCAGTTAACAGTGGAGGACCGAAAGTCAAATTAATCCCTCTGTCCAAAACTCCACGCAGCAATGGATTAAAATAAAACAAATTCGACATTTCATGGCAAAATTTGAAAACAAACCGCAATGATTTTGAACTGATGGGATAAAATGAAGGATTAAAACGCAAATAACCCATCAGTGTTTAAAACCCTTTTCATCTCCAATTAAAAGCCTACTCTGCAGCAGCAATAGACCCAAAGTTGCTTCATCTTCCTTTTTTTCTTTTTTGTTTTAAAACAACAGAGGGAAGAAAGAGGGATGTGCTAGGCCTTCTTTAAAGCCCTAACTACCGCCACGCCACCGCCGTTCAAGCTTCGCCGCCGACTCCGATTCAGGTAAGTTTCGCCCTTTCCTTTCTGCCTTTTCTTTTGCACCAAAAACAGAGAAGCAAAGAAAAAAAAATAAATAAATAAAACACAAAGAAAATTACCTTCAAAAATTGTTTTTGATTCTTTGTTTGTATTTCAGTATTTTTCCAATACAAGATTTTTCTCTTTTTAGTACCCCCATAATAGTGAGATTTTCGGTTTTTATAACCGAATTATTTTTCCTTTTTTACATTATTTTTCTTTGTTGTTGCGCCTGCTTCTTGGCTTTGCAGGTGACCGTGGCCGACAGTGGTGGGGGTGTCAGACGGTATGGGCGTCGTGGAGGCTGGCGCGGAGCAGAGGCGTGCGAGGGGTTGGGCAGAGGCTGGAGCGGCGCGCCCTAGGCATGCTGCGTTTGGATTTTGGGCTTCCGAGTTTCGGGCCCCGGGCAGATTTTGGGCTTTACAATCATAGGAAAAAATAGAGGGATTTCTGGTATAATCAACGTAATTGTTTTCTCTATTTCCAGGCACCCAGTATCTTTAATCTTTCATTCTTATTTGAAGGCTAACACTGAGGTGGACACAAGAGGGCTCTCAGGCGAAGAGCGGATGTTCCGTCGAAGTAGAGGTTAAACTTGGATCGGACAGCAACAGTTGTAGTTATTAATAGGTTGTTTAATAACGACAACTGTTATCTCCTCGAAAGGAACATCACCTTTACTCCAACATTACAACTGTTGCCCGTTTGAGAGTCCTCCTCAACATCCAAAAATGGCGATGGTACTTGCAAGAACTAAAACAACTAGAAGAGTAAGATTAATTTACTTATAATATATGGGTTTTTTTTTTCGAAATTTGGTTTTTATTCATTGGATGCAAAATAGGTGGAGGGAGTTGAACTTCAAGGAGAAGCTTAGTTTCAGTTGAGACTAATTAATGGAAATATATTTCTTGGCTACTGGTTTGAGCTTTGAGCCCCAACATGCCAAATGTTGGATTTGCTTCACTAAGTATGCATGCCCAGCAATTGTAGTTGATGACATCTATGACATATATGGATCACTTAATTAATTTGAATGTTTCACCAAAGCCGTCACCAGGTTTTATATTCTTTGAATTATAATTTTTATTTACTACAAATTGTTTTTATATGCAGGTGAGGTTTAAATTATGGTCATCTCGATTATATTTATCATAATAATATAATTGATGTAATCACAATTATCACATTCATATCCCATATCGTGCTATTTTATATATAGATTTAAGTCCAAAATGTGAAGAGATAAAGCCGTGGAATTGGACAATTTAAATATTGGAGCCTTGGATGATATCGGTTCTATATACTTCGACTGGGACGTCAAGATTTTACAAGGTATATTGGTTTTGAAATAAGGGGATGTTAAGTCTATTTAAGGACTACCAGAATACATGAGCGTAATGTTTTCAGCCAGGGCGGACTTCACTGATGAATTAGCCCAACAAACCTTGAAAGACCATGGCCTAGTTGTTTTACCTTGCATCAAAGAACAGGTAATATTGATAATTTGAAAATTAACATTTCATATAATTGAATTGGGTGTTAAGACTCAATCCAATAAGCTTGTTTGGACTTAGACAAGATGAATCAAATTTTAATAATAAATTAATATATTTATTTAAATTTAATTATAAAATATACAAATATTAATATAATTTTTTAGAAAGTTAAAATGAGCTAATCCTGATGTGCTAGGATTTAAACGTTTGTCTGAATCACAACTTGGTCATGACCACCAATGCTATTTGATACCTCTAATTTGTTGTTATTTTCGAATCGAAGTGGGCTATACCTTGCAAAGCACATATCACAGAGGCCAAATGGTTTTGTGGAGGTCAAACCCCAATTTTTTTATGAACATATAAGAAATGGATGGATTTCAATTGGAAGTCTTCGAGGGCTAGTTCTTTGGTTTGTGGAGGCAGACTCTATTGCTGATCGGTTTCCAACTTATCTCAATGATTTCTTTCAATAGTTTACTGTTCATCTCTCATTACTTGACTCAGTGATGACTGGATACTTCCAAGGTAACATATTCATTTTCAACACTTCGCTTCAATCTTATACTTTATGTATTTATTTTGTTTCATTTTGAAAGCTGAGATAGAGAGAGGGGACTTGCCGAAAGCAATGCAGATTTACATGATTGAAAAAGGAAGAACCGAAGGAAAAGGCACGAGATTATGTAAAAGAACTGATAAGCTATGCATAGAAGGAAATCAATGAAGAAATTTTGAACACTTGTTTCCCTCAAATTATTGTGAATTTATCTAAGAACATAGCTTGAGCTGCTCTATGCATATACCATCATGGTGAAGGAGTTGGCACATCAATTGGTGTCATTAAACATTGTATTGTTTCTTCTATTCTTAAGCCTATTCCAATTTAGACAACCAATGATGGATTTCCTTTTTTTTTTAATTGGATAAAGTTGATATAATCACCCAACTATAAAAAAAAAATTTATTTTAGAAATCCAAAATAAAAAGTTTGCAATTTAAGCACCAACATTATATAGTTCAATCATTTTGATCACTCCCATTAAAATCACAAACGGTAAGTTGACATGGTAATTAAAAAAATCAGTATAACAACAAATTTAGTTTAATTTTAAAAAAAATGAATCATCAAAATTTACAAATATTCTCATTTTGATCTTAATTATAAAAAAATCAAAGAATTATATAAAAATACATAAATATTTTTAAAAAATATAATAAATTTAAATTTTATATTAATATTAATATTAAATAAATATGACTTAATTATTGATATTTCTTCGCTTCTATTTTATCAATTAATACAATGCAATTAAATACTATGCTTATTCTTAAAAATTTTAATTTATTAAATTTTTTTTTGATACCAAAAATTTTGGGGGTTGTAGTATTTTAGAAATATACTTGTCTATGGGTTAGGCCACCCAGCCTAACTCAAAAATCCGTCCGAAAAGTTAAAGAATTTGGGAAAAAATATAGACTCTAAAAATGATATTGGGAAAAAATATAAGGCCCGTTTAGAAAACAGGTTGGGCCTCAGGTAAGACTTTTTTGGCCCCAACGCGAATTTGCAAAAAGAACAAAATATATATGTTGTTCCTATTGTTTTCTCATTGTTTTGCTGTCATTTCATTATTATGTTGTTACTATTTTGTTATTATTGTTTGGATATTGTATAACTCTTATTTTATTATTAATTTTGCTCCGTTTTAGAGGCATTTGCATGTTAAGTTGTACATATGTTAGTGTTAATTAAGTATAAAGTTTTTTTAAAATTTATTTTCAATTTGTTATGAAATATTTATTTTAATGTTTTTAGTGTTTTTGAAGTAATATATTTTTTTAAAAATTACATAAAAATAATATAAAAAATTAATACGGACGAGTTTGGCCATACTTGGGTTTTAGCATTTTTATCCGGGTTGGGCTTGGGCAAATCTTTAGACTTATTTTTTGGGTCGGGTCTGAGCCTATCAAATAGGTCTAAATTTTTTTCAAGGCCCGACCCAGCACATGACTTTGTTTACCGGCGAGTATGGGTTTAGGCAGTGTATGGGAATTGTAGAAATGAAAAGAGATAGTGGGTATTTTCGTGAATAAGGATTGGGGTGTTGAAAGTGTGGTGGCGAGGTTTGAATTGAAGGGTGACGGTAATGATGAATGGTGAGGAAGAAAATGAATTGGTGATGATGATAATGATCAATAGGGTTAGCTGGGAATAGGGGCGAAGCCAGAACAATTTTTTTAAAGGGGGCCAAATGAAATTTTAAACTTTTATAGTCTATATCTTTATAATTTTTAAAGGATTAAATTGAATTTTTATAATTTTAGGGGGCCAAAATATAATTTTACCTTTACTAATTTAAAGTTTTAAAATTTTTAAAGGACTTAAATAATAATTTTTCATTTTAGGGGGCCAGGGCCCCTGCCAGCCCCCCTAGCTTCGCCTTTGGCTGGGAATGGCCCTAAAATTTTGCACTATGCAAAATAACTTGCTTGCTAACCTCCTTTGCTAGTTTGCAGGTGCTACTTATAAAGGTTTAGGGTGGAAGCTTGCATGGATGGTGAGCTGGTGTGTGGTAGAGGCCATTGGTGCTGGACTGCTGGTACACCAGTACAATGGTGTCGATCCAGGGGTGGCTGGCCACTGGGAGGCCACCTTTTGTACAAAGTTGTTGGAAATTAGAGCTTAGGGATCATAAAAGAAATTATTTTTGTAATCCAAATAGAATATAATTAAATACTTGTAAATATATATACAAATTAAAATTGGAGAGAGATTCACTTACACTGGTATAAAAATTTAAGTGATTTTACATCATTTCATAACTTTTTATACTATATATTAATATTTTAACAATACAAACATATTATTCCATATACTCCATTTATGTAAATCACACGTTTAAGTTAGTGATAACTTAAAATTTTTCAACTATTATTTTATGTTAAAATTTATCAATCGTTAAATATATATCAATATAGATAATATTTTAGATTGATATGATAATAATATCAAATCAATTAAAAAGTTTACATGCATAGGAGGTACAAATATCTTAATAAATTCAATGGTTAGATTATTAAAATATTAATGGTACAAAAAATTATTAAATGATGTAAAACCACTAAATTTTACACCAATTAAAATATAGGTTTAATGATAAATTTGGCTACTAACTTTTGCGTGTTTTGTCAAAATGGCCCTAATTGTATTTTTGAACCTTTTTTGGCCATCAACCTTTTGTCTTTTTTTCAATCTACTTTTTCTAACAGATTTAATGAATAAATTCGAAGTTTCAATTTTTTTTTTCTTTCAAAAGGTTTCAATCTTTCATACCTTTGTCTACTGAGAAGTTTTTCTACTGGGTAATTTTTTATATAATTACGTTTATTTTATTTAAATTAAGAGTTATATTTTTAATTTAATGTATTATTTATTTTATTATTTTTCAAATGTAGTCATCTTATTGGGTTATCTAAATAACAAATTACATCTCATTAAAAATATTTCACATATGAAATTCCACATCATCTCTGTTAATTTTTTTAATGATACTTTCATTAAATCTGTTAGAAAAAGCAGACTAAAAAAACAAAGGTTGATTGTCAAAAAAGACTAAAAATATAATTAGGACCATTTTAACAAAACATACAAACGTTAGTAGCCAAATTTGTCATTAAGCCTAAAATATATTAAACATTTAAAAATTGTAAATGACCATAAATAGGCTCAAAGTCTTATCAGCCCAAATTTTAATGAAATCCAAAATTAATTGGGGAAATCAACACAAATATTTGGCCTAAATTTAAAATTTTTTAATAAATATGAAATAGGCTTTAACATTTAAATTTTTAAAAAATTATTTACTCTCTAAATTTGAAGGTATATGTCGCATATCTCCCTAAGAATAACCTCCGACAGGGCAATGACCCTTTGTAAGCCAGTGAGCCATTGTCCACTTGAGACTTATTTTAAAAGACTACAAATTTAAAAATTCAATTTTAATGGAGAGATGAAGTTAGAAATCCCAATAATACATGGGTTCAACAAATCTCCTACGCTTCAATTCAACTCATATTTTTAATTCTTAAATTAGATTTTTTAATACTTTAGTTGTTTGACCAAAATATTTGGACTACCTAGTTTAGAAGTTACAAAAGTTATGTCCAAGTAGGAAAAAATAAGGTGAACAAAAAATATTTCTAAACTTTCATTTCATGAAAGATTTTATATTGCATTGTTTTGCCTACTTAAAGATTATGTCTTTATATATTTTTAATATAAGAAAAAAATTCAGATAATTGTTTTGTAATAGTTAATGTGGAGTGTGCATCATATTTCTGGAGAAATAGATGGCGACGTCGCAAAGAGAAGGATCACGATGTTGGGACAACGCGACTCGGACTTCACGATGAGACGAAAACAACGTCACAACGTCATGATATGTTCTCCTATTTGGCTGTCATGTTTTAAACTTCAAGCAGGATTGCTTCTCCCAATTGGACTCTAATTATTTCAAGAATATTTTAGTATTATTAGATCTCTAATAATCTAAGCCTATTTAAACGGGTCATTGTATCCTTGTTTTGATTTGCATATCAGTAAAAATGGTTTCTTCTTTGGGGGCGACAATATGTATCCACATACGAGTTTTTGTGAGAGTTTCGTGATAATTATGAAAAGTATTTTATACCCTTTTTGTTATTGCCTTATGAAATTTAGAGTTTTGTTTACCAATTTACTATTTAGGATTTTGAGCTTTGTTTTTGGAGTTTTGGATAATGCACGTTTAGTACTTTTAGGTTTATTTTCTTAATATTGTGTTCTCGTTTGTTTACTCATTTAGTGAAAAACTGATACTTTCTTTGCCTGTAGTTTTTTTCTCTTTGAGAGTTTTCCACATAAAATATTTGTATTCGTTCCTCTTTACTTTTATTACTTCATTATTCATACGGGTTGATCCCCAACTGTTTAAAAGATTGTTGATTTTTTTAGTGGAATTTAATTAACAATATGATAGTAATCGAAAATATGACACTTAGTTAGTTGGATTTAAGTCAATTTGATTTTTTGCCACATTCACGAAGGTGGCATTAGTTTAAAATGAGCACAATATGAATGATGTTAAATACTCTTCTTGTTCAACGGGTTTCGGAGGTACATTATGGAATGTTAAAGATGAATTTTTTTAAATAGTTTTCTTTTCCCTTTTTTTTTGAAATTTTTAGAGGGCTTAATTTATTGATATATTTTTTTTGAATTAGAACTAAAATGGCAAACTTTGTAAATATTGATGGCTAAGTTTGCTTAATTTTTTAGATTTAGGATTAAATTGATAAAAATATGTAAATATTGGAGGGTTAAATTTGTTATTAGACTAATACAAAATGGCACACGTCAAGTTTCCGTTACTCGTCTAATGACTAAAATAAAACTAAAAACATAATTGAGTGACTAGTGTTAGAGTTTACCCAAGAGATTATTGGCGAAAGTAATTGATTCCTAACCAAGATAAGAATTTTCCCACTTTAAGGGCATTGTGGATTGACTAACAATTTTATTTGTAATAAATGAATGATTAAGGCAGTCCCATATTGGAAGTGCAAGAATCATTCAAATCATCCACTTCAAGAGACTTTAATCTTATCTATCACATCATGCCCAACTAAAGGAATTGGAAAATAAAGAAAATAAATATAAAGTCAAAAATAATTATAGTTTGATGTAATTATCCACTATCAAATCAAAAACGAATTAAGTAAATAAATAAGTGGTGGACCCAAAAGTTTGAGCTTGAAGGTCCAAATAAAGTTCATACTGATCCTATACAGGGAATGTGGAAAGAATGGCTTGCAATATGAACTAGGATTTTCTCCTTGGATTGTTATATTTTGATATAAACTTAGAAGTTAAAAAAACCCCAATGTTCGGTTTATTAATCAATGGCATTTTATCTTGTGAAATTAAATTAAGTTGAAAATTGTTGATGTTAAAAGTGACTAATTTAAAGTTTATAAAAATTTATATTAATATTAATTTCACACTCACATTATTATTTAAGTTTCAACTATTACTTACTTTTGATTTAAACTGAGTGTTTGAATACAACAAATTTTATTAAGAAAAAAAAATTAATTTTGTACCTAAAACCACTACTTGAATACAAACAAATATTTATATATGTTCAAAGATTCGAATATCTACTAAACTTTTTTCTTTTCTTTTTTATTTCAACATATGATTACGTTAATGAGGTTTGTTTATAAGATAAAGTTTTTTGTTTTGATTTATATGAAATAGTAATTAAATTTTATATCAAATACGTATTTGAAATGGATTTAAATCGTGTAAATTTTATAAGGCTTAAGTTCTTTCTTTGTCACATTTTAAAATTTTATAGTATGAAGATATTAAAAACATAAGTATAATATATATATATATAATTCTTAAAAAATTGTGTAAATTACAAAAGAAAAGAAAAAAATAGAAAAAAAAATTAATTTGACTAAAGATAATATAATTTTTAATTTTTAAAAATAATTTAAATTAAAAAAAGGAAACAACAAAAAAATTAAAAATAATGAGAATTCAAAAAAAAATTTATTAAAGATGATATAATGTTTGTAATGGACCAAATTTGCCCGACCCAAGCAAACACAAGAAAACCAAAACAAAATATAAAATAAATCAATAAACACAAATTTTAAAACACAAATAGTCCATTAAATGTCTATTTACAGACTTTAGCCCAATACTCATCAGCCTAATCCCTAACCCAGAAAAATACATGGCCCGATGGCCCAAAACCTAGATCTAGGATCGGCCAAATGAAACCCTAAGGCTCTCTCCATGCGCCGCAACCATTCAGCCTCCACGCCTCAGTACGCTCCAGCGTTTCAGTAGTCATGCGCGCACCCGTACGCCAGCTATCGTACCCGAACGCCAGCACGTCTCGTACCTGCAAAAGGGACGAACACAGAAGCAAATGAAAACACCCAGCAGAATAGACAAAAAACAAAGGAGAATATTGTATTTATGTTTTATTTTCTACCATTTTTCTCTTTCTCTTCGGCTATAAAAAGCCAAGCTTTGAATCGCCAGAAGAAAAAAGAAAAAAGAAAGCAATCAAAAGCATTCGAATAGAAATATTAAAAAGGTGACCTTTTTAGTTCTTCTTCTTCCCCGATTCGGGGATCTTTCTTTCCTGGTTTCTGTCTTTTGTATTTGGTGTATAAAAAACAACAAAAAAGGCTTACCTCCGTTCTTGGTTCCCTCGAATCCTCGCTCACTTCGTCGCAATCGGAGTTTTTTGGGGGGGGGATTCAGAGACTTCTAAAAGAACCTTTGGACTCACGGTCGAACGGAGCCGGATTAGGCCTTTTGTATGATGACCGTCGATCAAGTATGAAGGTCGGACGGCAGGCGAAAGGACTTAGAGTTCGACCGAATGAATAGGAGGCTAGGCTTTAGATTTTTTTTTATCATTTTGATCTGCCTTTGAATGGTATGCAACTAGTTTTAGGGTTTTCTTCAACCTGACTTTGTCAAAAGTGAAACGGCGTCGTTTCAAAGGGAGAGGGATCCGCGTGTTAACCCGATGGATAGGCCGGGTCCGCGCTTCTTTGTTTGAAAGGGATAATTGCGCCCCAGGTCCCTCCCCTTTGTGCGGATGCTCAATCGCCTCTTGTTTGCTTATTTGTTTTCTTTTTTTAGATTAGCCCTGTAATTTGAGCATGTTTGCGCTTTAGTCCGTGTCTCTGCTCTGCGTTTTAGGACTTGGTTTATTTCCAGTTCTAGTCCTTCTATATTCACGCGCATTGCACTTTGGTTTTTTTTTCTATCTTACTAGTTTATTTTATTTATTAATTATCCCTTTAGTCCGATTTTATTGCAATTGAGTTTTACTTAAATTTGTGTAGTTCATTTTTTTTTATATACATAACATTCATTTTTTAATTTTTTTTATATATATACATTTTAAATTACTTTGATAATTTACTTTGTCTTTTTTTTTTGTTGTTTAAAGTATAAAACTATTATCTTAAAACTACCTTGTATATCATGTTGTTTTCAAAATTTTGTATAATATTTAATTTATATTTAACTTATATTAATGCATACATGATTTATGACAAAAGTAGTTTTCTTTTATACATATTATTAGTTCCATGATTATTTTACACTTTTAATTTCTTTTAAATCTATTTATTTGTATTTCCCATCAAATTTATTTTGTATATAGTTTATTCTTTGAAAAATATATTTTATTATTTTCTTGTTATTTAAGACCATTTCATATATATGTATATATATACTCTCTGTTAAATCTATTTATGCGTGTTATTTATCATATATATATTGATTTGCATATTGTCTATATTGTTTTGTTATAAATTTGTTTTCACGCTTATATGTACGTAAATGTTTCTTATATTATCAGTTTTGAATGGTTGAACATTGTGTTTTTACATGGATTGTTGATCTTCTATGGTTTTATGTATTTTCCTTTAAATCTATTTCATTGTACATTTCCTTTCAAATCAATTTTTTATATATGTATATACATATATTTTTTAAAAAAAATTCTTATATAGTTCATTACACAAGAACATATTTTATTATATATTCTTTTGTTATTTAAGAACCTTTCATGTCTTGTATATCATTTAAGTTTTCTTTTATTTTGCATGAATATTGTCAACTTAAAATAGATGTATTATCTTGCATGTTTTTCAATTCAAAGTCTTTTTTATATTGATAATTATTTATATAGTATTTTTATCCATGTAAATTATTTCAAATTCAAGCATGTAGTATTCGTTCATCGATTCATCATTTTTATTGTTTTGCATCATATTAGTTTTATTTTGTTTGGTACATTATGTGGTGGTTGTTTTAGGTTATTTCATGCATATTGGTTGCACGTTATTAATTCGCCTTTTTATGTGTTAGTATATCAATCATCATTTACCCACGCTTGTAAACTTTGTTGTTTTAAATTAGTTGTTAGTTTCATTTGATTGGTTAAATAAAATTATGTTGTCTTCATTTACCAAGTGTCGCACACATATTACCCCATTCATCGTTTTCTACTAGATCTTTGAAATGTGGTTTTATAAAACCCAAATTTTATGATTAATTTCGTCTTATTTCAAATCGAATTAATACGTCTTAAGCTAGCATTATAATTATTCATTCAAAAATTTTTCAAAACGAAGATGAGATTTGATGTTTGGCAATTCGAGGAATCGTGTCCTAACGTGTTGGGTTGCAACTTCGCATTTGCTCAAAATAATCGAATATCACTTCAAAGTTTCACTCATATCTTCTAAAAATCTTTTAAAATGAAGGTAATACTCGGTATTTGATAATTCGAGAATCATGCCCTATCGTACTGGGTTGTGATTTCTCATTTGTTCAAAACAATCGAATATTCCTTTATATTCTCACTCATGTTTATTAAAAACACTTTAAAACAAAGACGATGTTCAATGTTTGGCGATTTGAGAATCGTGCCCTATCGTGCTAGATTACGCTTTTTCATTGGTTCGAAACAATTGAAGATCCCTTCGGAATTTCACTCACATTTTCTAAAATCTTTCAAAATGAAGGCGATATTCGATGTTTCGCGATTTGAGAATCGAGCCCTATCGTGCTGGGTTGCGCTTTTTCATTTGTTCAAATTAATTGAATATCCCTTTGGAATTTCACTCGTATTTTCTAAGGTGAGGCAATGATCAATGTTTGGAAATTCGAGGAATCGTGCCCTACTGTGCTGGGTTTCGATTTTCCGTTGAACTAAACAGTTGAACATCCTTTTGTGATTTTCAAATTAAAAATTTTTCGGATGTCGAAACAAGAAGATTTTTGGTAACCGACTCGGGTTATTTAAACAAAACCACACTTCAAAAACATTTTTTTAGACAAAAGGGCAGTATCTAATCGATTCGGTACTAATTTTGGGCGTAGTGAGGGTGCTAATCCTTCTTCATGCGTAACCGACTCCCGAACCCGTCTTCTCAAAAGTTCGTAGACCAAAATCATTGTTTTAATAACCCAAAAATGTTTTATTAAACTAACCTCATTTTTAGGTGATCCGATCACACCAAAACAAAAGATAGGTGGCGACTCCATGCATTTGTTTTTCAAAAGTCGATTTCCCCCCTTTTTTAAAAAAAATATAAAATTTTTAATTCGAGGGATGGTTTCGACAGCTTGGCGACTCCACAGGGGACTAGAGAGAGTTTAGCCATAAATTTGATTATTTGTTGTCCTTTTGTCAGAAATTGAAAATTTGTTTTTTGCATTCGATTATATGATCGTTTTGATGTGGGTCTAGTAGAATGATGCTGCATTGCATTACATGACCGTTGTGGTTACACCTTCTAAGTGGGAGTAAGAAACTACGCTTTCGTGAGGTTTTCACCTCCGCATGGGCTAGTGGATTGCTTCCGGGGTACATCCTTACCTATGATTTCGTGAGATTTTCATCTCCGCATAGTCATAGGGAAATGTATCCTCCCGAACCGAACTCGATCTACATGAGCCTATAATGGGTGAGAATCGAGGAATCTGCTGGTTCGGGTACCCTTACTCTAGAACCAAGCAACATATAGAGAGACCTAGGAGCTTACCCTAGGTAGAGCCACTCTGAACCCCTAGTGATCACCTGATTAGGTACTTTGTTGGTTGTTTATTTCTGTACTAACGTGTTTCATGATTGCATTGCATTACATCATCATAGAAAGGAGGTGTTGATTCATATTCAATTGCTAAATAGAACAATTTGTCATAAGAAAACAAATTTCTTAATAACGCGGATTACAATACGGTTGTCCGAATTTGGTCCAAGTGAACACGACAGAAGAAGGCTAACAGTTCGTGGAGGAAAACAAAACTTTACCTAAGGATTCAAGCTGATAAAGATTATCCAAAAGCCGTCGCATCCCGACTTTCTTAAAGGAGCTAATTAACATTGCGAGGATAGTAATTCGTGGCCTGGATCAAGCAAAATGAGCCAGTAGAGGCATGCATTGGAAGCTTGCGAGATTTGACTTTTACGAAGAAAGGGGATCAATGCCTTCGCCTCGAATATGAAAGCAAGGCCGTATACGTAATTCGTTTTATGAAAAAGAATTTGTTTTATAGAAAAGTTGTTCTAGGGGAATTGAATTCAAAATCAACATCTTCCTTTCCTTTGCATTCATCCCATGCATTTACATTGCATTGCATCATTTGCATTGCATTGCATTGCATCATTTGCATTAAATTTCCCAAAAGGACCCTAATTAGGTAAAGTTATTTCAGAACCGATAAAAGATATGGACCAAAGGTTGGAGAGAATGGAGCAAAGGCAACTACAGATGCAAGAGCAGTTGATCGAAATTCAACAAGATATGCGAGAAATGCTAGAACTCCAAAGAAATATGATGGGGCAGGTAACCCATTTACTGGCCGGAGAATTCAAAAAAAGGAGTGGCCCAGTGGTCAATGGTGGGGATGATGTTGAAGAGATCATTTACTCCCCAAGCTTTACCCCAATAAGCGTTCCGACCCAACCAGACATGCAAGGGGTACCCGCTGTTATCGGACACCAATATCAGACGGATACATCAACACTGATGAGTTTCTCGATGGGTTCAGGTTTTAACCCGAAAGATGATCAAGCCAAGCCAGTTGCTCTGGCAGAACCAAAAGCAAGGGGGGAGCGGACTTTAACGGCCCCGAAAAAGAAAGAAAATAAGGCAAATAGTACGAGTAGGTATAACAAGGGTCGTTCGGAGCCGATTATAGCAGGCCGGCCAAGGTCAGTAGCTACCAGCCATCAGGCCTCCTCAAGGCAAGAACCCAATCGAAAATCGAACTCAGAAAAACCCCAATACACGCCCATTCCAATCACATACGGAGAGTTGTACCGCGTTCTATTCGACACACGTGTTGTATCCCCTTTTTACATAAAACCAATACAACTTTCGTACCCTAAATGGTATGACGCAAGCAGCCGATGTGAATACCATGCGGGAATCATGGGGCATTCTATCGAAAACTGTATCGTTTTTAAGAAGCTAATCGAAAGATTTATTAAATTGGGTATTATGGAATTTGATGGTCCCTCTGGAGCGGGAAATCAGTTATCCAACCTTTCTGTTAAAGAGGCGAATGTTATGAGTTCCATGCTAGATTGGGGCACGAGATTTAAGGGTGCATCGAGCTCGGGACTCTAATGCAAGGCCTGGTATTGGGGAACCCGACCATCAACGATGTATCAGAAGAGGGAACCCGAGAGTATACTTTTCCAAGCTTCTGTCTTTACGTACTTAGGGTGTTTTGAACAATAGGACTGTGAAAAGGATCTTTGTATTTTTTAGAGCTAATCTAGAGTAATATTCAAAACACACTTGTTGTTTTAAGCCTAGAAGCAACAAGAATCCTTTTGTGAAATAGGCTTATATCCAAAATCTTTATTTCAATGAAATACATGTTTGAGTAAATATTCTTTTATTCTTTCTATTTTATATGTTTATTATTAGATTCTTTCATTCATGATCATACCATACAAATAATCATTCATAGAATCATTTATTCTTTGAAATATGCCTTCGTACCTCTAACAGGTCTCTAGATACCAATGACGTGAGCGACGCTGTCATTAATTTCGAGTCTTTTTTGAGCAAGATATGTGTTTAGAGGGTCACTTCATGTGTCAATAATTACAAGATTAATAGTCGTCAAATTTCAAATTTCAAATTTCAAATTTCAAAAAAAAAGAAAGAAAAAGAGAAGTGATTGCTGACAAGTAATGTCAAAAAGGATTATCTTCAAATACATTTGCACAATGTCAAAAGTTTGCAATTTGTTCAAGGATCAGGCACCATATTACAGTGCAGTAAAGGCATCCAAAAAGAAAGACAAAAAGTTCAAAAATATAAAAAAAAAGAAAGAAAAAAAAGGGAAAAACAAATAATAGAACAAAAGCCATAGTGAAAAATGACCGAGTCTTGTAAATATTGTCATAAAGAAGTTATCATTTACCCTCTATATTTGTCAAACGTCGGCCAGAACCTTCGCCAGGGCAATACATTGTTCGATGGATTTTGAAAGAAAGATTTCTTTTGGTCAAGTCTTAGCTGAAGTTGGATTAGGCAGAATAGATTTAACCCCGATATGATCAGTTGAATTTGAAGAAAGGAGATTGAAAGCCATATGACATGGCCCAATGTACCAGAAATGAACGATGCAAGCTTACATCAGAAAGGTTCTTCTTAGAGGATTCCATAAGGGAGACCTGGCATTGAAAAGTTCCTTTTTACAAAAAAAGACTTCCAAGGAAAGTGAAAGGCCACAGAAAAAAACCCTCAAATGATACTCTGAGATCTTCAAAAAATAATAAAATAAAAAAAAAGATAATGAAAGAAAGAAAGAAAGAAAGAAAATGAGAGGCCAAAGCGAAAACCTGCAAAGGGCGCCTTGAGACCAAGGGGGATTTAAGTTGAAAACCCGAAAGGGCAGCTCAAATTTGGATCAAAGTGAGGCATACAGTAGTCTTGCTAAATCTGAATTAACAATAAAGAAGTATGCTACATCTTGGGGCATCGACAAAGTGCCGCGGATCCCCTAAACACATATTGAGATCAGAAAGGTCCTCAAGAAGTTAGTACAGAGAAGCTCAAGCTGCGATATCTGGGGCACCTAGTTTCCATTTTGCTCATTTTGAATTTGTTATCTTTGATTGCCTTATTCTTTTCAAGATACATCCCAATAAATTTCCTTTTTATTGCATCGTTATCTTTGATTAACCCATTCATGTTGAGTTAATTGCCTTCTTATTACATTTGCAATCTTTGATTAACTTATTTGCTTCGAGTTGTGCTCTTACCCAATTTTCTTCTTGTCCATTGTTTTGATCTTTTTCGAGCATGTTGCATTGAAATAAAGATTAATGGACCAATAATACTTTCATAAAAGAAGTCTTGCATATTACTCGAGAGGCTTCTAAATAGTACAAGAACCTGAAACAAGACTGTTGTTGAGAACCCACCAAACCTAAGGGATGGAAATGTTTGAGAAGGAGGAGTCTAAATTATGGCTATCTCTTCAGATTTTCTATCACAAGTATCGGTTGAATGAAGAGGCAAGATATTTCATCGGTGATACAACCTTGACAAATGACGAGCAATGTCAACCCAAGTGTAAAAGGGGGATCGTTATCAGGAAAAGAAAAATGATATTTCGCATTCACATGAATATCAGACATGCACATAGGGTCATTACACCCAAAGGATGATCAAATTGATCCTATACCCTGAGTTGCAGTGGGTTGGATAAGCAAAACTCAATAAAATTTCAGTAGGGCAAGCTTGCCGAGCAGATTGAGAGTGTTTCTTTGGGTTTTCTGTCAAGAATACTAGCTGAATAAGGTGGCCGCGTAATACGTCAATGATAATGTCCTGATGAACGAGCAATGATACCTAGGTCTTTTTCATTTCCATATCATTCATAACACATCTAGTTAGAAGCATTCGATTCATTTCAATCATAGCATTCCAATTATTTGACACAAACATCACATCTAGTTAGGAACAAGTGATTCATGTTGATCATAGCATCCTAATTATTTGGCATAAGCATGGGCTTATGAGGCTAAAATTTTAGATCTTATTTCCCTGAAATTAAAGTGAAGCAGATCGAAGACGGCAAATCTGAGCTTCCTGAAGTTGCAGTGAAGCAGATTTAAGCCACCAACCTAGCTCTCTAAAGTTGTAGTGGAGTAGGCTAAAATTTCAGATCTTGTTTCCCTGAAGTTGCAGTGAAGCAGATCGAAGACAGCAAATCTGAGCTTCCTAAAGTTGCAGTGAAGCAGATTTAAGCCACCAACCTAGCTCCCTAAAGTTGTAGTGGAGTAGGCTAAAATTTTAGATCTTGTTTCCCTGAAGTTACAGTGAAGTAGATCGAAGACGGTGAATCTGAGCTTCCTGAAGTTGCAGTGAAGCAAATTTAAGCCACCATCCTAGCTCCCTAAGGTTGTAGTGGAATAGGCTAAAGATTATAGATCTTGTTTCCCTAATATTGCAGTGGGGCAGATCGAAGACGGCGAATCTAGGCTTCCTGATGTTGCAGTGAAGCAGATTTAAGCAAGTCCTAGCTCTCTAAAGTTGTAGTGGAGTGGGCTGAAGATTGTAGATCTCGCCTCCCTGAAGTTGCAGTGAGGCAAATCAAAGACGATAAATCTTGGCTTCCTGAAGATGCAGCGAAGCAGATTTAAGCATCCTAGCTCCTTAAGGTTGTAGTGGAGTAGGCTAAAGATTATAGATCTTGTTTCCCTGAGATTGCAGTGGGGCAGATCGAAAACGGCGAATCTAGGCTTCTTGATGTTACAGTAAAGCAGATTTAAGCAAGTCCTAGCTCTCTAAATTTGTAGTGGAGTAGGCTGAGGATTGTAGATCTCGTCTCCCTGAAGTTACAGTGAGGCAAATCAAATACGATAAGTCTTGGCTTCCTAAAGATGCAGCGAAGCAGATTTAAGCAAGTCCTAGCTCCCTAAAGTTGTAGTGAAGTGGGCTGAAGATTGTAGGTCTTATCTTCTCGAAGTCGCGATAGAACAGATCAAGCTAATTACAGAAGAATAGATTAAAGCAACAAGCCTCAAGTAGCCGCAGTGGAGTAGATCAAAGCAACAGTTCTTACACCTTTAGAAATACAATGGGGCCAGTTGAAGAAGAGAAGCACCAAAGAAGTAAAGATCCTGCAAGACCAGACAGATTTGGCGTCTCTGTAGTAGCGGAAAGCAAATCGAATATAGTAGATTTGGCATCTCTGTAGTGGCGGAGAGCAAATCGAAGATAGTAGATTTGGCGTCTCTATATTGGCGGAGAGCAGATCGAAAATAGCAGATTTGGCGTTTCTGTATTGGCAGAGAGCAGATCGAAGATAGCAGATTTAGCGTCTCTGTATTGACAGAGAGCAGATCGAAGATAGCAGATTTGGCGTCTCTGTGTTGGCGGAGAGCAGATCGAAGATAGTAGATTTAGCGTATCTGTGTTGGCGGAGAGCAGATCGAAGATAGCAGATTTGGCGTCTCTGTGTTGGCGGAGAGCAGATCGAAGATAGCAGATTTAGCGTCTCTGTATTGGCAGAGAGAAGATCGAAGATAGCAGATTTGGCGTCTCTGTATTGGCGGAGAGCAGATCAAAGATAGTAGATTTGGCGTCTTTGTATTGGCGGAGAGCAGATCGAAGATAGCACATTTAACGTCTCTGTATCGTCGGAGGGCAGATCGAAGATAGCAGATTTGGCGTCTCTGTATTAACAGAGAGCAGATCGAAAATAGCAGATTTGGCGTCTCTGTATTGACAGAGAGCAGATCGAAGATAGCAGATTTGACGTCTCTGTATCGTCGGAGGGCAGATCGAAGATAGCAGATTTGGCGTCTCTATATTGTCAGAGGGCAGATCGAAGATGTTAGATTTGGTGTTTCTGTATTGGCAGAGAGAAGATCGAAGATAGCAGATTCGACGTCTCTGTATTGGCGGAGAGCAAATCGAAGACAGCAGATTTGGCGTCTCTGTATTGGCGGAGAGTAGATCGAAGAGAGCAGATTTGGCGTCTCTGTATTGACAAAGAGCAGATCGAAGATAGAAGATTTGGCGTCTCTGTATTGGCGGAGAGCAAATCGAAGAGAGGAGATTTGGCGTCTCCGTATTGACAGAGAGCAGATCGAAGATAGCAGATTTGGCATCTCTGTATTATCGGAGGGCAGATCGAAGATAGCAGATTTGGCGTCTCTGTATTGTCAGAGGGCAGATCGAAGATGTTAGATTTGGTGTCTCTGTATTGGCGGAGAGCAGATCGAAGATAGCAGATTTGGCGTCTCTGTATTTGCAGAGAGCAAATCGAAGACAGCAGATTTGGCGTCTCTGTATTGGCGGAGAGCAGATCGAAGATGACAGATTTGGCGTCTCTGTATTGGCGGAGAGTAGATCGAAGATAGCAGATTTGGCATCTCTGTGTTGACAGAGAGCAGATCGAAGATGACAGATTTGGCATCTCTATATTGGCAGAGAGCAGATAAAAATAACAGATTGGTGTTCCCGAGTTTTCAAGAAGCAAGTCGAAAATAGCCAATTTGACACTCCTGAAGACATCAGAATACCTTTAGGGAAGATGAGGATCAAGACTTTGAGACTTAGCCAGACCGGGCAAATTTGGTCCTTTTTATAGTCTTTGCTCCATTCTCGTTACACGACAATGAGCAAAGAGGGGCAGCTGTAATGGGCCAAATTTGCCCGACCCAAGCAAACACAAGAAAACCAAAACAAAATATAAAATAAATCAATAAACAAAAATTTTAAAACACAAATAGTCCATTAAATGTCTATTTACAGACTTTAGCCCAATACTCATCAGCCTAATCCCTAACCCAGAAAAATACATGGCCCGATGGCCCAAAACCTAGATCTAGGATCGGCCAAACGAAACCCTAAGGCTCTCTCCGTACGCTGCAACCATTCAGCCTCCACGCCTCAGTACGCTCCAGCGTTTCAGTAGTCATGCGCGCACCCGTACGCCAGCTATAGTACCCGAACGCCAGCACGTCTCGTACCTGCAAAAGGGACGAACACAGAAGCAAATGAAAACACCCAGCAGAATAGACAAAAAACAAAGGAGAATATTGTATTTATGTTTTATTTTCTGCCATTTTTCTCTTTCTCTTCGGCTATAAAAAGCCAAGCTTTGAATCGCCAGAAGAAAAAAAGAAAAAAGAAAGCAATCAAAAGCATTCGAATAGAAATATTAAAAAGGTGACCTTTTTAGTTCTTCTTCTTCCCCGATTCGGAGATCTTTCTTTCCTGGTTTCTGTCTTTTGTATTTGGTGTATAAAAAACAACAAAAAAGGCTTACCTCCGTTCTTGGTTCCCTCGAATCCTCGCTCACTTCGTCGCAATCGGAGTTTTTTTTTGGGGGGATTCAGAGACTTCTAAAAGAACCTTTGGACTCACGGTCGAATGGAGCCGGATTAGGCCTTTTGTATGATGACCGTCGATCAAGTATGAAGGTCGGACGACAGGCGAAAGGACTTAGGGTTCGGCCGAATGAATAAGAGGCTAGGCTTTAGATTTTTTTATCATTTTGATCTGCCTTTGAATGGTATACAACTAGTTTTAGGGTTTTCTTCAACCCGACTTTGTCAAAAGTGAAACGGCGTCGTTTCAAAGGGAGAGGGATCCGCGTGTTAACCCGATGGTTAGGCCGGGTCCGCGCTTCTTTGTTTGAAAGGGCTAATTGCGCCCCAGGTCCCTCCCCTTTGCGCGGATGCTCAATCGCCTCTTGTTTGCTTATTTGTTTTCTTTTTTTAGATTAGCCCTGTAATTTGAGCATGTTTGCGCTTTAGTCCGTGTCTCTGCTCTGCGTTTTAGGACTTGGTTTATTTCTAGTTCTAGTCCTTCTATATTCACGCGCATTGCACTTTGGTTTTTTTTTTCTATCTTACTAGTTTATTTTATTTATTAATTATTCCTTTAGTCCGATTTTATTGCAATTGAGTTTTACTTAAATTTGTGTAGTTCATTTTTTTTATATACATAACATTCATTTTTTAATTTTTTTATATATATACATTTTAAATTACTTTGATAATTTACTTTGTCTTTTTTTTTTGTTTAAAGTATAAAACTATTATCTTAAAACTACCTTGTATATCATGTTGTTTTCAAAATTTTGTATAATATTTAATTTATATTTAACTTATATTAATGCATACATGATTTATGACAAAAGTAGTTTTCTTTTATACATATTATTAGTTCCATGATTATTTTACACTTTTAATTTCTTTTAAATCTATTTATTTGTATTTCCCATCAAATTTATTTCGTATATAGTTTATTCTTTGAAAAATATATTTTATTATTTTCTTGTTATTTAAGACCATTTTATATATATGTATATATATACTCTCTGTTAAATCTATTTATGCGTGTTATTTATCTATATATATATTGATTTGCATATTGTCTATATTGTTTTGTTATAAATTTGTTTTCACGCTTATATGTACGTAAATGTTTCTTATATTATCAAGTTTTAATGGTTGAACATTGTGTTTTTACATGGATTGTTGATCTTCTATGGTTTTATGTATTTTCCTTTAAATCTATTTCATTGTACATTTCCTTTTAAATCAGTTTTTTATATATGTATATACATATATTTTTTTAAAAATATTCTTATATAGTTCATTACACAAGAACATATTTTATTATATATTCTTTTGTTATTTAAGAACCTTTCATGTCTTGTATATCATTTAAGTTTTCTTTTATTTTGCATGAATATTGTCAACTTAAAATAGATGTATTATCTTGCATGTTATTCAATTCAAAGTCTTTTTTATATTGATAATTATTTATATAGTATTTTTATCCATGTAAATTATTTCAAATTCAAGCATGTAGTATTCGTTCATCGATTCATCATTGTTATTGTTTTGCATCATATTAGTTTTATTTTGTTTGGTACATTATGTGGTGGTTGTTTTAGGTTATTCCATGCATATTGGTTGCACGTTATTAATTCGCCTTTTTATGTGTTAGTATATCAATCATCATTTTCCCACGCTTGTAAACTTTGTTATTAATACTCGGTATTTGATAATTCGAGAATCATGCCCTATCGTGCTGGGTTGTGATTTCTCGTTTGTTCAAAACAATCGAATATTCCTTTATATTCTCACTCATGTTTATTAAAAACACTTTAAAACGAAGACGATGTTCAATGTTTGGCGATTTGAGAATCGTGCCCTATCGTGCTAGATTACGCTTTTTCATTGGTTCGAAACAATTGAAGATCACTTCGGAATTTCACTCACATTTTCTAAAATCTTTCAAAATGAAGGCGATATTCGATGTTTGGCGATTTGAGAATCGAGCCCTATCGTGCTGGGTTGCGCTTTTTCATTTGTTCAAATTAATCGAATATCCCTTTGGAATTTCACTCATATTTTCTAAGGTGAGGCAATGATCAATGTTTGGAAATTCGAGGAATCGTGCCCTACTGTGCTGGGTTTCGATTTTCCGTTGAACTAAACAGTTGAACATCCTTTTGTGATTTTCAAATTAAAAATTTTTCGGATGTCGAAACAAGAAGATTTTTGGTAACCGACTCGGGTTATTTAAACAGAACCATACTTCAAAAACATTTTTTTAGACAAAAGGGCAGTATCTAATCGATTCGGTACCAATTTTGGGCGCAGTGAAGGTGCTAATCCTTCCTCATGCGTAACCGACTCCCGAACCCATCTTCTCAAAAGTTCGTAGACCAAAATCATTGTTTTAATAAACCAAAAATGTTTTATTAAACTAACCTCATTTTTAGGTGATCCGATCACACCAAAACAAAAGATCGGTGGCGACTCCATGCATTTGTTTTTCAAAAGTCGATTTCCCCCCCCTTTTTTTAAAAAATATAAAATTTTTAATTCGAGGGATGGTTTCGACAATGTTTATGTTACGTTTAATAGGAGTGTTATTTTTTACATAAGTTTTAGTATATGGATCAGTAATAAATTAATTCAATTGGTAATATTTAACCACTGACTTATTTTTAGTAAATAACATGAAAAATTTTACTTATTTTGTAGAAGTCTTATTTTTTTACAAGAATTTTTACGTATCTTTCTAATTTCAAATTAATTTTTTTTGAACAATCTGTCTTACCCCATAATGTGGGTTAAATTTCCTGGATTAAGTTTTAATTATTGAAATTAATTTATTTTCTGCTTGGGCGTGTAATTAGGCTTCTGTCTAGGATTGGTCTGTTGAGGATTTTTGAAAAATCCTAAACTCTATTTTCCCTCCACATCTTTTCCCTTATGTGTCGCATATCCTAGTGTTAAAGCCCTAGGGTCCTGCCCAACCCTAGTATATAAGCACACTTTTCTAAGGCTAGTGTAACAGTTTTTTTTAGTGGTGTTAAAAATAGTAATTTTGGGATCACAATTTTGATGAGTAAATCTTGTAAATATTAATATTTAATATTTACGAGTAGTCAAATCTAGTAATATAGTGAATCATGATTTAATAGAGCTATTAACTAGCTAGTTAGACGCAGTATAAGTGGTTTATATAAAAAGTCAGTAATTTTAAAAAATGAGATATTATAACTTCGTTTTTGTAAACTGAGCTTGTAAATATTTCCATTGAATATTTATGTAACTATTATATAGGTGAATTAAGTTTAAGTTCAAAAATTTTGATTCTTAAATAGTTAATTAAAATATAAAAATTAAATCGTAAAAAAAAATATAAAAGTTAATCATTATTGAATATCATAAACTAAAATGTCTAATTATTAACGGTTCAATGATTTAAAAGGGAAATTGACCCTTTTAATAAATGATGGACGGTTTGTGTATTTCTTTTAAGTGAAGAATATGTTTATTATAATATTAATTAATAATAAAATATAATAAAACATATGAAAAATCAAACCATTATCATTCAAAACCATCTTATAGTTCATCATTTCTTATTTAAGTTTTCCTAATTCTTCACTTTGTGTTTAGTTTCTTGGGACTCTATGATGCGTCGTTAAGAGCATCAAAAATATCATATTCCCTGTAAAATAGTAAAAATAATAGTAAAGGGGAAGTAGGGTTGAATCCTTAGGGACCGGATTGTACGAATGCTCGTTTCTTGAAATCCTGGACAATTTCTTGGCCAAGAAAGCATGCGTTTCTGAAAAATAAAAAATAGAATTAAGAATCTGAAAAAAATAAAAACAGAATTTAAAGTGAATTGAAATTGTGAAATTAAATAGATTGCAGAAATTAAAATGGAAAAATAATAAACAAATTTTGAAAATAAAGAAAGTTTCTTATGTGGCGAGATTCCAGCCTCCAGTTGTCTTGTTCCACCTTGGGTTCCATCCTTGGCTTTTAAATAACCCTTCTCGAGCAGGATAAACCAGTTATAGTGGAAGAGGACGCCTACGACCACCAGCTCCAAGGATTTAGACTTAAATTAGGTGGAACCTGACTCTAGCCAGTAATCGCTTTTGTGGGACTATCTTCTGCTAGATCTTCACTTCCCAACAGCAAATACTACGCCGTTTTGTCTCTTGGATTCGCCAACCTCTGACGCAGAAAGCCAACGAACCGACTGTGCAATTTTCCCAAAATGTACAAAGCAGCCGTTCCTTGCACAATTTGAAAAGATCACCTACTAAGAGATATGGACGGAAGCGTCAGCCCCGTAATGCAGAGAAGCGATGAATACCCTGTTGAGAAGGCTAAGCGCGGATTCTAAGCCTCATGAACCTTTTTTGAGGAATTTTGACAACCTTCGGCTAGATTGGTTTAGTGGCTCATGATTTTTGGGGAAGAAATAAATAAAATAGATATGAGATTTTTATTGAAGGAAATATGGAGAGAACAAAAGACAGAGTTTTTGGGAGAGGGAGTGATTACAGAAAAAAGAGATGTAAAATATGTGTCACTCCATCCCCTATTTATAGTACTAGAAAACCTAGTCTATTCCTAATGAAATTCTAAAAGATAAATACAAATAAATAAAGATAATTAAATATAAATAAAGATAAATAAAAATAAATCCTAAAATTTAAATCTAAATAAAAATAATTAATAATTATCCTAATATAATTGAAATTAAAATAGACTCTTGTGCTATAAAATCTCTTCTTTTGCATTTCAGTCCTTTGGTCTTCCATGTTTGCATTTTTGGCATCACTTCTCTCCTTCTTTGCATGTTGGCCCATTATATCTTCAAATTGGCACTTTTTACCCTTAAATTTTCTTTTGCCTCCAATTTAGTCCCTAAAAGATAAAAAACCATAAATAGCCCAAATTAGTAGCATCATACTCAAAATAAATATATAATTAGCGCATAAAAATATGATGTTCTAGAGTATTATCAAATTCCCCTACTTACCCCATACTTGCCCTCAAGTATGGTTCTTGTCCACTGTGAAAATTAAATCCTGCCATGAAAGAAATTCTACTCCAAAGTTTTATAAAAATTAGTCAAAATGCATACGAAAAATAAAGAGAACCTTTAGCTTGATTTAAGTAAAATTGAAAAAGTGTTCCAATTAACACACACAAAATTAAGATCGACTTGGGTTATTTTATGAAAATTAGGTAATTTACCAAACCTATCAAGACACCTAATTTATTTCTCCCTTTAGTCCCCAAATTTTATTAATGCATCTTATTTTCTTTTTTTTCTTCTTTTTTTATAGAATTTTAATTTTATTTATTTATTTTTACTTAGGAATATATTGAACCTTTTGACGCGAAGAGAGATGATAGCCAAGCACCCTACCCCGGTTACTCAGCCCAACATACTCCTAATTTTTATTTTTCCTAAGAACATATCGAACCTTTTGACGCGAAGAGAGATGACAGCCAAGCACCTCACCCCGGTTACTTAGCCCAACACATTCTTAGAAATTAATTCTGGTTAGCGGAGTTTTACCTAACACGTCACACAACCTTTTGACGCGAAATAGGATAACAATCCAAGCACCCTACCCCGGTTACTCAGCTAGTCACGTCTTAAGCTGCACTCATAACCGTGGAAACATTATTATTATTAAACAAAATTTTAATTTTGGAGGACTTAGGAAAAATAATCAAATGTCAAAAATAAGTTTCAGTAACCACCTTAATAGTAATGAACATATTTTAAGCATGCAATTATATTAAATGTCCTCTTTGTATTTAGACTTAATCAAATTTACCAAAATCAATATAGGGTTAACTCCATTAATCATAATTATTTAAACTAAAAGAAATAAACAGTGGAGATGAAATCTATCAAGCAAAATCATAATTAACTCAGTAGATAAGACTCATGCATGTGGGTCAAACAGTAGGCAAGTCATGGTCAAATTCTTGGGCAAGAAAAGAGACAAAATATGCTTAAAAAAATTTTATATGGGCAACAACAACCAAATCAGCAGCTAAAATGACAGAAATAATGAGGAACGCCTCCCCTTACTTAAAACACATAGTCTTCAATGTGGAATAAATAAAATAGGAGAAAAAGGTGTAGAGGAACTCCTCGTGTTATTACTGTCGTTCGCGCATGATGGCAATAAGATCCGCTAGTTGCTGGTCAAAAGTGTCGAGTAGGGGCTGTTTGGCTGCAGATTTTTCGTTTCTCCTTTCTTCCTATCTTCATTTCGGTTTACCTAGAAGAAGAGAATTTTATTAATATCTAAAAATAATAAATAATAAGATAAAATAAATAAAATAAAATAAAAATAGAAATTGGGTTGCCTCCCAACAAGCACTTGTTTAACGTCGTTAGCTCGACGTTGTGAATGGTTCTATGGTGGCTCTAACTGAATTTTTTCAACCATGTGGGCCTGGAAATTTTCGTAAAATGGCTTCAACCATTGGCCATTGACTACGAACTGCTTCCCAGTTTCTTCACTCTCTATTTCAACTGCACCATGTGTGAATACTTGGGTCACAATAAAAGGTCCTTGCCACCGAGATCGAAGCTTACCTGGAAATAGCTTTAATACGGAGTTATAAAGCAAAACTTTTTGTCCTACCGAGAAATGCTTCTGAACTATATTTTTGTTATGAAACAGCTTTGTTTTGTCTTTATAAATTCGAGCATTCTCGTAGGCATCATTGCGAATTTCCTCCAATTCTTGAATGTCCAATTTCCTTGCCTTTCCTGCGGGCTCTAACTCCATGTTACATTGTCGAATAGCCCAATAAGCTTTATGCTCCAATTCTACTGGCAGATGACACGCTTTGCCAAAAACAAGTCGATACGGAGTCATGCCAATTATTCCCTTATACGCTATCCGATAAGCCCAAAGCATGTCATTGAGCCGAAGACTCTAATCCTTCCGGTTGGGCCGAACTATTTTTTCTAAAATGGTCTTGATCTCCCTGTTCGAAATCTCTGCTAGGCCGTTTGTTTGGGGATGGTAGGTTGTTTCTATACGATGATGAACTCCATATTTTGACAATAGTGCCTCCATGACCTTGTTGCAAAAGTGGGTACCACGATCACTGATCAAAGCTCGAGGTGTGCCAAACCTAGAAAAAATAGTTTGTTTTAGAAACTCCACAACAATTTTAGCATTATCATTGCGAGTAGGCTTTGCTTCTATCCACTTAAAAATATAGTCTACTGCAAGAAGTATATATACGTTTCCAAACGAAGAAATAAAGGGGCCCGTGAAATCGATGCCCCATACATCAAAAATCTCATATACATGAATTGGGGATAGGGGCATTTGATCTCGTTTAGTGATGTTACCTGTATGTTGGCATTTATCGTAAGACTTACAGAAGTTATATACATCGCGAAAAATTGTGGGCCAATATAGCCCACACTTCAATACCTTGTGAGTTGTTCGTTTAGGGCCGAAGTGACCTCCACAAGCTTCTGTATGACAAAAAGTAAGGATAGAAGTTACCTCGATTTCTGGAACACATCGTCTTATTATCTGATCTGAACAGTGTTTTCACAAGTATGGGTCATCCCAAATGTAATACCGAGCTTCCCGTCTAAGCTTGTCCTTCACGGAATGTGCTAACTCAGTGAGTAATGATCCTGTGGTTAAGAGATTAACTATATCTGCATACCACGGATAGTGAGCCTCGGTCGAAAATAAGTTTTCATCAGGGAACTCATCTTTTATGGGAACATCATCAAACGGAGTTTTTATCCTACTCAAGTGGTCGGCCACCAGGTTTTCACACCCCTTTTATCACGAATCTCGATGTCAAATTCTTGGAGCAGTAAAATCCACCTGATGAGCCTTGGCTTTGCTTCCTTCTTTGCTATCAAGTACCTAAGAGCTGCATGGTCAAAAAAATAATCACCTTAGATCCCAGTAAATATGATCGAAATTTATATAAAGCAAATACAATAGCTAAAAGTTCTTTTTCTGTAGTGGTATAGTTGCTTTGTGCAGCATTTAGGGTTTTGGAGGCATAGCAGATGACATGAAGCTCTTTGGCTATCTTTTGTCCTAACACGGCCCTCATGCTACGTTCGCTTGCATCGCACATAATTTCAAAGGGATAGTTCCAGTCTGGTGCTTGTACTATAGGAGCAGTTACCAACTTTTGCTTGAGTGTATCAAAAGCTTCATTATATTCTGGGGCGAACTCAAATTTCCTATCTTCCTGCAATAACTCGCATAATGGTTCAGCCACTTTTGAGAAGTTTTTTATGAAACGCCTGTAAAATCCTGTGTGGCCAAGAAACGAACGAATTTCCCTTACAGTGGAGGGATATGGCAAAAAATTAATAATGTCAATTTTGGCCTTATCGACCTCAATTCCTTTGGCAGAAACTATATGACCTAGAATCAGACCCTTGTCTACCATAAAATGACACTTTTCATAGTTCAAGACAAGATTAGATTCTATGCACCTATTCAAAATTATTGTGAGGTTTTTAAGGCATTCATCAAAATAATTTCCATATACAGTAAAATCATCCATAAAAACTTTAATAAATTTCAACACATATCCAGAAAATATACTCATCATGTATCTCTGGAATGTGGCTGGTGCGTTACAAAGTCCAAATGGCATTCTTCAGTACACAAAAGTGCCGAATAAGCATGTAAAAGTGGTCTTTTCCTGATCCTCTAGTGCGACTGGAATTTGGAAGAAACCTGAGTATCTATCAAGATAACAAAAGTGAGTTTTACTTGATAAACGTTCAAGCATTTGATCTATAAAAGGAAGAGGGAAATGATCTTTTCTAGTGTAAGAGTTCAACTTTCTATAATCAATACAGACACGCCACTCATTTTGTACTCGAGTTGGTACTAAGTTACCATCGGTATTTTTCTTTACTGTCACACCCGTTTTCTTGGGCACGACTTGAACTGGACTTACCCATCTGCTGTCAGAAATAGGGTAGATTATGCCAGCATCCAGCAGCTTAATTATCTCATTTTTACCACCTCCATCATATTCGAGTTTAATCGTCATTGGGCCTCTCGCCTTGGTTTTGCATTTTCCTCCAAGTAGATTCTGTGTGTGCATGTTAAGGGGCTTATTCCTTTTAAATCGGCAATGGTCCATCCAATCGCGTCTTTATGACTTTTCAGTACCTGAATCAAACTTTCTTTCTCGAGCTTAGAGAGTTTGTTGGAAACTATGATTGGTAGGGTATTACCTTTCCCCAAAAACACATACTTAAGATGTTCGGGAAGCGGTTTCAATTCCAATTCTGGAGCCTGCACAACAGAAGGTAAAATTTTAGTATTTGATGGAGGCAATAACTCATTAACAGATTCATAGTCATCAGATATAAATTCAAATTTATCTTCATATATCGACTCAAAAGTCTCATCTACTAATGAGCCAGTTATGTCGACACAATTTACGCTCAAAATTTCGCTTCGATGACTAATGGCATCGTAAACATTAAACTTCACGATCTCTTCATCAAATTCTATCGTAAGAGTTCTGCTTCGAACGTCGATCTTAGTGCTAACGGTACTAAAGAAAGGTCGGCCTAACAGGAGGTCCGAAGATCTAGTAGTGTTATCCTCCTCCATCTTTATCACATAAAAATCTGTAGGAAAAATAAGTTCGTTAACTTTTACCAGTACATCCTTAAGGACTCCTTCGAAGTGTACAACAGACCTATCTACCAACTGAATTATAGAACCTATTTTCGTCAAAAAACCTGCATTAAGTGATCATGCATAGAATAAGGCATAACATTTATGGAGGCCCCTAAATAACACATGGCCTTCTTGATCCCCAAATGGCCTATTTTGCATGGTATAGCGAACATACCTCTATCTTTACATTTTGCCGGCATTTTTCGCTGTAACACTGCGGATACATTCTCACTAACACTTACCTTTTCATTACCTGTTAGTTTTCGTTTATTGGTACAAAGCTCTTTGAGGAACTTGGCATACTGCGGAATCTATCTAATGGCATCCAACAGTGGTAGATTGATCTCGACATTTCTGAATGTTTCGAGGATCTCCTTTTCTTTCTTACTTTTTCGAAACTGATTTAATCGACATGGGAATGGAGGTTCAATTTTCGGCAGAAGGGGTTTCGCTGGGACCTGTTCATCGTTTTCGGGTTTTTCCTAGGCAGTTTCTTGGCCAAGATTTTTACCAAGAATTGGTTCTAGTACCTTTCCACTTTGCAGTGTCACTGTATTTGCATTTTGCCTCGGGTTTGGTTCTGTTTGTGATGGCAACTTCCCTTGAGAGTTCATCTTCTCAATTGATGTGGTCAATTCTCTTATAGACACTTTGGTTTTCTGTTGAAAATCAAGCATGTTAGCCGCTAATTTATTGACCAAAGTTTCTAGAGAATTACCTGAATATTGTGGCTGTTGTGGAATTTGATTCTGGTATGGTTGGTTATATCGTGGGTTGGCCCCATAAATTAAGTTAGGGTGATCCCTCCATCCTGGGTTATAGGTATTTGCGTAAGGGTTGTATCGCCTTTATGGTGGCCCAAGAAAATTTCCCACAGCATCTAAATAAGCCATAGTATCATCATTCAAATTGGGACATGCATCAGTTGTATGTTCAGGGGTAGCACATATTCCACATAACTGGGCTGTCTTTGCTTTTTCTGCAACAAGAGAATTCAAAATATTAGCAATTCTATCAACTTTATCTTCAAAGGTTGAATTACTTAGCTGATGAACCCTTCTAGGGGGTTCAGGATTGGCTCGAAATTGCTGAGAATTTGCAGCCATTGTGGAGATTAAGTCTCTTGCTTGTTGTGGAGTCATGTTGACCAACGCTCCTCCACTAGCAGCGTCTACCATATTCATCTCCATTGGTTTTAGGCCTTTATAAAAGTACTGGAGCAAAGACTGTTCTGTAATACCGTGTTATGGACAGCTCGCACACAACTTTTTAAATCGCTCACAATAGTCATACAGAGTCTCTACATCTTTTTGCCTTATGCCCATGATTTCTCTTCTTAACTCGGCTACACGCTACGCTGGAAAAAACCTGTTGAGAAATAAAAAAGACAGATCAGCCTAAGTCGTTACAGATCCAGGAGGTAAATAAAATAACCATTCCCTAGCAAAATCTGCTAAGGAAAAAGGGAAAGCGCACAGTTTAATTTGACTCTCAGTTACTCCCTGAGGTTTCATACTAAGGCAAACTATATGGAATTCTTTCAAATGCTTGTGGGGATTTTCGTTCTGTAACCCCCGAAAATTTGGCAGTAGCTGGATCAAGCTTGACTTTAATTTAAAATCAGTATCTATAGTAGGATACGCGATGCATAGTGGCGGTTGTTCTATCGGCGTTTCGGCCAGTTGCCGATTTGTCTGAGCCATAGGTTGAGGTGCTAGATTAGGGTTTTCATCAACCCTAGTGTTAAGCACTTCTTTTGAGGAATCGACTTCTACTTTTTTGCCTTCAAAAGTTTGAGTAGGGTTTTCGTTAACCCTAGACTCTACTTTGTCGTCGATTCTGATTTCTGGCGGTGGATTGCTTTGAGTTCCAACCACCACTGACTGCTTTTTTCTTAGCTTTGTTTCCTTACGATTAGCTCTCGCAGTCTTTTCAATCTCTGAATCAAATGCAAGAGTTCCTAGAGCAGATCTGGTCATAAGAAACAAAAAATAAGATTAATACGTTACCGATCCCCGGCAACGATGCCAAAATTTGATACGTCGTTGAGAGCACCAAAAATATCCTATTCCCTGTAAAATAGTAAAAATAATAGTAAAGGGGAAGTAGGGTCGAATCCTCAGGGACCGGATTGTACGAATGCTCGTTTCTTGAAATCTTGGACAATTTCTTGGCCAAAAAAACTTGCGTTCCTGAAAAATAAAAAATAGAATTAAGAATCTGGAAAAAATAAAAACAGAATTTAAAGTGAATTGAAATTGTGAAATTAAATAGATTGCAGAAATTAAAATAGAAAAATAATAAACAAAGTTTGAAAATAAAGAAAGTTTCTTATGTGGCGAGATTCCAGCCTCCGGTTGTCTCGTTCCGCCTTGGGCTCAATCCTTGGCTTTTAAATAACCCTTCTCGAGCAGGATAAGCCAGTTATAGTGAAAGAGGACGCCTACGACTACCAGCTCCAAGGATTTAGACTTAAATTAGGTGGAACCTGACTTTAGCCAATAATCGCTTTTGTGGGACTATCTTCTGCTAGATCTTCACTTCCCAATAGCGAATACCACACCGTTTTGTCTCTTGGATTCGCCAACCTCTGACGCAGAAAGCCAACAAACTGACTATGCAATTTTCCCAAAATGTACAAAGCAATTGTTCCTTGCACAAGTTGAAATGATCACCTATTAAGGGACATGGATGGAAGCGTCAGTCTTGTAATGCAGAGAAGCGATGAATACCTTGTTGAGAAGGCTAAGCGCGGATTCTAAGCCTCATGAACCTTTTTTAGGGAATTTTGACAACCTTCGGCTAGATTAGTTTAGTGGCTCATGATTTTTGGGGAAGAAATAAATAAAATAGATATGATATTTTTATTGAAGGAAATATGGAGAGAACAAAAGACAGAGTTTTTGGGAGAGGGAGTGATTACAGAAAAAAGTGATGTCAAATATGTGACACTCCATCCCCTATTTATAGTACTAGAAAACCTAGTCTATTCCTAATGAAATTTTAAAACATAAATACAAATAAATAAAGATAAATAAAGATAAATGAAAATAAATCCTAAAATTTAAATCTAAATAATAATCCTTAATAATTATCCTAATATAATTGAAATTAAAATAGACTTTTGTGCTATAAAATCTCTTCTTTTGCATTTCAGTCCTTTGGTCTTCCATGTTTGCATTTTTGGCATCACTTCTCTCCTTCTTTGCATGTTAGCCCATTATATCTTCAAATTGGCACTTTTTACCTTTAAATGTCCTCTTGCCTCCAATTTAGTCCCTAAAAGATAAAAGACCATAAATAGCCCAAATTAGTAGTATCATACTCAAAATAAATATATAATTAGCGCATAAAAATATGACGTTCTAGAGTATTATCACTCTAGGAGTACAAATTTGAATCGGTGTCACTTCATTTTATCAAATTATATAGTGACAATAACCACACTTGTAATAAAAATAATCACTAACATATGAAAAATACGCATTAGAAATAATATAAAAATGTAAAAATTTATGGTTTGATTGAAAAGGTTTAGGTTTAAGGGTTTTTTTTAGAAAAATCAAATAGATTGGGTTTTATTTACTAATTACTCAAAATAGTAGAACCAAAAAATAACCTAACAGATAGACTTACAGGTCTACTATGAAAATAATAACACTGTGTTTGGTTCGCCGTATTACCCAATCCATTACGCCTCGATTACGCGCGTATTACATTACGCCCCTATTCCGGCGTTTGGTTCGCTGTAATAGGTATTACGCGCATATTACAATACGCCCCTAATCCCCAAATTCCCGTGTTTTCCAATCCCTTCCCAAATCGCTGTATTAGCTATTACGTCCGGCCTCCCTCCCCATCTCTCTGTTTTACCCTCCCTCCCTACCCGACCCTCTCCTCTTCCGTCCTAATCAGTTTCTCCTACCATTTCCCACTGCTTCCGTTGATTATTCTGTCGTCATCGCTTCCTTGTTAAAGCTTTACGTAAGTTTCAATTACTAGATGACCTTTTAATTTGCGTAAGAAACTCTTTGATCATCTTATTTCTCTTATCATGAACAATTTGAGATTATTAATAATAGATAGGGGCAAATTTTTATCATGTGATGCAATTATGTTTCTTCATTTCTCTCTCTCTTCCTTTCCTCAACCTACTGTCTCCTTTTTTTCTTATATGTTTGTCAAGCATTTGATTGTGGCACATGCTCTACTGTTGACGATAGCTAGGATGTTGTATCCTGGCCATTTGAACAATTCTGTCTTGTGATCAGTGGTGCTTTGTGGAGCAAGGAAGCATTTGGTTGCTCCACCAATTTCTTCTATCTTGTCATCATTTTCTAAGCACACACAATATGTATAATGTTTTCCTGGAAGGCTTATGATTAAATTAATACTGATAGGTAAGTTGTGCTGATATTTGCAGGTGGGTTGCAAACACATTGGATTTTAATAAAACCTATGATGCCAGTGTTTTTGAGACAACCATAAGGTTGCATTTAACAGGTTTATATATGTATTAATTGTTTTATCAGGAAAATTTTATGAGTCATGATCCTTTTCCCCCTTCTGAATAGTTTTTTTTTACCTTTTAATTGACACTCATATTGTACTAATTTGTCTTGTCTATTCTAATTGAATATTTAGAGTTGTAGGTGGACTTCTGAGCACATATGATCTTTCAGGCGACAATATTTTCCTTGAAAAGGCTAGAGATATTGCAGATAGATTGCTACCTGCATGGGATACTCCTTCTGGGATCCCGTATAACATTATCAACTTGGCTCGTGGAAATGCACATAACCCTGGCTGGACTGGGGTATGTTTTTTGCATTGCTGCTGTTAGTCTTTAGTATCTTTGATGCTATAGCAGTAAAAAGTTATTTTAAGTTCTATGAATAAGCAAGGTGGCTGGGTCCTTGTTCTTTGTCTTCAACAACATTTTGAAGACATGATGGATCATATTTTGGTTAGAGTGGACTTATGTAGAAGCATTTATTTATCTGATTCCTATACTTGAGATTGATGCTCAACTGCATTGACTTGAAAACTGTTATTTGGTTATCCAACAAATACAATCAGGCGCACTGGAGATTATTCTGTGTCTGTATTTGACAAATCATTGTTAGGCCTTTCATTATCCTTTATATGGTAGTTTATGTCATTCCATCAGTAGAAAAATTACCTTCTAAGCAGTAAGCACTACTATGTGACTTGGGGGCTGGTACTTGATATTTATTTTTTACATATACATTATTCATTGAGTTTGATTTTTTTTCACCCTTTATTCCCTAGGGTGATAGTATTCTTGCAGATTCAGGGACAGAGCAACTGGAGTTTATTGCTCTTTCACAAAGAACAGGAGATCCCAAGTATCAGGAGAAGGTAAATGCTTCTCATGTTTATTCATGCTTATGTTACCTCATGTTTTTATAATTTTCATGCTAGGATTGCTTAGTTCATAGGTTATGTCCGCATCAAGCCAATTGCTAATCTTATTTCTTAGAAGTTGGGTTAAATTATATTAACTAAAGATAGCTGAAAGGTCTTAAGTGCTGGCCCTTTAACAGGAAAAAGGATATTTTAACTTTTAAGTGTGTATTGGTTGCTGAGGTGGTTGATTAACTTGCTTGTGCTTTGATGTATAAGGTGGAGAAAGCTATTGTTGCGCTTAATAAAACTTTTCCTGCTGATGGTTTGGTTCCCATCTATGTTAATCCTAACGATGGCACTGCTTACGGAACTATAACCTTTGGTGCTATGGGTGATAGGTCTTCCCATTTGAAACTTCCTCGTCCTTTTTTTTTCTGGCTTCATATTTCATCAAATTTTTTATTCAATGTTTTGCATAAAATAAATCAGTTTATTGCAGCTTCTATGAATATCTGCTTAAAGCCTGGATTCAAGGAAACAAAACATCATCTGTAAAACCTTATAGGTGAGAATCCCATCATCTCTCATCTCTCACCTCTCCATTTTTGTTTTTGAATTGCTGCCATTGGTAATTGCTTACGGTCATTCATTGGATGATAAGATCGTTTTTGTTTGAAAGTGAAGATTTTGGAGTTATTTTAATGTACGGACATGGAAAGTACTTACTATCTCTTTTCCTAATACTTCTCCCTTTATGGAAGTTTGATCAAGAATAAACAGGAAACTGTTTGCAGATTTTGCTTTTCTTTTTCTGTACAGTATGGGGGCTTGGTTTTTTTTATTCCATTTTTGTTATTTATGATCTCAAGTTTCTTCATTTGTCCAAAAAGCTCTTTGTTGGAACGGCTTTTGCCTTTGCATTCTTTGCTTCATAAAATTAAGAAATTGAGTTCATGCCTATGATTTTCTGATGATACATATGACTGCATTGTGTTGTTTGCTAATGGGGATGAATATGGGGGAATTAGAGGCCAGTGGTTTGTTATGTATTAACTGAGTGCAACTTACTACATGTATGATGTTAGGCACTGAATTTACTTAATATGGTTGGTTTTATGGTTGTGCCATGACTGCTTCCAGCATTCTTGAAAAACAAAATGCAAAGGGTTTAAGCTTCTCATATTGTAATGAAAAGAGGACACTTGCTGGTTGGGGGTCTTTTATTAGGAAGAATTATTGAGGTGAGAACTAATTTCAGATAATGAGGGAAATGAAGAGGCAGTTCAGTGTAGGTTATTGAACTTGGAATTGGGTTTAACGGTTTGTCGCCTGGTATCATACAGAACAAAGAAAAGTCATGAATCCTTTGAAAGCTTGGCAATTGGATTTAATAGTTTCATAGTTCCCTCTTTTTGCGTTCTTAATTGCTGCTTTGCTTTTAAATTATACTGCTACAATAAAATATGAAAGTTACTATTAGAAGCATGTTTCCGATCATCCAACTGTGACATCTTACGTGTTTATGTTTTTGAGGGAATAGTGAGAGGTTTGATAGGGCTCATGGATGATGATTGGTGTATGGTTGTGTTGTGCTTTGATATACTATATTTAGCTATAGCATAAATATTTTTCCAAAAAAAAAAGGTTGATCCGAGCACTTTTTGCATTACAGGTTCTTTGTTCCAACACTTCCACATCGCATTCGTCCCCCATTTGCTCATTACAGGTTAGTTTTCTATTGGTATTCATGGTTTTGTTTGTATGTTTTCCCTGATTCCATGGCTGTATTGCTGTAGCAGCTTCTGGTGTTTCCCAAATGAATATGGTTATGGTTAATTTCTTTAGCAGCTTCTGTAGCAGCTTCTGTTGTTTGTATTTTTGTAATGCTCATTAAAGCTTGTTGAATTATGGTTATGGTTATTGCTGCATAATTATTGTTCTTTTTTGAATTTAAAATAGGTTATATGTTTTTACTAATAGGTAACATTTTTTTTAAAGAGCATTATGAAGCAAATCAGTAGGAGTATTGCCTCTGAGGTGGTAGTTCAGCAGTGGTCAGAAGAACATCAAAATATGGAAGAGAGAGCTTCAAACTTATATTCAGTCTTATGGTCAATTGAAGGTTTAACCGACGATCAGCGGTATGATGCATTGAGTAAAATTCTCGACCATCCAACTCAAATGATCGTTTTCTTTAGTTTACCTTTAGTTGCCCGATTGGAATGGGTTAGAAGATTTCTTTCTTACCATTAAATATCAATGTTCAAACTTTTTGATGTTGTAAAACTATATAACATATGGATTATAATGTACAATTTCATTTTCATCTAACCTTTTCTTAATATAAGTTAATTATGTTCAAGTTATATATTGATTTTAGTAAATTCATATAAGAACATTTTATTATTAACAATTTCATGAAATTATATATCACTATTAAATTATATTTAATATTAATTATTTTAAATTGTATAAATTCATATAAGAAAATTTATTATCAAGAATTTTATGAAATTTTATATTATTATTAAATTATATGTAATAATTATTATTTTAAATTATACAAATTCATAAAATATAATTTATTAGTTATAATTATTTTAAATTTTATTAAATCATATATTTAAATTAAAATATATTTAATATTAATTATTTAAAATTTTATTTTATAGTATCATATATTATGATTTGAGTAAATTCATATAAGAATATTAATTATTAAGAATTTTATTAAATTATATATTTTAATTATATTATATTTAATAATAATTATGTTATTTTATATTTTACAGTATCATATATTATGGTTTGAGTAAATTCATATAAGAATATTAATTATTAAGAATTTTATTAAATTATATATTTTAATTAAAATATATTTAATAATAATTATGTTTAAATATGATTAAATTATTTATTATTGATATTAATAATCTTATTAAAATTTAAATAAAATAATTTACCAAAACAAATTTCTGCTAATTATTAAGAATTTTATTAAAATATATATTTTAATTAAAATATATTAAATAATAATTATGTTTAAATATGATTAAATTATTTATTTTTGATAATAAATAATCTTATTAAAATTTAAATAACAATAACAATAATCATTTACCAAAACAAATTTATGCTAAGGGTATTCTGGTCATTTTAGTTTTCTCCATTATGCTATTACACCTCTATTACATTCAACCAAACACAGTTTTACTATTACGCCTCTATTCCATTACATTCAACCAAACAGTTGATTTGCTATTACACCTCTATTCCATTACACCTCTAATCCAATACACCTCTAATCCAATACAGCGAACCAAACGTGCTCTAAAACTAACACCTAATCTTTAGCCAGAAAAGAAAATAAATTTGAAAAAAACAAAGGATAAGATTTTCCTGCCCAACGACACTTAGGGTGCGTTTGGTTCGCTGTATTGGATTAGAGATGTATTGGATTAGAGGTGTATTGGATTAGAGGTGTATTGGATTAGAGGTGTAATAGCAAATCAACTGTTTGGTTGACTGTAATGGAATAGAGGCATAATAGTAATATTGTGTTTGGTTGAACGGAATAGAGCTGTAATAGCATAGTGGAAAAAACTAAAATGACTAGAATACCCTTAGCATAAATTTGTTTTGGTAAATGATTATTGTTATTGTTATTTAAATTTTAATAAGATTATTATTATCAATAATAAATATTTTAATCATATTTAAACATAATTATTATTAAATATATTTTAATTAAAATATATAATTTAATAAAATTCTTAATAATTACCAGAAATTTGTTTTGGTAAATTATTATTGTTATTGTTATTTAAATTTTAATAAGATTATTAATATCAATAATAAATAATTTAATCATATTTTAACATAATTATTATTAAAAACATTATACTATAAAATATATAATTTAATAAAATTCTTAATAATCAATATTCTTATATAAATTTACTAAAATCATAATATATGATACTATAAAATATAATTTAACATAATTATTATTAAAAATATTTTAATTAAAATATATAATTTAATAAAATTCTTAATAATCAATATTCTTATAACAAAAATTCAAAGTAATTTCCGACGGCTAAAATGTTAAGACTACAATTTTAATAGCATTACATGTTAGATCAGTAAACCATATAATAAAAGTATTGGCATATCAAACACTGCCTAAACCATGGAAAAATGACAAAAAAAAGTAACTGATTCCAAAGTATCTTAACAAATAAGCATTCTGGATTCACAACAACTACCACAGGCAAATGCAAAGATGGGAAACCCCCAGTTGGGAATGAGAAGTCATTGCTTGTGCATCCTCCATTTGCAATGTATTGTTTGGAGCTTGTTGATATACTTGAACCAACAATAGGACCATTTCCCATGGCTTTGGTTGAGTACACGTTCATGTTACATACTTTTTTGACTTTCTTCTCTTGTACCTTTACAAGTTTGAAATGACATTAGAAGTACCCAACAGGATGACAAGGTTAAATTTGTAGATTTGCTATGTTGCTGCTTTTGGGATATTGATATTCATTGGGAAAAAATAGTGGAGTTATCACAATAATAATTTGTGTATAACTTCATAACTGTAAAATCCAGAATAGAAAATATGCCTTTACCTACCTTCCATAACTTTATTGTTCTGTCATTTGTCGACAAAAGAAAAAGAGCACCATTAGATGACTGGCACCACCTAATTTTGTTAATTTTCTCCTCAATTTCCAAGCTCTTCAGATAGTCAAACTGTATTAAACCAAGGGAGTACACGTTTTCAATATTCAAGTCCAGAAAGTTTTTAGCATGTACTCCCAATAATCATTATGTTTATGTCTACCACAAACCAAGCATAAATACCTCAGGTTCGTGGCTTTGAAACTCTGTTTTATAGCGAAACTCAGGATGCCTATTGATTGGATAATCCATCTTCTCTAGATCTCTTCGATGTCCAACATGCTACATATTGTAAAACGGTATGACAAAGTGTGAGAACAGAACACCGGAGAATCACAGTAAGTGAAACAAGCAGGTTCAGAAATATTAAAAAGAAAAATGGTCAGAGAACGTTCGTCTTGAGTGTCAGTCCTTTCAAACAAAACCACCCAACCCCCACGATCACCGATAGCAAGGTGATCGCCATTTCTATTGAATTCAATTACAGATATGATATCAACTAAAAAAGAAACAATGGCATGTAAATGAAGTGAAAAGAGAACTCATAAAGAATGATTTATTCCTAGTGATGACAATTGAGAACTCATCACATCGCATGCATCAAAAAATGACAACTTAAAGATCACACCTCAGGTTTCTCCCACATTATGCAGTGACAAATAATTTGAAGATAAAGATCCACGACACTTTAAGACATACAGATGCTCCAAATTTAAGAATATTAAGTCCTAATCTTCCCAATTTTATGGAGGTTAAGCATGTAGTAATTGCACAGTTCATTTTTCAACATTTCCTCTATTTTTCTTTTGTTTACTTTTGCTTGGTGATAATAACCCCAGTCATATGCCCTATCTAATTGAGATATACTATCCTATCAGTTGAAGTTGCATCTATATAATGTAACTGGCACCAACAATCTTCGCATTTTATAGTTTTTATTGAAGACATTTACAAATTTCAAACAAGGAAAATATGGTCTTAAACACAACATTCCCTGTTAAACCAATCCAAACAGCTATGAATAATCACTATGAAATCAATCATGGTATTACCCAATAAAGAAAAAAATGAGGTGTTCGAATAACATAGATCTTAATTCCCTTTAAACGGTTCTCCAAACCAATAAAGATTGTACCAATACCTTATCCATTTGAATTTACATTCTATCTTAGTTACCATTATTTTATCTAGATTTTAGGTGAGTATCGAATATGAATATGCAAGTATACTCAATTTTCTTGAAGATCATATCCTATAGTTATGTCCAAATAAGTATCAAATACTATCAGATCCACTCTCCAAACTCCAGCAAACACAATTAATTTATTTACTTTGCATGATTCAAAGCAGGAGGTGGTTTCCATTCAATATGTCTCAATATGTACAATAACAATAATCCATCAACTATGTATATAAACATTATTGAATCACATTACTAAGAAACTAAATAAATAGGAAAATAATGCGGTGTATAGGACGATTTGTAAGATTGCACTTTGTTCTAATATTTCTAATTTTATTACATATATATTAATTTTTCTGATGATTCTTCAATTGAATTTATACAAACAAAGAGAAAGAGATATCACTGAATCACCGATCACGTAAGGATTCATTTAGAACAAATTCGAAACACACTGTTATGGAACAAAATAGAAAGCCAGAAGAAAAGCAGAAAAAGAAAGGAGGACAGAAACAACAGAGAATGCAGAAGAAAATAGAAAAAATAGAGACAAAATAGCAAGGACGAGGAGAAAGGAAGAAGGGATACGAAACAGATTTAATTCATCAAAAAAGCCTTAAAAAATACATAAAGATGATTCAAATGAGAAACACAAATAACTATCGTTTGAATCGAACACAAGTTAGATAACAAGAAAGCATAAAAACAAACTGATCAACCAATTGATCAACCAAAATCAGCAGCAGCACAATGAAAGCAGTGTAATAGGGTAATCGTTCAAGATTTATACCTCAACAAAAACAAAACGCCGAGACCGGAGAGAAAAAAATGAAGCAGTAGATTTCGGGTAAAGAAATGGGAGACCGAGAGAGAGAATCGGTAAAGAAATGAGATGAAATGATGAGGACAGAAAAAAAGAGAGGGTGGAGGACGATTTCGGGTAGGGAGGGAGGGTAAAACAGAGACTTGGGGAGGGAAGCCGGACTTAATGTGTAATACTCGATTTGGGAAGGGATTAGAGAAGCAGGGAATTTGGGGATTAGGTCGGGATTGTATTACGCGCGTAATACCTATTACAGCGAACCAAACGCCGGAATAGGGGCGTAATCGGGGCGTAATGGATTAGCTAATACACTGAACCAAACACGCCCTAATGTAGAAACAGTGCTTTCAAATCAACACTTTTCAAAAAGTAGACGATTTCAGCTTTAAAGGAACCAAACCCTATTTCTAATCTGACGTTCACTGTTTCTTATAATTCCCTGCACACCCCCCTTTTAGTCTGGTTCATGCTCTCTCCACCTCAATTCTCCACACGGTGAAGCAAGAGACTCTTCCATACACGTAAATTGGTTCCTCTCTTTTTAGACTCACAGTAGCTAAAGCATGGGCTAGTTGATTTGCTACATTGTTTGTGTGTTTGAACCGAATCCATCCAAACTATTGTGAAATCTGATGAATGCCTCTGATATAAACCCCAATCTCTTATCTGTCTATTTGATCTGATTAACATTTCTTAATTATGGTTAATGCATCACCTTTTATTATTACCTTTGACCATCCAATTTATCTACTTGTTTTCACTGCCCATAAGCATGCAATGGCTTCCTTGCAAAAGGCGAGCCAATGTTCGGGTGAATAATTGCTCGTGAAACCAGAACCTCACAGTTGGCGTTTATTGCTATTATGCCAGAGCCCAATCTAGAGCTCTTTTTCTCAAAGGCACCATCAAAGTTGATTTTAACAATTGATCCAGTTGGGGGTCTCCATTTGGTCTCCATTCTACTCCTGGTATACATCCTAACCTCTGTATCATCTAGTTCCCTCAAATACTAGCCAATCGTATATGAGATGTCCTTTCCAAACTTTTTTTTTCTATCATATATTAATTTATTTCTTTCAGACCAATGAGTCCACAGAGCACATCCAAACATTGACCCTGATGCTGAGCTCTTTGAAAAAACCCAAGTAAGCCAATCCAAATGCTCCAAATCTGGCCTATTCAAAACCCAGATTAATCCTAAACAGGTCTAGACTTCTATTAATGTAGGACACTATCTAAAGACATGGTCCAAAGACTCTATTCCTCCTCCACGCCGAAGACATCCTACGTTCACCACCAATCTTCTTTGTCTCAAATTTGGGAAAATGGGAATAAAATTTTTCATAATTCTCCAAATTGAAATTTTCACTTTAGTTGGAAGCTGTAGGTTCCATAGCTTTAGTAGTTCCTGATTGTAATTTTCACAATATTGTTTCATCAATTTTTTAATAGAGAAACCAAATATCATCCTCTCCTTTCCAAATAGATTTGTTTCGGCCTTCAAAGCAATCGAATAGAGAAAATCATCATTTGTCTTTTTTTTTCACATTGAGAGCCTATTGCACTCCTTTACCCCCATGACCTATTCTTCCACATCCAAAACAAAAAAGTTAGTGTAACGCCCCAAAATTTTGAAAAATTAATTATGAGACTCTACAATAATTAAATTTTTGTATCTGTGGTTTTATGTTCTGCTTTTGTGTTTAAGGTTTGGAGTTCAAGTCGCATCGTTAAAGGTTTTGTCATTTTAAAAGCAACCCATAATCATGCATTATTTAGTTAAGGTCAATTTAGTGTGAATTCATGTTAAGAATGGGCCAATTGGTTCACTGTTTAAGCATCTATATTCCATTAAGTCCCGTGTTCGAATCCCAGAGTATACGTTAGGGAAATATTTTTTACTAAACGCTAGAAGGCTGGTGATTAACTTAAATCATTCTAAAATTAATTCTATCGTTCCTTTCCTTTTTTTATTTTTTTCTAATTCTTTGTTCTTCTCCTTTCTTTTCTTTTATCTTTTTGCTCATTTTTATACTTGATTATACGTTAATTAGGAATTCTTTCGTTGCTTGCTACGTCAATTGTGAGATTGTTGTGTAAGTTCTGTCGTTATCTCCTTTCGTTTCTACCTGTTTTATTTTGTTAACGTTTATTCTGTCGAAACAAGATTTTGCTCATTTTACTTGAACGCTCTGTTTAAATGCTCGATTGGTTACTTTTTAGGCGAGGATCTTGCAAGAGATGCTCATCCATCGTGTTAGTCTTGCTTCCTCTGTTACGTACAAGGTAAGTGCAAGAAATTGAGTTGGGGTTGTCTCGAAACTTTCGACATAATTTTGACAATAGGTTGATCTTAGCGATATATTGAGAATGATGGTGTAATCGATTATTAGATGGTCGTGTTAGGTTCTGAAATCCTCTTACGTCATTTCTGCATCAAAATCACTTCAGGTGTGTGCCGAAAACCTTATTTTTATGAATTTCGATCGCCGAAAAATATGGCTGTCGACGCGACACGGCCGTGCGGGTGGCCGTGTAACTCACTGTTTATCGATTTGGGGCTACACAAGCATCTATCTAGGCCGTGTGTGGTCATGTTAGTGCAGGGTTCACACGGTCAAGGACACGGACGTGTGTCTAGGCTGTGTAACTTTCTGTTTGTGACTTAAGACCACATGGCCAGGGACATGTGCGTGTTCCCAGATCATATGAGTCACACAGCCGAGGACACGGGCGAGTGTCTAGGCTGTGTAACATTTTTTATGCTTTAGAACCACACGGGTAGAGGACATGAGCATGTGCGTAGGCCGTGTGAGCCATACGAGTAAGGACATGGGTGTGTGTCCAGACTGTGTGGCATATAAATAGGGCCCGAAACCTATTTTTGGGGCCGTGTGTGTTGCCCAACATTGATATTGACTTCCCCAGTGTATGAATGATTTGAATTTTATCATACGAGAACTCTCTGATACTCTGTGACTGAAGTATGAATAACATAACTATATGTGTGCTGTAATACTTATTCTGATATTGGACTATATTCTCTACTTGTGAAACAATTTAGAATGACTGAATACATATTGTGAATATTTGTACTTTGTACTTGCATGGGTTGAGATATTGTGAAGAAGGAAGTAATATGCTCTAAATTAGTGGCTAAGCCACCATGCATATAAATCTGATTCTGGTGCTTTGTCGCTTTTCGATCTAACAGCTAAGCTACGTCTCTGTAAATGTTTCAGACAGACACTCTATGGTGTGTAGAGTTAGTTGGGCATTGAATGCCCTTAACAATGTGTTAGGATGGCTGAAGACAGTGTGTAGCAGATGAGGGTAGCAATATTTGCATCTCAATATGATCTGTTCTGTATATGAAACTGAAATTGCTTCTGTAAATGTAATTAATCTATCCTGAATCTGAACTGAAATTGCTTCTGTTATTAAGCCAAATCTTTGAATATGGAAACTATCTTATTAATGTGTTCTAATTGAACAAATTGCTTTTACTCATTAAGTTCACAACTCACTTTGTTATTGATTGGATTTCACGTGGATCTCAGATTTGAATTGGTCGGCGCCGTGGAACGGTCAAGCTTTTATCTTTTTTTTTTAAATACTACTAGTAGGAAATTTGGTATTCTATGATATTGTAAAGTTTGGAAAGTTTGCATATTTAGTTAATTGCTGTGTTGGATACTATGTGATGAATGGTTTGTTTTGATTGCGTTATAAATGTGGTGTTTTTAATATCATTGATGTAACTCTCTAGACTTGGTCTGAACGTCTAGGTCGGGTTTAGGGTGCTACAGTCGGCAAGTTTTCATACTTAAACGAAAGCCAAACCTTTTTCTTACTATCAGCTAAAATGAATATGCCCCTTCCTAGAGGCTTCCGTGCATCTAATTGGACCCTTAATCTAAAAAAAACCCCTTTTACTTCCGATCTAATCACCCCTCCAAACGTCGAGCCAATTGCATGCATAAAGCCAATTCTATAACATTTTGGCGGGCATAGACCAATTTTTAACCAAAAAGGTGAACAAACAAGCCTAATTTGCTTTCAATCTGTAGGACCCAACAACCAATAAAAAATAATGAGTTGTTTTCTAAACAACCAAGGTCTCCCTTCCAATACCAACTCCAGGTCGTCCTCACTGTCAAAAGAGATTAAAAATAAGCTTTGAACTGCCACCTGGATCTCAAACTTCTTCCTTGTCTTCCATAAACTTTTAAGTTGAGCATGAAAGCTATATGGGTTATATGACTTTTTTGTCCAAACAGAACACAACAACGTCAGGCTATAACCAGGGATAACCTTTAAACTTTTCACCATTAACTGAACGAGTTCTTCCTTTAAAAGAGAGATCTCGTGTCTCTCCATCTTTTAGCAAAAGTCACCAACCTCCTACAAAACCAAAACAATATTATTGCTTTGGAACACTAAGAGAGAGCACTCTTAACTTTCACTTTAATTGATCATTATTTTTAAATATTTTCTTCTAGGTTTAAGTTTTCTTAAGTGTTATAAAAGGTACAATATCTTGATATTATAAATGTCGAGATGATTATAATTATATTCAAATGATAGTAATTAATCAAATTTCATAAAAAAAAATTTCTCTGAAATCAAATCCCCAACTTTTTGAAAAGAAAATTCAAACTTTGATATATGTAGTGGTCAAGGTTGAGCTAAATAAATGAATGGCGAGCCCATAGGGGAATCAAGGGCGTTGACTCTGAAATAAAGAACTCAGATGTGGACCTCAAAGAGTAACGACATAACGTGTGAAAAGCGGGAAAGCTTTGATTTTGATTGATCCTTTCGCAGTGAAAGCACACTCACTGACCTCTCTGATTTGGAAATTTCTTAGTTTCCTTTGATACCGGCAATTAAATATTTGGAAAAGTTGATGCTATTTACTTCTTTCAATGAGTCTGACAAATCTAAATTTGACTCTGTCAGAAGATTTTTTTATTCGTTTATTATAATTTTTTTCAATATTATTAAGTAAACATAACTATATGTCGATAATGTTGATTAAATCAAACTCAATTAGTATATATTATAAAATATTTTATAATTTTGATTATTTAATCTAAATTTACTTAAAACTTTGTTAGTACAAATTAAGTCAACTAAATTAAATATATTTAATTACGTCTTTATTATTGTAATAATAGTATTATTATTTGACTTAAATTTTAATTAATAATAAATCTCAAAATCTCAAATCGTATATTTTGGGTTATTTAGTTTTATTTGGTAGGTTTCGTCTTAATAATATATTTCGTATAAATATTGTATTAATATTGTTGGTTGTATTGGATGGGGATATTATTAAATTAATAATCAATTTAATTGAAACTTTTTACAATAAAAAATTATAAATAATTTTAAGTAATTTTATATCTTGTTTAAACAATTTAATTTTTGCAAAATTGTTAAAATAGTCCATTAATTTATTTTAATTTTGATTTTAATGGTATAACTGTTTTAAACATATTTTAAATTAACTATTTTAATTCTAATTGAAAATAAAACTAATTTTAACTATATTATTTAATAACTTAAATATGTTTTTTTATCGTATTATAAACATATTATAATCAATTTTAAAAATGTTTTAAAAAATATTTATAAAGTGTTTTAGATATGATATTTTAATCATATAAAATTATTTTTTTACACTTTTAAAATTATATTCTAATTCTAACGTTAAAGCGAATTTTTAAATAAATTTTATTTTAATTTTAGCCATTATAAATCTAAACAATTTTTAAATAATTTATTTTTCTAGCTTAAAAGAGATTTTAATGTTTAAATTATATTTTAATTTCACCTTTTAATTTATTAGATCATTATTTAACTTATAAGTTTTAATTTTTGTTAGTTAAAAAAAATCATATTATTATTTTTAAATAAATTTATAATATTAAAATGTGTTACAAATTACTCATTCAAAATAACGTCACTTACAATAAATTCCTAACACAAGAATTAAAAAAAAATCAAAAGATCAATGAAAATGTAACACCTCAAACTCAGCCTAGACGTTATGGTCGAATCCGGAAGTGTCACGTGGTAGGGGTTTTAAAAACGGAGTTGTCTCGTCAGAACATTCACACCTTTAATTGAAAACACCGTTTGATTAGTCCATTTTCCAAAACTTACAACAATGGAAGCCTTAAAACAACAATTATAATTTCAAAACACAGTCGTGTTTTAGAAAACCTTTGTTTGTGTTTAAACTGTCACTTTTAGAGCAAAACGTTTGTTTAAGAATGCAGTTTATCAACATATAAAACCAAATCCAGCAGTTATAAAACCCAAAGAAAAATCCAGAGAGTTCTAGAAAATTACAACTCTCAAAATGAAACCAAAACCATGTTTAAACCATAAATTAAAAACTTTAACTAGATTACGATCGCGTGGTCACCGCTAAGTCTCCATCGCACCGATCTACCTAGGTCTGTAGATTACCTGAATAGAACAGATAACAAATATGAGTTTACATAAACTCAGTGTGTAACCCATAGAATTAAGCATACAAGCATACAGTTTTATACACAGTCAAGACAGTTCTAGATTCAGAGTCAGATTCAGATACAGATATAGATATGCATAAATCCTACCCCCATCCTCTACATACCATATTCGACCATCCCATCACACCATTTGGGGTTTAAAACACTCACCCATCCCTACACACCACATTGTGCATTAAAGACACATATTAGAATACATATGCAGCCAAGCTGCTAGAATATAGGCGATTAACGCCGATCAGAAACTTCCTTCATACATATAAATCCCCAACTCAATAATCAGATACAGATATAACATGCTCAACATGCCTTATATAGATAATAGATACACATACATCAATATAGTCAGGCATACATTTAGTATCCTACACAGATCATTTCATTAGAATATCCTAGCATACAAATTAGGGTTTAGATAGCCCTTACCAATCCTACGGTAGGCCCACAGTCGATCGGAGCGACCCATATGACCCTAAGGAAAGTTTCAGAATTATGGGCCCATATGCTTCTGTGGGCCCACACGCCCAGATTGGTCATTGCTAGTGTTGTCCACACGGCCACACTCAAGCCACCATACGGTCGTGTTTCGCACATGGCCATCCACACGGGTGACGACACGCCTGTGTGGTGTTGACAGTTCAGTTTCTTGACTTTCACCGAAACTTAGATTTTTATGTTTTCGAAACACACCTGGTATGGTTTCGATGCAAAAATACCCCTGAGACACTCAGCACCTAAAATTATCCAACAAATCACCAAATTAGCCACTTAAACCGACACCAAACCGAGCTACAATGTGATAAACAACCCTTTAATTCCACTACCACCCTTACCTTCAGTCGAATGACGAAGATTTCACATAATTAGGGCGCTGATTGAAAACCCCCAGCCCCTTGATCTTCTCCTAAACACCAAACGAGTCTCATTAACCAATGATCAATTTAACCAACCCAAAAAAAACACCTACCAAACTTACCAGTAACGTACGAAAAGCACCAAAATAATGAAATATGGAAATTTGGTATCAAATAGACAACATGAATAAAAACGACTGTAAGAAGGAGAAGGGAGAAAGTGGCAGAAAACAAAAAGAAAAATGAATAACGTCAGATTCTAGGGGAATTCTCAAAGAGAAAGAAAATTTGGGAAAGAGCCAAAAAAGATAAAAATAAAAAATAATCAGATAAGTAATCAGGAATCCTCCAAATTCCTCTCCACTATCCCACTGATAACTACTTCCTCAGAAACCCAACTCCACCTAAACACTAACAGTCAACAGAGCAAAAATATTCCCACACTCGCGCACGAATTTAAACACAGGACCTCCAACACACCAATTCCATTACCATTCAAACCAGTAAACTCATTCTGATATGATTTTACAGACAATTTTATGTAAGCCCTTTCAACAAGAGTAAGGTTTAGGTCAGAAAAGTTACAAAATTTGGCAAAGAGGAGACTTGAACCCAAAACCTCACATACACGCCCAGAACACTTAACCACTAAAGTAAATACAAATTTATGTCAAATTTTACAGAAGCCGAAATAAATTATTCAGGGCATTACAGAAACACTCAACAAAAGCTCCCAAAATGCACTCAACACATCAAATGTAGTCGACCAACAACCTACATATAGGCTAATATAAGAACTTTTAAGCAACATTTTGATAAGCTTAAAACTCTATGCAAAAGGCTAAATTTATCTTTTGAAATATCTTGAATAATTATCTCATAATTCTCTTTGTATCCCTATAAAGTAGTCAACTTAGTCTCCAAGTAAAAGGATAAGGTATAAGATGATAAAAATCGATCCTTCCTCTTCTTCCTCTCCAAATTTGATTAGCATTATTAAGGATCGATCCTTCCTCCTCGTTTTCTTTTAGTAATTTTATATTTATTTTTCTCTACTTTAATCCATAAATGTAAGTAGCTCTTTTCATATTTGAAAAGTATAAATTTAATTTGATAAATGTTATTAAGCGTATCTCTTAAAAAAATTATATTTTAAACTTAAAAATTTAATTATCATTAATTTTAATATTATAATGTTAAAATTGAATTCAATTAAGTAAAATATTAAAGTAAAGAGATGATTTATTTAAAATCAACTTTATATTTAACATATACATAATTAAAATGAAAAAAATATAACCACTTAATAAATATTTTAAAGATATATGAAATCTGAATCAAAATTATATTTTTACAAATATAAATACTTTAAATTAAAAGTTAAAGTTTACTATAAGTCATTGTATTATATCATAAAGTTCATTTTAGTCCCTTTACTATCAAAATGAATATTTTAGTCCCTTTACATTTAAAAAGTCGTCATTTTAATCCTTACACGTTACCATTAATGAAATGGTGTGGTTTAATGGTGGCTGACGTGAAATTAAATCAAATTAAAACCTTATTGGCCTACTTTAATCAATAAACGTAATTAACTCTTTTCATATGTACAAGAATTGAAAATATTCCTTTTAATAATAAATGGATTAAAATGAATTTTCTAACATAATACCTTAACTATAAATTAAAATTATGCTATTATATTACATATTAAATCAATATTCATATTTGAAAAAGAAGTAAGATTGCAAAATAATAAAGTCATGGAACAAATCAGATTTAGTGTTTAAAATTTCAATTGAAAAATAAAATAATATCTATAAATAAGATATATCTTGCACTACATTAAGTTTTTTTTCATAAGTTATTTGAATTTATTTAAGTAATGTCTGGGAATTTAAATTTCGAAATATATATTTGACTTTAAATAATGTAAATTAAATAATAATACATATAAATATAACATTCATGATTATTTTTTAAATTTATATATTTATTGAATATCATTTATTAGTGAATTTATCAAATTCTTAAAGAATTATAAAAATTATTCTTAAAATTTAATTATAAAAATACAAAAATATATTTTTAATATTTTATAGATATTTTAATTGTTAGCAAGATTGCCGGAACAAGCAGGATTTGATTGTAGTTTTAGCAAATCGATGTGCCAACTCAACAAATAGATAAGTTTACTGATGCAACATTTGGTGCTAAATTTTTCTTTATTTTTTTATTTCAATAAAACTTTTATTAAGATTATCATAAATGTAACACTAATTTTATATTTGAAATGATACAATAAAAATAAATTAAATTAAAAATAGAAAAATATATAAATGATGAACGTAGCAACTAGGCAATTTTGTGAAGTGGGAACACAAGGCATGATAATGATGTAAGTTGGAAGTACTTGGTTGACTATAAAAAAATAAAATAAAATATCCTCTAGGCTTGAATGAAAAGAAAGGCGGTTCAATTTTTAAGGCTTGAATCCAACCCGACATTAAAACCACCAGAATGCTCAATTTGAAACTTTAGACATCACATCAAAACAAAAACTAAAGTTGATTTTATATTTTTTAGCACTCACACTAATGGGATATTTAGTATTCACATCATATTAATTTTTTATATTTTAGATTCACATTTAGATTAAATTCAAATTATTTTAGTTGGATCGTCTCCAATGTTGATGCCTAATCATTTTACATTACAGCTTATTTCTCTACAACTTAAGCTCAAGACAATATTTTCCATAATATTTTAAATATTTAGTTCAAAAATTTATAAATAAATTATTTTCATAAAAGCCTCACCAACTTTCTAAATGGATATCTCCTTCAACAGGATAAGAATTTTAGATTTATTATTAAATAACCATCCACTTTTTTAAATACTAAACAAGCATCCCAAAAATTCAAAACAATTACAGCATGTTTGGTTGGCTGTAATGGAATAGGGCTGTAATGGAATAGAGCTGTAATAAGTAATTCAACTGTTTGGTTGAATGGAGTAGAATAGAGCTGTAATAATATTCTTGTGTTTGGTTGAATGGAATGATATTGTAATAGCATAAGAAAAAAACTAAAATGACCAGAATACCCTTAGCAGAATTTTTGTTAAGGTAGATGAATATTGTTATTGTTATTAAATTTTAATAAGATTATTACTGAAAATAATTTAATAAAAATAATAAATAGTTTACCCATAGTTTAACATAATTTAATAAAAAATATAATTTAATAACATTCATTATATAATTATTATTATATGAATTAAAAAATCAAAATATATAACACTATAAAAAATATATAATCTACTTTATTATTTTTAAACTTCAATACATATTTAGGCTCCGTTTGTTTACCAGTAAAATATTTTCCAAAAAATAATTTATGAAAAATGATTTACTTTTCTAGAAATGATTTACTTTTCTAGAAATGATTTACTTTTATGGTGTTTGGATGAATCTATGTAAAATATTTTCCGTTATTTGGTAGATTTCCTGAAAATATTTTATAAAAGCTGTTTTAAATTAAACAAATATATATATTTAAGAATTTATTATCTTTTCATTGTTTATTTGAGTTTATTATATATATATATACACATTAATAAATTTATATTTTAAATTGTTTTTACATATATTGCAATGTTTTATTTATGGGTAAACTACAAAAATAGTCACTTTTGTTTGCCTCGGGTTACATTTTGTCACTTATATTTGAAATGTTACGTTTTAGTCATTTATGTTATTATTATCTCCCTAATGATAATCCTATGTGGTAGTCCAACTAGATTTTAAGTGCCAACTAGATCTTAAGTATATCTATTAATACATACTTCATCCGGTTAAATTATACAGTTTTCTGTTAATATATACTTCATCCGGATAAATTATACAGTTTTCTATTAATACATACTTTATTCGGGTAAATTATACAGTTTTCTATTAATACATACTTCATCCGGATCAATTATACAGTTTTTTGTTAATACATACTTCATCAGATTTTCTGGAAAATGTTTTACCGATTAAAAACCTGTAATGAAACAAATAATTAAATATTAGAAGTAATAATTAACTCATTGCTAAAAAAGTAATAAATAACTTGAGAATTATATTTCACATTCAAGTATAATATTCATATATTAACAAAAAGTTACATGATTTCATTAGTTTATATGTCATAATCCATATGTTTTAAAATTTTACATCAAAAAGTTATAACATTGTAATGACATTCTATCATGTCATTATACCATCCAAATATTATAAACACAAAAAGTTACCAAAATATCAACACAACCATGGTTTTTAATGGTCAGTAAGAAATCTTCTGACCCATTCTAATCGCACAGCAGAAGGTAAACTAAAGAAAATGAGCATTTGCGTTGGGTGATCTGGAATTTTGCTCAATGTTCGATAGCGTTCATCCTCAGTTAAACCTTCCAGTTTACATAATGTTGAGTATAATTTCAGAGCACTTTCTTAAATGGTCATTTCTGACCTTTGTTGAATTACCACCTCGGATGCAATACTCTTACTGATTTCAAGGCCAACGGCCCGTATATTTTTCGCCAATAAAGCTGCAGTATCATTAAATGATGTAGAAAAATCACTTGCATCAGAAATCTTTTTTTTCTTCTTTGAAAATGCAGAATCACCTTGGTTTTTAGTTGGTTGCGGTTTTGGTTGCGGTTGTGTAGCTGAAAGATCCATGTCATCCAAAGAAACATCAGCTTCGGATCCATGGAAATCTTCTCTTTCTTCATGAGTATTTCTAGCAGCTACATCCTCAGCATTTATTTCTTCAATAATATCAGCAGCTGTTTGAGCATCTTTTCTAGTGGCTCGATCTTTTGCGTAGATGGCAGTAAGTTGGTCATAATAAGGGAAACTCCGATGTCTGAATTGAGCTGCTTCTTTATGACTCTATAAAAATGAGAAATTCATATTAGATATAAGTTTTGTCAAAATAAGATAATAAAGAGTTGAAATAATTCTTACATTTAGATATGAGTTCCACACCGCATCTTCAGCAACAACAAGCTGCCTATGCTCATCCCAACCAAAGCCGTTATTGTTTTTTCCACTAAGCATGTCATAAACGATTGACTATTCCCTTTTCAACGTCCTAATCCTCGATTCAAGATTAGGTTTAGCCTTCAAAATGACATTGGGTAAAACTTTTTCTAACATTTTTTCTAACTCATTTAAATAGCCGACTTTGAATCCCGTATTCGCATTAAAGGTTCTGGCATTGTGCAAGTTGACCATACAAGCAACCAACGTAGCATCTTCTTCTGGAACCCATTTCCTTTTGGTTCCTCGAGAATTTTGGGAAGAAACACTTGATTGGGAAAAACCTGACATAACTATCTTAAGAAAAAATGCAAATGAAAATTAAGTTCAATATTATGCATCAAAAGGTCAACACTTTATAAAATTATAACACATGATGAATCAAAAACAAATAAATTATCATTCAACAAGTCTAGTACAATACAAAAAAAAAATTCAAACACCACCAAAGTTTCATAAACTAGATATATGAAATAACATAAACAACTTAAACGTTTACTATTTGTACCCTAAACCTAACTAATTTCTAGATGCTTTCCATTCATCAAACATTTGGTTGGCTAGTTCCATCCTCCAAGTAGCCCATGCATCTGACGGATGAATATTTATGATATTCGGTTCGTCGTCATCTATCACATTACTAGGTAATCATTCTCCCAACTCCTTTTCCATAGGATCTAGACTCATATAGGTTCGAATAAAATTATGGAGCAAACAACATGCAATAATAATTCTATTGTGCACCCTTACAGGATAAAATGATGGACTCCTAAGTATTCGCCATCTAAGTTTTAATAACCCAAAACATCTTTCAATAACATTACACGCTGAAGCATGTTTCATATTGAAAAATTCTTCCGGAGTACTTGGTTGGTAACCCTGACGCCATTCATTCAAATGATATCTTTGTCCTCTAAAGGAGTAAGAAATCCCTCACAATTTGTGTATCCAGCATCAACAAGATAATAACAACCTATAAAAAGAAACTATTTGTCATGGTTAATTTCCCAAAAAAGTATGATTTTAAAAATTAATTCCAATTCCTCTAATTTTTGCATTTTACCATGAGGAACTTTTAGTCCATGTCTCCTACTAATGGCATCTCGAAGAACTCGTCCATCAGCAACAGAACCTTCCCAACCAGGAAGAACATAAACAAATTGCATATTAGGTGTACAAACACCTAACATATTTGTTGCTATGTCACTTTTTCGCGCTCAATATCTAGGTTTATCAACTATTGGAACCCTAATCTTGATGTGGGTTCCATCTAAAGCACCTAAGCAATTCTACATCACATGGATAAAATCTCAAGTTAGAATATTATATTTAAATCCAAATGTACTAAATTATATACGAGCTATATATAGAACTCACTCCAATACCTTAAACCATTTCCACCTTGGGTCTATAGAATTAGTTGTAATTGGCTCTGCCTTTTTAAATAACACATTTTGTAAGCGTATGACAGCATTTAAAACATTGTGAAATGATCTGCTAACAATTTCCTCAGACCTACTAAAGTGATGCTTGATAACTCAATTTTTAAGGTGATGAGAAATGATATGTAAAAACATTGACACTTGCTCATCAACAAGCATGTTCCTTGACGACTTCAATTCTCCTAAAGTTTGTAACATCTCACATAGTTTAAAAAAATAGTTCTATTCATCCTAAATTGTTCAATACACGTCTCGTCACTAGCATATACAAGTTTTTTCACATAATCTCGTTTTGCATAAAAATCTAAAATATAGGATCTAACCCTTGGTCTATAAGTATGTAGGCTATGAATGGCACCTATTGCAACTAAGAACCAACTCGCAACTGTACACATTTGCAACCATATTGTAATAGCAAGACCAATTCTTTTACGCCTCTCATTTTGTACTATTAAAGGCAGACGAGCCATAACTGTAAGATATTAAAGTGTTACATATCTTCAAATCGTAGTAAAAGGGTCACATTTCTCCAATACTAATTTCAATAATAGTAAAACAAAATCAAAGAATTTAATTGCCGAAGAACTTACAGTGATTCAATGAATACAAGATGCTCAACTCTAGGTGAGGAAGCAATCAAACAAGCCAAATAAGAAGAGGAAGCAACAACAAACTGTCAAAGAAAACATGAACAATACATATTAATAAATAGGATAAGTCTATTTAAAAATATATTTGCTTATGTATAAGTAAATAATTTATCAAGCATTTAGTAGCGTATAATAGTAATATCATTTTCAAAGTTTCAAAGTTTGTTGAAACTGAAATTTGATCTTATTTTCAAAGAATTTCATGTTTATTTATATAAATACAATTATCCAAATAAATATTTATTTGAATACTCACATCTTTTAACAATAAATATAATTATTCAAATAAGTTTAAGAGGCGCAACTTTTAATAACTAAGAAACATAACTCAATTCTTATACTCCTTCACTTATAATTGTTAAATCACTTATAACATTTTACATGTAGTCATTGAAACGTTATAAATATTTCACATGTAGTCATTTGAGATTTATAAGCAATATTCTGTATGTATAAATATGGAATTGAAAATTTTATAACAATGGTATAAGTAATAAGATAAAGTACATTAGTGTAAACTTTTGAATCATGAAAAAATATCATTATTTTTTAGATATTTTATAAATAATATTCCATAACAAAGATATGAAATAATAAAGTACTAATATATATATAATTGTTTCACACACACATATATATATATGTATAACTCAATTCACAATTTTTAATAAAAATACATTACTATAACTCAATTCATAATTTTTATAACCTATACAGATTTTGCTTTCGCTTTGGTGCAATATTTTTCTAATGTGTTTTATATTCTATTGAGCACCTAATATTCTCTTTAAATGAAGATAATAGAAGATTTGAGGCTGATGATGACTTTTTTTTTATGTATCAAAAGGAGGATCAAAATATAACTTTTTATGTTAAAGTTATTTTTTATTAAAAGTAAATAAAATAATAAAATCAGTAATAAATGGTTGAGTACAATAGCAAGGTACATCACACTCCCAATAAGAAGATTCATGTTCAAACTTTAAAAATAGCATTATTGAGAAGGACAACTATAAACCTCGAATATAAATTGTTCATAAATAATCAAAACCTAACATACTAGCACAATTTTATAGAAACAGAAAACAGAAGTGTTTCTTTCCCATGTGGATTAAGCATAAATTGTAATGCATGTCAATTTCAATGTCAAAGTCAAAGGCTATATATATCTATGAATAGAAAAATAACAGTCCAAATCCAATTAAATAACTATCATAGACCCAAAAATATAAGAAAAGAAATGTCTTTAATTATGAACATCTTTGTCTAATTTTTAATCACATTTACTTTTGGAACCAACTCAATTTTTAGTAATATATTGGAACTTCCATAAAGTTTGCTGGTTTAGGGGTCTACTGCTATTTCTTTTTTCATTAAAATTAAAAAAAAAATTTCTGTAACTAATTCAAAGCTTCTTAGAGGTAGGAGCAGCTTGTTACAGGGTATTGAAAATACCAATAAAATTACATATCTTCAAGGGATTCATTTCACCAACACTCTGTAACTCATTCCATATCTTCAAGAGATGCAATTTTATCCCAAACACTCTCCGTCCACAAGTTCTCAGTTAACAATATAATCTGCTCATATTGTTTAAGATTCATTTAACACTATGCTCATTTAACAATAAAATCTTAATTTTATATTTCACCCTACTGTGGAAAAACAAATGATCAAAATGTAACCTATACAGATTCTATTCTTAAACAAACGAGACAGAGTATAGTGTGGGAAATTCATTTTAATTTCAAAGAAAGAATAGATACAGGATGATACATACAACACTTTTGACATGATTTTAATTTCATTTAGTAACCCACCAGCTCAAGCTTAGCCAGTTAAGAGAAAGAGGAACCAACTAGGCAATCCAAAAATGGACAAGAATTTTTTTTAGTAATAACTGAATATGGATCATTCTACCACTTCAAAAATAAAATAATAAGTTCAAATTTTAAGTTTTTGTAGCAACACTTACCAAAATATTTTAACCAGATTGGTTATGGAACATATCTTAAGCGAAAATGAAAAGGAACCATCATTTAGTTTCGAATTCTTGGTGAAAACTTGGTCATCGACTCATGGCAGAATCAAAATGTAAACTTGACATGTAGTATAGAAGAGAGGGAAAAAGGCACAAAAATCGGCAGAAGTATGCATCTATAGTTGAAATAACTTAATATAAGTGGTTTAGCTAGTTATAACACACCAAACCACTAAAGGGAACCTAAGCTCATCATCTAATAGGTTCCTCATGTATCACGACAACCCTTATAGACTGTATCCTGCTCTCACTATCCTTTAAACATTTCCTTTGTGACTCCAAGTTGTCTATGCCTATGACTTTATAGACTTCAACATGTATTATTTATTGAATTCCTTTAAGAGGTCTCTAAATCGGTTTATGTATGCCAAGCCATATACTAGGAGATTATGGTACAGAAAAAAAAAGGAAGCTAACAGATCAGAATCATCGTGTTCACACAATAGATAAAAATTTTCAATCTAGTAGAAAGCAAGTTTCTAAATCTTCATAGTAACGATTAAAAACAAATATTGTTCACAAACAAGCAGAGAATACTTATATATGCTCAATTTATATGCATGAATAAGAAGACATCTACATGAGAGAGAGAAAGCAAGTGAGTGCCTAATTAACTTGAAGCACCAGTAGAATCTAACTAGTACTGCAACCAAAATCCAGTGGTTTGATTTGAAATTAACTAAGTCATTGCATTAACAATTCCTTTCTTCATGTAGTTCACTATCCATCTAATCCCTGTCCCTTCCTTTTACCTTTCCACAAATGTACAAGTCTCAACTGGTCTAAAATAAATCACATCCTTCACTTTGGAATAATATGCTAATATTCCATAGTGGTGTCTGGCATTTCCAATGTGAAAGAAAGGCCCTGCCCCAACCTAGAGGGAAGAAAATTAAGTTAAAACATCCACCCATAATATCAAAATAGCAACGCCCTATGGTAAGAATCCCATACAAGAAATAACCATTAATCTCAAATAACAAAGATTACCAATATAACATGCTCTTTTACATTAGAAATGTTTCTAGAAAATTAACTTCAAAGCTAAATCTTAGCCACCATCCCCTCAAGCTTGATGTGAAATACTAACCTCAATTAGGTGTCAAGTAGTAAACAACAATCCATCAAGATCCTAACATTACCATTATGTAACCAAATAAACCAAGTCGAATATGTAAAACTAATAAAATAGCTCGCTTCATTGTATTTGCACCTAAAATAGAAACAAGTAATACTCAAACTTTCGCCTTTAATATTGAATCATAAACATTACACCCCCCAAAAAAGAAAAAAAAAACAAAGTTTCTGCCATTTGCAAATCCCAGAAACCTAAAAGCCAAAACTTCAGGTACCTTGCCATTTCCAAAACACGTTCTCAAGAATCAAACAAATATATAAGAAAGAAATAAACAAACAAAAAAGCAAAGGAATTGCTTAAATTCAGAATCAAAGGTTCTATCTCCCCTAATTTTCGAAGCTTTCTAAAACTAAAACATAGTAGTTAACTAAATTCCCAAAAGTTTGGAAAAAAAGAAACTATAAAATCCAAACATTTTAGTGAGAACGTCGAGATACTCTACTTCTTCAAGGCTCTGCCATTGTTTCTTTTGATGAATCAGTAAAGAATACACCGTTTAACCATAAAACAAAAATGAAAAGGCAAAAGACAAAGTTCAAGTTAAGATGATGAAAGAAGATGATGTGAAGGAAGAAGAAACAAAAATGTTTACCTGATAGGGGACGAATGCTAGAGTTGGGTATGAGAAATGGCTGCCGATTGAGAGTGTTTTGAGGTGAAATTTTTGAAAGGGTAGAATAGGATTCTTTAAGCAGCGAATGGCTAAATGGTGAAGAGGGAAAGGAATAGAAATCCCCAAAAATCTCTGCTTAAGCCCGGAATGGAATACACCCGTAATAGGGTATTCCATTGAACCAAACGCCAGTTTAAGTGGGCCTGAAGAATAGGCTGGTAATAGGCATGTAATGGCTTAGCCATTACAGCCAACCAAACATGCTGTAAATCTTTATTAAATTAGTACATGTATTTTTGGGTTGAGTGGACTTGGTCGTTTTTCAAATTTTTACCAACACAATTACCACTATTCTTGAATCTGATAATCTCTATTTATAAAGAAAAATTTTTAACTTCCCAGCCGAGGAAAATTAATTCTCTCATAGGAAAAGGAACCAAAAATGAGTTCTCAAAAATTTAAAATTGATTTGGAATTAAATCTCACTAAATTTTAACAGAGTAACAACACTCAATTAAGAACGATATATTTTGGTTGAGCCTATAATCTCTATTTATAAAGAAAAATCATAAAATTTCTAATTAAACAAGAGATAATAATAATATGTGAATAGAAAATACATAGTCCCACTAGAACTATACAGTGTGGGCAGCACCACCCCTTTTTGCAAACACTTCAAATTAACTCATATGATTTATCCAACTCAATAATCAATTTTGTATTCTCAAAATATGATTTATTTAATTAAAATAAATTTAACTAATTTACTTAATTAATATATAAATTAAAAATAATAAATATAAAGAGAATCATGTTATGGTCTTTTTTTTGTCATGTGATAATTTTTAATTAGTAATCTTTTTTAAATAGATTTAAGGGTTTGACCAACAATTAAATTAACGGGGATATCAACTTGAAAAATAAATAGTTTAGGTACCATTTGTGACAAAAAAAATGTTTAGATACCACAATAAGAAAAATGCATAGTTTAAGTACCAATTTATAAATTAAGCTTTTTCTTAAAAAATAAACATAATGATTTGACTGATGGTTTGATTAATAGAGATACCAACTTGGGAAAAAATAATTTAAGTTTTGTCACACCTCAAAATAATTTAAGTATTGTCTTATAAAACGAGTCAGAGAAGGAAGTCCGCGCAAAAGGTCGCGGTAAGTAACACTAGGAATGAGGTCTACAACTGTAGATATTGCAGAAAGCGTCACTCGGGCGAGTGTTGGAAGAAACTGAGCGCTTGTTTTAAATGTTGGTCGATGAGGCATATGGCGAAGGATTGCCTTCAATAAACTGACCAGACACAAGCTCCGGCCCAAAATCATACCCAAAACCAGTTACTTCCAAGGGGCTGAGGTCAAAATAGGATTGCAAATACTGTAGCAAAAAATGCGAACTGAAATGAGGCTAGACAATCTGCCATTGTTTATGTTGTTAGAGGTCATGAGGAAATAGATGTGTCTGATGTCGTCGCAAGTATTTCGCCCTAATAAACATAGGATCTACCTATTTATAAGTTTGCTCATAATTTGTCCAATAAACTAGATGACAGAGTAAAGAGAACCACTACTAATATTACCATAGTAAGGCCATAGGAAGTTTAAAGAGAAGTATTGTATGAAACTGCATAGGAATCAGAGTTGTGCAGTGAAAGCATGGTGGTTGTTTTGAGAAGAGGAATAACAAATTTTGTGGTTATGCAATTGATGTGTTAACCAGAAAATTTTGAGGACGAAATTTCTTTAAGGAAAGGAGAACTGTAACACCCCGAAATATTAGGGGTTAATCGTAATGGATAGGAAAGAAATAAGCCTTAGACTTGAAGGTTAAGTAGCTAGTACACCTTTTAAAGCTCCTAAGTTCAAACCATTCCACTCCTTTTCTATTTCTTTTCTTTAACTTTCAACAAACTAAGGTAAAATCTATACCAAAATAATATTATTTGGACTGAAAATTTAACAAGAGTGGGTAGTAGCCCAATGGTTAAACATTATTCCTTTCCCCTTGTATGCTTGAGTTTAAACCACCTTATTCTCAAAATTGCCCTTTTATTTTTCTTTTAAATTTTCATTTAAATTTTGACCCAAAAATTTGGGAAAATTTCTCTTGCCATCCTAGGGTTCCCAAACCCTAGATATTTAATCCAACTTTCCCCAATTTAACTAGGATTATGTATTCTCTTCAAACCCAAATAGGATTTTCTTTCTTTTCTCTTCCTTCTCCTCTTTTACATCAAGTTTTCCATATTTTGTTGTTAAAATTATTTCTGCTTTCCATGTCAAATCAATTCTTGATAAAATTGATTCTCTACCTATTGTTAAATTTTTCGTTGATAGTCTTCATAATTCCATCAAGTTCGGTAAGTACATCTCGATCTAAAGTTTAGACCCCCAAAGCATTTCTATCCAATATTAATCTTTCAAATCAATTTGTCAATATTTCATAGTTCTTGATGAATCTTTCATTAAATACGTTAAATCTTGATAAATCATGGAAAACAAACGTTAACCCGTTTGAATTTTCGTTTGAAGGACCTGTTTTAGGTGCATCAGACTAGATTTGAAATCGAGAAACGTCGATCAAAATCCTGATGAAAAGTGTATGTTCTCTTACAAGCGAATTATGGCAAACCGTGTCTACAAATAGGGCCATACAGTTTACTAACAGCCCTTCACGCAATCATGTTCCTTGAAACCCTAAGCTAGTTTGTGAACCACACAGCCAATAACCCTCCACACGGCCAGCTACACGATCGTATCTCCCCTAGAGCTTAATTTTGCAAATGTCACACGGTCGTGTAACCCCTCCACTTAGCTTAGACCTTTCCACATGATCTTCCACACGGCCATGTGTCTTATGTTTTACAATTTTGCCCAGAATTTTATGATTTGTTTAGTTTACTCCCTAAATGGTTTCTGAATTATTTTTAGTGTTTAATTTTATTCAATTAAATCCATAATAGTATGAATAATGTTAGAATCCATGATGTAATTGGCTGAATTAATGTTATGTATATTTGCATGAATTGTTAATAATATATATATCTATTGTATCTGAATTTGTGATTGTACTTACAACCTACCTTAAGACTATCGTTAAACTAAACACTTAATAAGCATGACTTTTGCTATTGAAATGATTTGTTATAAGCATATTATTTGCTACTGTGTTGAACTGTTATAAGCATATTGATTGTTATTGTATTGTTCTGTTAAAAGCATAATTAAATGCTATCGTATTGATCCATTTTGAGCTTCCTATATTGCATTGCATGGGGTGGGACGATGTGTACGGAGGAAGATTGGCAGTTTATCTGCAAATTTGTTGTGCATCAACAACTAGAGGCAGATTCCATCTGCGGGTATTTGCTGTGTATCCACAACTAGAGGCAGATTCTATCTGTGGGTATTTGCTCTGTATCCACAACCAAAGGCAGATTCCATTTGCAGGTATTTGCTCTGTATCCACAACCAGAGGCAGATTCCATCTGCGGGTTAATTGTTGTGCATCCACAACCTATTGACAGCTCTTACTTGCAAACATGTTGTGCATTCACAGTTAATGGTAGTTTTTATCTGCATTATTTTGTTGTGTACCCACAGCCAGAGGCAAATTCCATCTTCCGGATTTTGTTGTGTGTCCACAACCATTGACATTATCTACAAACCATTGGTGGTTAAAACCACAACTCGGTGTGTAGTGGTGGGTTAGGATCTTTTCTTTTAAACTGAAAATTTATGACATTCATAAAGCATGTGCATACACATTGAATTTTTTACGATGACATATATATACGTATGTATAAATTATTGAATGACCTGATATTTCGATATACTGAAATTTGCTATTGTGAATTATTCTGTTTGATGTGATTTTGTATGCTAATCGGTTGCACAGATTTTTTTTGTGATGGAACTCAAATTGAGCTTCATAGCTCACTCCCGTTTAATTTTCCATTTTTGTAGATAACCCACTAGGTTAGAACTCAGACACGACATCCGAAAGGTCTCAGCTCGGTTTTACTTATTAAAATATTTTAAAATTATTATTTGGTATTTTTATTATTTAGAGACTATATTATTTTATTTTGAACTATGACATGAGACTTCGGATTTATTTTCTTTTAGCATGCATGACATTTAATTGATTTTTAGGACATTGAAATATGAATATTAATTAATAATGCATGAACTTCAATTTTTTTATTAAAGATCTAAACTATTATCACTTTTTCAGCTGCTAAGTTTAATTAATGATTTAAGTAATAAAAAAAATAATAATTTAACTAAATTTTAAAAAGAAAACTAGGCATAGTTACATAGTTAATCTAAATGGTTTTTTTTACTGTGAGCTTTTCTGAAAATAGATTAAGTTTTTATTTTAAAATAAATAAATATTTTAAATTGGTTGTTTTATAAATTTTGATCAATATAAAATCATCTCGGTGACTAATGTAATATTCTAAATTCGAGTATAACATCAAAGTCGAGTTTGAAAAGTTACAAGTATTATTTATGGTAGTAATAAAAATTTAAGTAAAAAAAAATAGGTTAAAAAATTCTTTAGTTCCTGCATTTGGAAATAAGGGGGCGGCGCAATTGGAAAATTGGGTCATACTTTTTCCATCAACGAGGAAAAAAAAACAATTTGTTAATGGAAAAAATTGTTGGTGGCGTTGCGTGGGATCTTTTTCGATTTCACCAATCGTGGTTTAGTCAAGTGGCTGGCCAAGAAACCTTTTGCATGCTAATTCCCAAAATCTTTTATTCTGTTCATCGATTTTATTTAAAGGGTTTTGTGTTATTATATAAAGGGACCAACTTTTATAGATTTTTTATTTTGGGAATGTGCTGTTATTAACAACCTCTTTTATTTCAGTTATCCAACTTTAATAAATTTTTATTTTGATCATCACTGTTAATTCAAATTTGCTGTACAATTATTTTAGTCACCTAATTTTAATAAATTTATATTTTAATTATTTATTTTTATTTTTAAAATTAATTTTATTTTTTTCCAAAAAGGATTTTTATTAAAAATTGAGTTATTCAATGATTTAGATGAAACTCACTTTTTCCCTATATCTTAATTCTCTGTAAAAGTTTAGGTTTTTCCCGGAAAAATTCAAGTTTTTTTACAAAAAAAAAGTTAAAAGTACTTCTAATAAAAGAAAAAAATAAAAGAAATAAAAAAGGTAAAATGACATTTTCCTATAAAAATTTAAGTAATTTTATGTAAAATCCATGTTTTCCGTTTTTTAAAATGATAAAATAGTTTTTTCTATAAAAACCCAAATTCTGTGTAAAATCACATGTTTTCGCTTATTGGAAAAACTAAAATTAATTTTAAAAAGGAAAAAAATTCAAAACATTAAATGATTTTTCCCTGTAAAATTCAAAAATTTTCTTAAGTAATTCGTTACAATTTTCCATTTTACAAGAAAAAAAAGCTAAAAATAATTCAAAAGAAAAAGAAATAAAAATGACAATTTGATAGATTTTGTAAATGTTGAGGATAAAATTTATTAAACTTTTTAGAATTAGAACTAAAATGATAAATTTTGTAAATATTGAAGGCTAAATTTGTTCATTTTTTTATATTTAGGATGAAACTGATAGGATGTGTAAAATTAGAAGGATAATTTTATTACTAGACCAATAAAAAAGCTCACATTAGTTTAGAGTGACTAAAATATTTAATTTTAAAAAATTTAGTTACTAAATCAAAAGAATTAATTGTTGAATGATCAAATAGAACGAAAGACTTAGTTGAGTGACTAATTTTTTAATTTATCCATAAAAAATAATTTTCAGAATAAATTTAATGTTTCACATCATCATTTAACAAATAAAATTCTAAAAAAAAAATTTAATTTACAAATTTCAAAAAATATAAAAATTAATTTACCTATTTTTTAAATAAAAAAACCAAAATACAAATCATTCCTAAATACATTACTCCCTTCAAACTTTTATCTAAAAATATTGCATAGCTTAAGTAGTTTTTTTCATATAAACCTTCTATGTGAATCGGTGTGCCATAATAAAGGGGGCGAAAGAGAAAGCCAAAGGAGTGATGGGCAAATTATGTGGTCCAAACTCAAAAGCTGCTAATTTGTTTGTTGCGAAGACCAAGGAGTTTCCGCTTGGAGTTTAATCCTCCTATTTAACCAATGCTTTAAACATGCTTTCTTAACGACCCCCTTCCACTTTCATCATTTCCCAAACCCATAAACATGTCCAATTTCCATTTTCTTTCATCGGCATTAATGTTCTTCCACTGTTTCATGGTCAGCTACGCCGTGACTACCAGAAACCTCACCACCGATCAATCTGTTCTTCTCGAATTTAAACACCAAATCAATGATCCTTATGGCATCCTAATCGACAACTGGACCACCAGCCACTCTTTCTGTAACTGGATCGGTGTCACTTGCGGTGCTAGGCATAACAGAATCGTAGCTTTGAATCTTCCCAACATGAATCTTACCGGAACTATCCCTCCAGAATTAGGGAACCTCTCGTTCTTAGCCTCTCTTAATTTGAGTGGCAATGGATTCCATGGCGATTTACCGGGAGAGTTGGGGCACCTGAGTCGTCTGAAACTCGTCGACTTAAGCTTCAATTTCTTTACCGGGAAAATCCCATCATCATTTGGAAGATTAAACCAGGTTTCAGACTTGGTTCTCAGCAATAACAATCTGACTGGAGCAATCCCTCACGAGATAAGTAATCTTTTGAATATGAGAACACTTGACTTGGTATCGAACAAGCTTTATGGGCCTATACCTTCTTCCATTTACAACATTTCTTCATTGCGAAAGATTTCTTTATCCTTGAATAGTTTATCTGGTAAAATCCCAGATGATATGTGCCACCATCTTCCCAATTTGGAGGCACTTTACTTGGGCACAAACGAGTTGTCAGGTCAGATTCCAGCAACTATAGATGAATGCAGGAATCTTCAAGGATTATTATTAGATTACAATCAGTTGAGTGGCAGCATTCCCAGGAGAATCGGAAATCTAACTGCACTTACAGAGCTATATTTGGGTGGAAATAATTTAGAAGGTAAGTTTTAAAGAAAAAAAGTGATGATATTTTAGAGTATAAAAAGAAATGAAATAATCCATAAAGTGAGATTGGAGGGTGTGGCAACTTGATTTATGTTATTTGAACAGGTGAGATCCCTTGGGAAATTGGAAATCTGTTGAATTTGGAGATATTTTTCGCTGTAGATATGAGGCTTACTGGACTCATTCCCACGAGCATCGGCAATTTAACCAAACTCAGGGAGATATATTTAGGTCCTAATTTTTTAGAAGGTATTTCTAATTAATTAACATTTATTTTTTATTTTATTATATTGCAAAAATAAAATAAACAAAAAAGAGAGAAATATATTTTATAAAATTAATAGAATGGCCTAAAAGAAAATAGCCTTAGTCACATATTCCCTTTCTTTGTTATGCTTTGTTTAATCATTGACGATTTAGAGCTTCTTGTGTTTATTTCTCATGAAAAAAGAATTTTGATATTTGAAGAGAAGAGATGTCTATGGGTAAAACTTGGACAAAATAATTTTTACCTTAGTCTTGTCTGGCAAAAAAAAAATCATTTAAATTTAATTATAAACATTAAACATTTTAAATATTGGTATGTTCATATCATGGTGCCTAAAATTTGAAAGTCTAAAAAGAAGTGGATGGTGACATATGCAGGTGAAATTCCATGGGAGATTGGGAATATTCATTCATTGGAGATATTTTCAGCACCAAATATGAGCTTAAATGGGGAGATTCCACATTCTATTCTCAATGGTTCTTCTTTGAAAGCCATTTATGTCATGCTCAATCATTTATCTGGTAAGTTTAAGCATACATTTCATCACTTTTTTTATGTTAGAAGTTGTTTAAAAGGTTTAGTTGCTGGTTATATAAAAACACCAAATTACCTTTGCAATTAATTTAGGGAGAATTAAAAGAAAAGTTGTTGAATTTTGATTTCAAATTTTATTTAAATATGTTAAATTTGCCTATATTATTTTTTAAAATATATATAATTATTTTTATTTAATATTTAGTACTTATTATACATTAATATTATTATAGATTTTATTAAAATTTTAAATATAAATGATTTAATATATTTTTATAATATTTGTATTATATTTAATTATATTTAATTTTCATTCATAAAAATTATATAATTCATAAAAAAATATATTACAAACTTCAAAAAGAGCCAAGTTGACCTTCAACTTTAATATTGAACCTCGAGCTTGACTCATATTTTAGATAGACTTTTTTTTTGTCTAATCTCATTTTTTAAGCTTAATATTTTTTTCTTAACCCTCTTAAATATTGGACAAAACTTCAAGCTTAGTGAGTCCAAACTCTACAATCAATGTTAGAATCATGACAAGTATCACTTAAGATATAGTTTAAAAAATAAATTAATGACACTTGTCATCATTTCAACACTACTTGTGAAATTTTTACTGAAAATGTACCTGATATATATATATACTAATTTTAACTCACATGTGTTGTACATTAAAGATATAACTATATATGTGTTAGATAATTAAGATAACAATAGAAATATTAAAAAATGTAAATAATATAAAAAATATTTCAAAAAATAATATATAAATTTACAAATCATTTCATATAAAATTTTTTTATTATAGAAATAATATTGTGTAAAAATTGTTTAATTATAAAAATATATGATTCATAATAAATAAATTATAATTAGTCATAATTCTCGCAGTGGTGTATATTAAAGAAATTGTAAAAGTTAGAATTTGAATCCTAAATTTAGTAGATATTATCTTTTTAAGTATAGCAGTAAGAACCAAATACATTAAGCCTCAAGCCTCAAGCCTCAAGTTCAATCTCTTATTAAATATTTAGTATTAAAGAAGTTTTTTTATATAAAATTTAAATCTACTCATAATTTTTTTTCCAACGAGGATAAATATATTTTATTAGGCTTAAACTCACATATTCTTACATACGAGTGCTACAATATGAAAAACTTAAGGAAAACAACACAGGCATAACAGTGCATATAAATTCTATAGAAAAAGAGGCTACTCTGAACATTCACACAAAGCATACAAACACCAACGCAAGGACTTCCAAATATTTTCATTAGCAATCATGTTTTTCCTTAAACCATTACATAAACATTAGCTTACCACATACAATCATGCAAAATAATAAAACAATGAAATTAATTTATGTCATTTAGGTAATGATCGATGCAAACATTTTTCTTCGGTTCTCCAGGTAAATTACCAGACATAAGGTCGGATTCAAATCTTGAGGAGCTTCACCTATGGGGCAACAATCTTAGTGGAAACATTCCTGAATCTATCTCCAATGTTTCTAAACTCAGAAACATCGCATTGATGGCAAACTCATTCTCTGGTCATATTCCAAATAGTCTTGGCAATCTAAAATTTCTCGAGGAGTTACGCCTTTGGAAGAACAAATTGACCATTGAAACTAATTCAAATGGTGAGTGGAGCTTCTTCGCTTCCTTGCTGAATTGCAAGTATCTAAAAGTGTTAGATTTATCGGTCAACCCATTGAAGGGAGTTCTTCCAACTTCCATCTCCAATCTCTCCCAAACGCTTCAAGTTTTCTCATGCGCGGATTGCAGAATTGAAGGAACCATTCCCATGGAAATCGGTAGCTTGAACAATGCAATCATTTTGGAACTTACCAACAATGAACTTATTGGATCCATTCCAACAACGATAGGAGGGTTAACGAATCTCCAATACTTGGGTCTTAGTGGAAATAAGTTGCAAGGCTCCATCCCACATGATCTTTGCGGTTTAAAGGGATTGTATGAATTATCATTAGATGATAACGAGCTCGATGGACCTTTACCTCCATGTTTGGGCGAGTTGACTTCTATGAGAAAACTACACTTGTCCTTCAACAAGTTGCATTCATCAATACCTTTCAGTTTATGGAGCTTGAAAGATATCTTAAAAGTAGACTTGTCATCCAACTATTTCAACGGCTCCCTTCCACTTGAAATTGGAAAGTTGAGCGTACTACAACACTTGGACTTGTCAATGAATTCGTTATCAAATGATATCCCATCCACAATTGGAAATCTTCGCGATCTGCAAGTTCTAGCTCTTTCAAGTAATAGGTTCCACGGTCTTATCCCTACGTCAATCAGTGACTTGGTGAGTTTGGAAAGCTTGGATTTATCTGAAAACAACCTCTCTGGAGTCATTCCCAAATCTCTAGAAGGGCTTCGTCACCTCAAGAAATTTAATGTGTCTCTGAATAGATTGGAAGGGGAGATACCAAGTGGAGGGCCTTTTGCGAACTTCACAAGCCAATCATTCATGAAAAATTATGCACTGTGTGGTTCACCAAGATTACAAGTCTCACCATGCAAAAGTAACTCCCATCGAAATTCAAAGAAGACCCTTTTACATGTTTTGAGGTATGTTTTACCAATAGTTGCTTCAATCATCATAGTCATTACCTTAATATTTGTCTGCACACCATTTAAGAAGAAGAGGAAGAGTACGAACTCCACTACGATAGAAGATTCATTTCCTTTGAAGGAATGGAAAAGAATTTCGTATGATCAGTTATCGAAAGCGACCGATGGATTTAGCGGAGGAAACATGCTTGGTTCGGGAAGTTTCGGCACTGTATATAAAGGAATACTTTTTGATGAGACCGAAGTTGCAATAAAAGTTTTTAATTTGCAATTAGAGGGAGCGTTTAGGAGTTTCGACGTCGAATGCGAAGTGATGAGTAAGATCATTCATCGTAATCTCGTCAAGGTCATTACTTGTTGTTCTAGTACTACTGATTTCAAAGCCCTAGTGCTTGAACTCATGCCAAATGGAAGCCTTGACCAATGGCTATACTCTAACAATCATTTCTTGGATATTCTACAAAGAATCAACATAATGATAGATGTTGCATCAGCATTAGAATACCTCCACTCGGGATATTCGACTCCTCTAATCCATTGCGACCTAAAACCAAGTAATGTCTTACTAGACAAAGACATGATTGCTCATGTGGGAGATTTTGGGATTGCCAAATTATTAGGAGAAGGAGATTCCATGAAGCAGACAATGACGCTTGCCACCATTGGCTATATGGCACCAGGTGATGTTTTGATTTGTATTTGTTTTTCTTTGTTGTGACATTTTAGTATTTTTTATTGATATTAAATTAATCTCTAATTGCATCATATAATCATTATTGATTTAATTATATGTTTAAAATGTAGAGTATGGATCAGCAGGAATTATTTCCGTGAAAAGTGATGTCTATAGTTATGGTATTTTATTAATGGAAACTTTCACAAGAAAAAAGCCTACAGATGAAATTTTTGCTGGAGAAATGAGCATGAAGCATTGGGTGAAAACATCACTAGGTAATGGAATAATTGGGGCAGGAGATTCTGGTTTACTTGAAGAAGATGACAAATACTTTGTTGTTAAAGCAAATTGTATATCCTCAATTATGAAATTGGCTTTAGATTGTTCAGCTGAATTACCTGAAGATAGGACTGATATGAACAATGTTCTTTCCATACTCAAGAACATCAAAAGAAAATTTATAAATGACATAGAAGATGATTAATACGGTAAGGAATGCAAATATTTCTACATATATTGTAAGATTACATAGAATACATAAAATTTAATCAACTTCCTTTTGAGATAGCTTTTCTTTATATATATATATATATATAAATATATTATATTTATTTATTTATTTATCTATTTTGCAGATTAAAAGTTGTTATCATAATCCGATAAAGAATGTTTTGAAGTTTGATTCTTATCAGCAATCTCATTTGGCAAGTGTTCTGTAAGTATCACTTTCAGCTTTCTATGATGTCAATAGCGTGCCTTGACCTTGGATTGAGATAGTCGTCTCCAAATTATTTTTTTTTTTGTTAGCTAGTTCAAATTACTTAATGATCGCTTGCTGCAACTTACTTTTATAATTATTTCTTGTTTTCTTAAATTTAAATAAATAATTGAATTTCAGTTCGAGTTATAAAACTTGTTTAACAACATTAAATAAAATCATTAATTTATGGAATATTTTGAAATGCTTTAGCATACTAATAACCATTTTTTATTATTTACTTATGATCGAATATCAATGTTCAAATTTAATTCCAAATTAATATTGAGTTGAGTAGATTTCCAAAATTTCATCTCTTCGTATCTTTAAAGTATTTCGTGTTTTTATCTGAATAGTAATAATGAAGATTTTAATTAAAGTGAAAAATTTTACTTCCAATGTTGTATAATTAAAATTTAATATATATATTTATATATTTTCATAATTTTTTTTTACAATCAATGTTTTAATAATTTAATCGTCATATTTTATATTTTATTCATGTAAATCATGTATATCAAATTTGGAGTAACTTGAAATTTTTTAAATATTTACTCTATGTGAAACAAAACTTTCAATTTATGTAAAATTTTTTTAACCATTCAATATATTAGTATAAACAATATTTTAGATCGATATGATAAAAAAATATTAGATTAGTTCAAAAATTTACAACAATTATATCAATAAAATTCAACAATTAATGTAACTCCCCAAACCCGACTTAGGCGTTATGGCCAAATTTGGAGTTGCTACTTAATATGATTTACAATAATTATATCAATAAAATTCAAAGATCCCAGTTTTATTCAAAATCATTTCTTATCATTCTATTTACTTAAAAAGTTGTTTTGTTTATATTTTCTAAAATTTATAAATTTCACAATAGAAGACTCTTTAAAATGGATATTTGACAGTTCGTTGTTTGAAAAACCTTCATTTTGGTAGGAATGCAAATTTTGTCTACTAGATCATTTGAGTAGTATAAAGCAAAATACGAGAATAAGTTTTAAAAAAAATTTAAATAGTCTAAAGAGTCCAAAAATTTACAAGACCAAAATACCAAAACTTAAATAATCCAATTTAAAAAGATTATGACATTAACCGAGTTCCCGTTTGCACCGATCCACCTAAGTTTGAGGATTACCTAAAAATATTAGTTAGACAAAGAGTGCATTTTTTAAACTCAGTCTATATCAAATAACTTAAAGCAGTTAGATGCATGTTAAACAGATTATCAGAAACAAATTTATAGCCGAATAGAACAGACATGACATATAATCCTACCCCTAACCGCTAGACGCCATCTTCGACCATCCCAACACACCATATGGGTATAAAACATTTATCCATCCCTACACTCCACATAGTGTTAATCAAACACTTTACAGAATAGTTGCAGCTGAGTTGCCGGATCAATAGGCGATTTAATGCCTTTGCCATAGAATCACTTCCTCCACATGTTATTTACAATCCAACCAAGATGCAGATATAGAAAATAATAAATGTCATACATATTCAGAGCAGGAATTATACATGCTATAATTTTACATGCACATCATATCTGACACAAATCATAAACTTAACATTAGATTTCGGATTTATTTATCAATCGGCATCTTAATTACTCTTACAGATAGTAGATGTCCATATTTCATGTTTTATAGTGCATTTACTCACATACTGACCCTACGAAAGACCCACAGTTGATCAGGACCTCGCACGGGGTCTTAGGGAAAATTTCAAAATTTTGGGCCCACACGCCCGTCTGATCCATACGACCCAATTAGCCCAGACCGTGTTTTAACATGGTCCAGCACAAGGCCATGTGGCTTTGACAGTGAACTTTTTTAGCTTTCACCGATTGCTATTTTTTTTGTATTTTCAATACACATTTGGTCTAGATTCGATATGAGCACTCCCACGAGATAACCAGTACCTAAAAAACATCACAAACTTAACAAATTATTCCTTACGAACATTCTAATTACGAAACTAAAGTCCATTGACTTCCTAATGAGTCAAAACTTCAACAACCACAACTATACCAAATTGACAGAATCACTTATCCTTGAACGAACAGTACTTTCCTACAAGGATTAATTTGCCGGAGGAGTGTTAAACTCAAGATTCTTACCTAAATCAATAGATTCACAACCATTAATTCCTGTTACAAAAACCATCATCACAACTTCGCCACTTCAAAATCCTTAAACCAAACGAACATACAAAAACCAAGAAAATAAAGAAGAACAAAGGCCTACTTACGAAGCCAAAATAAGAAATAAAAGGAAATCCAAATCGTAACGATTCAATCAAACAATTAGAGGCGAAAATTAAAGAAAGAAGCAAAAAAGGGGAAGGGACCAAAAAACATCAGAAGAAAATTGCAGAGAAACAAAAACATGGGGAAAAGAAAGAATTTTTTGGGAACAAAACAAAAACAAAAAATAAAAAATTAAATTAAATTCAAAATAGTAATCTCAACTCCCTACTACCAACCAAATCTAACACACTAATACTCATCCAACTATTTCAGAATTTTAATTCCACCAAACCTCTACTACACAAATGGCAGGCACACGCAGAAGCAAAAATTATTACCATTCGCTCACGCAGTGATTTGAACACAAGATTCTAAGGCAAGTGTAACGCCCCAAATTTTTTAATTCTGCTTCTGTAATTTTTTGATACAAATGTGTATCTGCTGCAGTGGTTAAGTGTTTTGGATGTGTGTGAAAGGTCCCAAGTTCAAGCCTTATTTTTGGTAAAGTTTGGAATTTTTCTGATTTAAGCCTTACCCTTGCTCAGTAGGTTTAAGGCTAATTGTTGGTGAAATCATAACAGAATGGGCTTGTTGGTCTGGTGGTTAAGGGGAGTGTAAGTTTGCTAGAGGTCTTGTGTTTGAGTCCTTGCGCAAGCTTGGATGTTTATATTTTTGCTCGGTCGGTTGAGAGGGTGTTTGAGTTGGACTAAAAATCTGAAGTAGTTGCAGTTGAGGGATAAGTGGGGGAGGATTTTATGATATTGTGTAGGAAGTGTTGGTAGTTTAATTTATCTGCCTTATTTGGTGTCGTAGTCACATACATCAACATTTGGTGGTTTATCGCATATTGTATTTGGCAACTTAATTGCAGTGATTCCATAAAGTGGCATACACTCACTTATTAGTGTGTGAGGTTAGATGAGTACTTGATACCCTAATTGGTGTGTAGGGATGGACAAAGACGATGTGTAGTGGATGGGGTAGGATATTTATATGCATTTGTTTATGAATCTATCTCTGAAAATGATTCTGCATCCAATTTGTTAATGAACAATATCTAAAATCTGTAACCAAGCATGATTTGATGTGTTTTTCTTGTGAAATTTGTGCATCTGATTTATTGATTTAGTTCGCACATTGAGCCCGTAAGCTCACATTTCTGTTTTTTGCTGTCAGGTAATCCACAAATTTAGGGCGAATCAGTACAATGGGAGCTTGATTTTTTATTATTATTGTGTTTCTCTTAACTTGTTCGTATTAACTTCATTTTTCTTGTGGTATATTTTTTTAAAGTTTGGACTTTATTTTTTATTTTAAGTTGTTTTGACGTTTTAGATGATATTAATTCTATCCGCAAAACGTTGGATTTTCAATAACAAACTGTGTTTTCCAAAATTGAATTTAACTAAGAATTTCGGTGCGAACTTAAGTGTTTTATAAATATATAATCGATAAATTTAATGAATTAGTTAAGAAAGGTATTTTTCTAAATAAACTGAAATTTTATTTATCAAAAGCTAGCGCTATTTTTACAAGTCTCAAATGGTTTCTGGATTTTCAAATGAATCATAGTAATTTCTTCAAATTTGGTCATAACATCTAGGTCGAGTTTGAGGTGTTATGAGATGATTTAACTTACGATGATCCATCATTTTGTCTACTTGACCCATTTCGGAGGTGGGTTGGATTCTGTGAAGAATAACTATGATCATCACCATTACTTGAATAAGCCTAAAAAAAACGATAATGACAATATTTTAGAACTCTCGAAAAACAAGATGCAAATGGAAGTTAGATTCCCCATAAAAAATTATCGAAAGCATGTATGGTATCATACCCCAATCTTTTGTTGAGGCAGTTTTTTAAGTGCTGCTAAGGACCAATGCCAGTGCCTGACACTGTCTAATCAAAAAGTTTGCCATGTTTAAGTTGGCAAATCATGGCAACAAATTCCTTAGGCTTTGATTTTAAAACTAATTTGTTCGAAGCTATATTTTCGGATTTATGAATCAAATGGAGAATTTGCTTTTGATTAAAGCTTTGCCTTAATTATTTTTCTTCAACTTTTAATTATTTCTTTTTTTTGCTAAGTTTTTTAAAAATGAAGTTATTATTATTTTTTGTGGATACAACCTTTCTTGCTTCTATTTACTAGTTTTATATTTTCAAATAGGTTTTTATTTTTATAAGTCTTGATAACCTAATAAATTTTGGTGCTATTGTCGAGGACTGGTATCAGTAATTTTATTTCTTTTTATCATCTTTAACCTTCGATCATGAATGCATATTCACAGTGTTTTGGATTCAAACATGAGTTTTCAAGTAAAGCAAATGAGGTAATTTTATCTTTTTTCGACATTGGGATTGGGTGCCCATAATGGGTGGCCCATTTGCAAAATAAAAAATGAATTTAATAAAAAAAAGGTTTTGAATTTAAAATAAAAGTAGTTTTTATTTTAGTTATTTTTAAAAGCCAAGAATTTGGGTTTTAGAAAAAGAAAAAAAGGGAAAGTGTTGAAACTGGATTCTCTCACTCAAAAAATAAAGAACAAAAAGGTGTTGTGTAAAGGGTGTTGAAACTATTTTTTTAATTGTGAAATAAAACAGGATCGATTTTAAAAAACGAAATATAGAGCCGTCACCTATTCTTTTTGTTTAGGTGTGATCGGATCACCTATAAAACATTTTATTTTATTAAAATATTGATTTTGGCCTACGAAATTCAAGAAAACGGGTTCGGGAGTCGGTTACGTGCGAGGAAGGATTAGCACCCTCGTAGTGCCCAAAATTGGTACCTTATTGATTAATTAAAGCCTAATGTCGAAAATTTGAAAAGATTTTAAAATACGATCCATTTAAAAAGGTATAGATAACTTGAAGTGGATATGGAGATTCTCTTGTTCCGAAGAAATAAAATATCATATCTAGCACGTTAGGATACGACATTTCAAACCCTCGATACCAAGATCATCTCATGATTTCCAAAACTCATGCATTGAAATTTTAAAAGGATATTCGGTTATTTGGTCAAACGGTAAATCGAAACCCAGCACGTTAGGGCACGATTTCTCGAATTTCCAAACACGAAATATTGCCTTGTTCTTGAGAAAATTTCAAATAAGAGCGATTATAAAACCGACTTGAAATACATTTATTCGGTTTGTTTGGGGTAAAAATGAAACAACCAATTTTGGACCAATGAGTTAGAAATTTCAATTACAATGCGATACTCGGAAATTAAAAGCCAAAGTTACAAATATGGAACAATATACATAGATAAAATACTATACAAATGAATGACAATAGTATGAAAAAAAAAAAAAAAAGCAAATTAAGATACACACAATAGTAATAACCTCACATCATACATTATGCAAATACTAACGTTAACATTCAAAGACTTATGAATCAAAGAAACGATTTTAAAAGAAATATAAAGCCAATTAACACAAACAAAATGCAACAAGTTTTAAAACAATGATAAATGAGTTTAAAATTAATAATGGAAAAAAATAAGACATTTGAAATTGTAATACATACAATAATTTAAAATTAATTTATATATATAATTTTGAAATAAGTAATAAATGTGAAAGTTTGAAATAGATCAAAAGATAAAATAAATAATATACGAAGTAGCAATGTATAAATGAATTTTAAAACAAATCAAAAGAAGAAAATTAAAGTAAGTAATATACAAAATAATACACATTAATTTAAATAAATAATATACATAATATTAAGATTGAATATTTTTGAAGTAAAGGAATTATAAATAAATAAATAAATTGATAAATCGAGTCGAAACATACAACAAGTAATGAATGACTAGATAGATAAATATAATGTATATAAATATTATTTAAAATTTAGCATTTAAAAAGAAACAGACAATGAGAAACGAAATTAATCAAATCTGGGTTAAATCGAAATCAAAAACAAAATTAATAGGAAAAAATAAGAATACAAATAAAATATCGGGTCCAAATTGTAATATACGAATGAGATGGGGGATTGAATAGGACAATAGCCTTGTCCCCCCAAAACGCATAACTTTGAAAGGGACCGAAATGAAACTATAAAAAAATGCAAGGGATAAATTCAAAAAAGAAATAAAAGAAAACTAAAATAGGGATTAAATTGAAAATGGCCTCAATACGGAAGGACTGCGGGCTCAAATAGACCCTCAGTCCAAAACACACGGATCCTTGGCGGGTTAGGGTAAGATCTCGGGCAAAAGGGGGGCTGAAAAGACGTCGTTTAGACGTCTAAAATTCAGCCCCTAAACGATGCCGTTTTATTACTCTGATATAAATCATTTTTTTTAAAAAAATTCCATTTTTGTTTGAGTTTCACAAAAAAAAAATTAGAGAGCCTTCCTTGCTCTCTCATCTCTTTCAAACCCCTCTAGGGCTGGTCTGTGGGTTTCATCAGTGCCGGATGTGACTCCACCTCCGCCGTGGCTCATGGCCTGGGTCGCGCCAAATGGGGTATTTCAAAATCCCCCTTTTAATAGACTTGAAGGTCGAGCCTTCCTTGCCCAAGAAAAATCGAGAGGAGAAGACCCTCACCCCTCATTTGGTCTGATATTCGCGCCGGAGAAAGGACCTCCGACGATCGAAACCACGGGTAAGTTTTTGGTAAACTTTCCTCTTCTTTCACTATTTATCAATGAAAAATAAAACTTAAAAGCAAAATCAATAGAAAAAATGAAACGTAAGTCACATTTTTAATTTCTTTTTTGTTTTTGATTGTTATGTATGCATAAAGAAAGGTACAAAAGGTTGTTCATGGCTTTATAGCCGAATATTCAAAGAACAAAAATACAATTTCCTCTTTTTTCTTCATATTTGCTGTTGCGCTCTGTTACTGTTTGTCTGTTTTTTGCAGGTACGGAGCGTGTGCTGGCACTCGGCATGGGGCGTACGGAGGCGTGCGTGACGGTTGTACGGCGCTGAAAGTTGGGGCTTGGCTGCGGCGCAAAGGGGAGAAACCCTAGGGTTTCTGTTTCTAAAATATTTTGGGCCGTTTGGGCCTTGAATTTTTTGGGCTAGAATTGGTTTAATTTGGGCCCGATGTATTGGACTGTTAATATTTGTTGTAAATGGGTTGTAATATTTGGACTGCTTTAATATTTTTATTATAATTTTATTTTTTTATTTTTGTTTTGTGTTTGTACGCATCCGGGCCAAAATTGGGCCTTACAGCTGCCCCATCTTTACTCGCTGTCGTGCAACAAGAACAGAGCAAAGACTTTTAAGAAAGATCAATTTTGCCCGGTCTCGCCAAGTCTTGACTTCTTGGTGCTTATCTTCTTCAAGTAGCCTCTTTCTAACCCACTGCAACTTCAGAGGTAAGATTTGTAGCTTCCATTTGCTTCGTTGTAACATGGTAAATTTGATCCGACCTACTGCAACTTCAGAGGTATAGGAATTGTCGCTTTAATCCGATCCACTGCAACTTCAGGGAGATAGGATTAATAGCTTCAATCTATTCTGCTACAACTTCAGAGAGAATAGTAGCTTCAGTCTGCTCCACTAGAACTTTAGGGATATTAGACTTGTAACTTCAACCTGCCCCACTGCAACTTCAGGGAGATGAGGTTGTGGTTTTAACTTGCTCCACTGCTACTTCAGGGAGATGAGATTTGTTGTCTTCGATCTGCTCCACTACTACTTAGGGATATAAGATCTACAATCTTTAGTCTGCTTCATTGCTACATCAGGAAGATAAGACTAAAATCTTCGGCCTGCTCCCTTACTACCTCAGGGAGATAAGGCTAGTGGCTTAAATTTTCTTCCCTACTACCTCGGGAAGATAAGATTCGCCATCTTCGATCTGCTCCACTACTACTTTGGGAGACAAGATCTACAATCTTCAGCCTACTCTACTGCTGCTCAGGGAGGCAAGGCTAGTGGCTGAAATCTATTTCCCTACTATTTCGGGAAGATTAGATTCACCGTCTTCAATCTACTCCACTACTGCTTAGGGATATAAGATCTGAATCTTCAGTCTGCTTCATTGCTACCTCAAGAAGATAAGACTACAATCTTCGGCCTGCTCCCTTACTACCTTAGGAAGATAAGGCTGGTGGCTAAAATTTGCTCCCCTGTTACCTCGAAAAGATAAGATTCACCGTCTTCGATCTGCTCAGTTCTATCTCAAGGAGATAAGATCTAGAATCTTTAGTCTGCTTCCTTACTACATCAGGAAGATAAGACTACAATCTTCGGCCTGCTCCCTTACTACCTCAGGGAGATAAGGCTGGTGGCTAAAATCTGCTCCCTTGTTACTTCAAGAAGATAAGATTTGTGATCTTCGATTTGCTCCACTGCTATCCTAGGGAGATAAGATCTACAATCTTCAGTCTGCTTCCTTGCTACATCAAGAAGATAAGACTACAATCTTCGGCCTGCTCCGTTACTACCTCAGAGAGATAAGGCTGGTGGCTAAAATCTGCTCGCTTGCTACCTCTGAAAGGTAAGATCTATGACCTTCGATCTGCTCCATTGCTACTTCATGGAGATAAAATCTATAAATTCATCAATGTTGCTACACCATCCTCTAGGGACATGATCTGTAGAATCAATTTCCTATGTTTATGCCAAATAATTAGGATGCCATGATTAGAATGAATCAAATGCTCCTAACTAGATGTGTTATGAATGATATATGAATGCAGAAATGAGAATAATCCCCTTTTTAAATGCTTAAGGTATCCTTACTTGTTTTTCATCAGGGCATTATCACTGACGTATTACGCTGCCATCTTGTTCAGCTGGTATTCTCGATAGAAAACCCAAAGAAACAATCACATTCTGCTCAGCAAGCTTGCCCAGCTGTAATTTCAGTGTCCCTCCCACTGTACCTTCTAGGACATAAAGTTTGTACCTCCCACTGCAACTTTAGGGAAATAACATTTGATTTCTTCCATCCATCCTGCTGCAACTCAAAGTTATAGGATTTGTATCATCTTCAATCAATTTGATCTATTACACCATTCCCTAGGTGTAATAACCAGATGTATATGTCTGATATTTGCATGAATGTAGAGTATCATTTTTCTTTTCCCGAAAATTATCCCCTTTTACACTTGGGTTGACATTGCTCGTTATTTGTCGAGGTTGTATCACCGATGAAATATATTGTCTTTTTATTCAACTAATAAAAAGTCCAAAGAGATAATCATCTTTCTCCAATATTTCCAACCCTTAGGCTTGGTATGTTCTAAACAATAGTCCTATTTCAGGTTCTTGTGTCATTTAGAAGCTTCCAAAGTAATATGCGAAACTCCTTTTATGAAAGTGTTATTAGTCCACTAATCATTATTTCAATGCAAAATGCTTGAAAAAGATCATAACAATGGACTGGAAGGAAATTAATTAGGAGCATAGCTCGAAGCAAGTAAGTTAATCAAGGATAGTAAATGCAATTAAGAAGAAAATTTATTGGGACATATCTTGAAAAGAATAAGGTAATCAAATGTAGTCAATTCAAAATGGGTAAAATGAAAGGCTAGGTGCCCCAGATATCACAGCTTGAACTTCTTTGTACCAACTTCTTGAAGACTATTTTGAGCTCAATTTGTGCTTAGGGGATCCGGAGTACTTTGTCTATGCCCCAGGACATAGCATACTTCTTCATTGTTAATTCAAGCATAAAAAGACTACCGCATGCCCCACTTTTTATAAAAAATTTGAATTGCCCTCTATAGTTTTCAATTCAAAACCCCTTTGGTCTTAAGGCGCCCTTTGCGGGTTTTCGCCCTAGCCCCTCCTCCTTTTTTGTTGAAGGTTTCAAAGTTCCCTTTGCGAGTTTTCGCCCTGGCCTTTCACTTTCTAGGTGAAATACTTCTTGATGGAATCCGAATTCACAAGATTGGACAAGTTTTTACCATTCATTTCGGCTAGAATCAATGCTCCTCCAAAACAGGCCTTTTTTACTACATAAGGTCCTTCCCTGTTTGGCATCCACTTTCCTCTGAAGTCCTTTTGTATAGAAATGATCTTTCTCAATACCAGGTCTTCATCATGGAGTTCTCTAGGACGAACCTTTCTGTCGTAAGCTCGTATAATTTATTTTTGGTACATTTGACCATGACGGGTAACTTTCAACCTCTTTTCTTCAATTAAGTTCACTAGATCCATTCTGCTTCATTTAATTCTTGACTCAATCGAAACCTGGAGAGAAGGAATCTTAATTTCAATGGGCAAACCACTTCCATTTCATAATGAGAAAGGTGCTTCCCTAGCGAAGGTCTTGGCCAACATTCAATAAGCATAGAGGGTAAATAGTGACTTCTTATGGAAATATTTACAAGTCTCAGCTGCCTTTCACTATGTCCTTTGGTTTATTATTTTTATTCTTCTTTCTCTTATTCTTCTTATTATTTTTTTTGTACTTTTTCCTTTTTGGCTGCCTTCGTTGCACTGTGATATGACGTCCGATCTTTGAACATACTGTAAGCTTTTGAGATTGATCCTTTTTGACGTTCCTTGTCGGCATCTAATCCCCCTTTTTTTGGAATTTGATGACTATTGACTTAGTAATATTGGAATATGAGGTGACTTTCACCCTCTTCGTGAAGTAATCGACGACCCCAAAGATGAATCAGTATCGGTTAGAAGCTTTTGACGAGATCGACCTCATAATATCCATGCCCCACATATAGAAAATCTGTGAAGAAATAGAGGAGGCACATAAGTCTTATCTTACTCCGTTATAACTAATACAATGCCCTTCCATGGTGGGTCAACAGTACCCGAACCTAATGATTAGCCTGGCTAATGTAAAACCATTAGCATGTGTCCTTCTGACACTAGTATAGACCTTTTTTAGCATCCACAGGCCTTAGTAGCCAAGGCATATCTTGATACAATCATGCGAAAATATCTTTGAATTCTTGACATCTCGCTTGTCTCTGTGGTATAGGCTCCGATCTTCACCTCTTTCTCTCTCTTAGGTTCTCAATGTCCATTGCCCCTTTGTAAAGTAGGAACTATTTCTTATCTTGTTCTACCATCCTTAACAAATCAGAAGATAGGCTACAATCTCTATCATCTTCAAGGTCCTGAGATCCCTCTAGACACATATCTTGCTTAAGAGGAGACTCGGAGTCAGTGATAGCGTCGCTCACGTTATTGATATCTGGGGACCTATTGTAGGTACGAATGTAGATTCCAATGAATAAATAATTGTAAGAATGAAGAATAAAAGAATATTTGAAAGATAGTTAAAAGAATCTAAAAACAATTATTTGTACAGTGTAAAATAAAAGAATATTTGCTCAAAAAGATGTATTTTATCGAAATAAAGATTTTGGACACAATCCTATTTCACAAAAGGATTTTTATTGCTTCTAGGCTTAATGCAACAAGCATGTTTTAAATATTACTCTAGATTAGCTCTAAAAACAAAAGGGATCTCTTCCACAGTCCCATTGTTCAAAACACTCCCAAATATACAAAGGTTTGGAAACTTTTATTCCCCGGTTCCCTATTCGGATATGTCATTTAGATTCCCCGATATTCCTTCTAGGCTTTTGACTTGTTCAAGGCATCACAACTCTTTTTCCCCTACTTTTAAATATCGCATTTATTGCATTGTCAGAGTGACTAGGTTCTGAGGAATCGTCAAACTTCACAATTCCCATTTCAATAAACCGTTCGACCAACTTTTTAAATGTAGTGCAGTTTTCGATTAAGTGTCCTGTTATTCCCGCATGGTACTCACATTGAGCATTCTCATTATACCATTTTGGGAATGGTGGTTGCATGGGTTCCGAGTAGAACGGAGACACCACATGCACATCAAAAAGATTCTGATACAACTCCTTATATGACATCGAGATAGGTGTAAACTGGAGCCTTTCTGTATTTGACCTCGAGTTGGATTCCTGCCTTGAAAAGCCTTGATAGCTAGTGGTTATAGCCCTCAGTTGGCCTATGTTGACCAATTTGGAATACCCTTTGCTCATATTATTCACTTCATTTTCATTTCTCTTTGGGGTTGACTTCTTGGCGCTTTCTCTTGCGTCTATCTTCCCGCTCCTGATTGCGTTTTCAATCATCTCGCCGGACATTACTATATCTGAGAAGCTCATGGTAGCGCTTCCCAATATATGGGTAATGAACAAGGCTTTCAGAGTGTTGATGAAAAGTATCGTAGTTTCTTTCTCTAGAAGAGGTGGTTGGACTTGTGTCGCTACCTCTCTCCATCTTTGGGCATATTGCCCGAAGCTCTCACTTTGCTTCTTTTTCATATTCTGAAGTGGAATTCTGTCGGGCGCCATGTCTGTCACATGGCCATATTGCTTTATGAAAGCCTGTGCCAAGTCCTTCAATGAATGAATTTTGGCACGGCTCAGTTGGTTGTACCATTTGGCAGCTGACCCAATCAGATTATCTTGGAAGCAATGAATTAATATTTGATTGTTATCAATTTATCCTGTCATTCTTCGGCAGAACATCGTGATGTGAGCTTCAGGACAACTAGTCCTATTATACTTTTCAAATTCTGGAGTCTTGAATTTCGGCGGGAGTATTAAATCTGGAACCAAACTGAGATCTTTGGTGTCAACCCCACAATGGTAATCAGCATTCTCTATTGCTCTAAGTTTTTCCTCCAACCACCTGTACTGATCTTCGAGTTGTTTTGGCAGTTCAACCCTTACTTTTTCTATTTCTGCCATTTCGTCTAGATCTCGAACTATATGATTGGTTGGACTGTTCCTCGGATTGGAACCTAAGCCCGTAGGGTAGTTCATGGGTGACGAGGTACCGGTTTGATGTTGTTGGGGCCTGATAGTAACGGATGCCCCTTGTAGATGTGCATTTGTTTGGGCCTGGGTGCTTATTAGGGTAAAATCTTGGGGATAGATGAGGTCTTCATTACCATCATCACCATTGACTACTGGGTCTTTCTCTTTTTTGAGCCTTCCAACTAGTAATTGCGTCAATTGGCTCATCATACTTCTTTGGGATTCAAGCATTTGATCCCTCATATCCTGTTGAATTTTGGCTAGTTGTTCTTGCATTTATGCTTGTAGCTGGTCTTGCATATCTCTTTGTAATTGCTCTAATCTTTCCATTCTTTGATCCATTGTTTTTGTCTTGTGGCGGGTACCGTAGTGATACTTAGTTGGTGGATTTTTGTTGGTTTCCAGGTTAACTGTAATAGTTTTTTAACTAATTAGGGCCCTCTTGTGACATTCAATGCATGAAATGCAATGCGGATGCATGAAATGAATGCAAAAAGAGACGTTGATTCTAATTCAATTCTGTTAGAACAACTTTTCTAGATAACAAATCTCTTTACATGAAGCGGAAACATATACGGCCTTGCCCTCATGCTCCAGGTGAAGACATCGATCCCTTTCTTCATATCCAGGTGTTAAGATCAAATCTCGCGAAACCTCCCAATGGATGCTTCTACTAGCTCCTTTTTGCTTGATCCGGGCTGTGGCTTATTGCTCATTCATCCCCGTGAGGCTTGTTAGCTTCTTAAAGAAAGTTTATGACTCCCGAATAATCATTGTCGGCTTGAATCCTCGAAGCATAGTCGTATACTTCTCCACGGACTATCAGCCTTCTCTAGTTATTTACTCGGACCATATTTGGACGACCGTATTATATTCCATTTTATCAAGAAATTCATTCTCCATGACAAGATTTTCTATTTAGCAATTGAATGTGACTCAACACTTCCTTTCTATGATGAAAATGCAATGCAATCAAAACAAAAGAAAACATGTTAGCACAGGAGAAATAAACAAAATAGAGTACCTATCCAGGTGACCGCTAAGGGTTCGGACTGGCTCTACCTAGGGTGGGCTCTTAAGGCTCGCTATATGGGGTTTGGTTCTAAAGAACAGGGTACCTGAACCAGTAGATTCCTCGATCTTCACCCATTATAGGCTCATATAGACTGAGTTCAATTCAGGGGGACACATTTCCCTACGGCTATACGAAGATGAAAATCTCACGAAGACGTAGGTACGGATGTATCCCGAAAGTGATCCACTATCCTATAAGGAGGAGAAGACTTCACAAAGGAATAGCTTCTCACTCCCACTTAAAAAGGGTAATATCATCCAATTATACAATATGATGCGCAAAAGTATACTAAGAAACTCGAACCAAAAGCTAATCATACAAAATGATGAAAACCACAAAAATGAAAAGCAATGAAGGGATCGTAAATTTAAAATGAATTTTAAAATTTTGACAAAGGACAAAAATTAATCAATTTATGGCTCAAGTCTCAAAGTCCCCAGTGGAGTCGCCAAGTTGTCGAAACCATTTTTTAAATTGTGAATAAAACAAGATCGATTTTAAAAAAAGAAATATGGAGCTGCCACCAATCCTTTTTGTTTAGGTGTGATCGGATCGCCTATAAAACATTTTATTTTATTAAAATATTAATTTTGGCCTACAAAATTCAAGAAAATGGGTTCGGGAGTCGGTTACGTACGAGGAAGGATTAGCACCCTCGTAGTGCCCAAAATTGGTACCTTATTGATTAATTAAAGTTCTAATGTCAAAAACTTGAAAAGATTTTAAAATACGATCCCTTTAAAAAGGTTTAGATAACTTGAAGTGGATATGGAGATTCTCTTGTTCCGAAGAAATAAAATATCATATCCAGCACATTAGGATACGACATTTCAAACCCTCGATACCAAGATCATCTCATGATTTCCAAAACTCATGCATTGAAATTTTAAAAGGATATTCGGTTATTTGGTCAAACGGTAAATCGAAACCCAGCACGTTAGGGCACGATTTCTCGAATTTCTAAACACGAAGTATTGCCTTGTTCTTGAGAAAATTTCAAATAAGAGCGATTATAAAACTGACTCGAAATACATTTATTCGGTTTGTTTTGGGTAAAAATGAAACGACCAGTTTTGGACCAATAAGTTGGAAATTTCAATTACAATGCGATACTCGGAAATGAAAGGCAAAGTTACAAACATGGAACAATATACATGGATAAAATACTATACAAATGAATGGCAATAGTATGAAACAAAACAAAAAAAGCAAATTAAGATACACACAATAGTAATAAGCTCACATCATACATTATGCTCAAAGACTTATGAATCAAAGAAGCGATTTTAAAAGAAATTTAAAGCCAATTAACACAAATAAAATGCAACAAGTTTTAAAACAATGATAAATAAGTTTAAAATTAATAATGGAAAAGATAAGACATTTGAAATTGTAATACATACAATAATTTAAAATTAATTTATATATATAATTTTGAAATAAGTAATAAACGTGAAAGTTTGAAATAGATCAAAAGATAAAATAAATAAAATAAATAATATACGAAGTAGCAATGTATAAATGAATTTTAAAACAAATCAAAAGAAGAAAATTAAAGTAAGTAATATACAAAATAATACACATTAATTTAAATAAATAATATACATAATATTAGGATTGAATATTTTTGAAGTAAAGGAATTATAAATAAATAAATGAATTGATAAATCGAGTCTAAACATAAAACAAGTAATGAATGACTAGATAGATAAATATAATGTATATAAATATTATTTAAATTTTAGCATTTAGAAAGAAACAGACAATGAAACACGAAATTAATCAAATCTGGGTTAAATCGAAATCAAAACAAAATTAATAGGGAAAAATCAGAATACAAATAAAATATCGGGTCCAAATTGTAATATGCGAATGAGATGGCGGACTGAATAGGACAATAGCCCTGTCCCCCCAAAATCCATAACTTTGAAAGGGACCGAAATGAAACCATAAAAAAATGCAAAGAATAAATTCAAAAAAATAAAAGAAAACTAAAATAGGGATTAAATTGAAAACGGCCTCAAAGCGGAAGGACTAAGGGTGCAAATAGACCCTCAGTCCAAAACACGCGAATCCTTGGCGGGTTAGGGTCGGATCTCGGGCAAAAGGGGGCTGAAACGACGTCGTTTTGACGTCTAAAATTTGGCCCCTAAACGGTGCCATTTTATAACTCTGATATAAATCATTTTTTTTTTAAATTCCATTTCTGTTTGAGTTTCAAAAAAAAAAAAAGAACTTAGAGAGCCTTCCTTGCTCTCTCCTCTCTTTGAAACCCCCTAGGGCCGGCCTGTGGGTTTCATCGGTGCCGGATGCGCCTCCACCTCCGCCGTGACTCATGGCCTGGGTCGCGCCAAACGGGGTGTTTCAAAATCTCCCTTTTAATAGACTTGAAGGCCGAGCCTTCCTCACGCAAGAAAAATCGAGAGGAGAAGACCTTCACCTACCTTTGGTCCGATATTCGTGCCGGAGAAAGGACCTCCGACAATCGAAACCCCCGGTAAGTTTTTGGTGAACTTTCCTCTTCTTTCTCTATTTATCAATGAAAAATAGAACTTAAAAGCAAAATCAATAGAAAAAAATGAAACGCAAGTCACCTTTTTAATTTCTTTTTTGTTTTTGATTGTTATGTATGTGTAAAGAAAGGTACAAAGGGTTGTTCATGGCTTTATAGTCGAATATTCAAAGAACAAAAATACAATTTCCCCTTTTTTCTTCGTATTTGTTGTTGCACTTTGCTGCTGTTTGTCTATTTTTTCGCAGGTATGGAGTGTGTACTGGCATTCGGCGTGGGCATACGGAGGCGCACGTGGTGGTCGTATGGCGCTGAAGGCTGGGGCTTGGTTGTGGCGCAAGGGGTAGAAACCCTGGGGTTTCTATTTCTAAAATATTTTGGGCCTTTTGGGCCTTGAATTTTGGGGCTGTAATTGGGTTAATTTGGGCCCAATGTACTGGACTGTTAATATCTATTGTAAATGGGTTGTAATATTTGGACTGCTTTAATATTTTTATTATAATTTTTTTTCTTTTTGTTTTGTGTTTGTACGGGCTCGGCCCAAAATTGGGCCTTACAAAAGGAATTATTTTTTTACTCTCTTGAGTTTGGATTTAGAGTTGTGGAACATAGACAATTTCTTAGTACATGATTTTGCTTTTGATCAGTATATTGAACCAATTCAACAATGATTTGATATATATCTTTTTTTTTTCTATTTTGCGTTTGTGTATATTAATTACGATTAGTATATTTTTTTTCTACAATAGTGCCAGAGCTAGGTTATTGGTTCGATTACTATAAACAAAATATAAGTTTGGTAATTTGGTGGTAGAGTTGATATCCAAATTTGGAATATGTTTGTACACAGGGATTGTCACTACAAACAAACTACCAAATAGTGATGACTCAAAAGCCGTCACTAAAAAAAAATCATTAGTATAGGTCTAAAAACCCTATATTGATGGTCAAAAAGACTATTTCGAAAAAATATAACTGTTGATACATGTAATGTCGGTATATACTTTTATGGCGAAAAACATGATAGGTTTAAAAGTTTGTACCAACAATTTTGAATGTTGCTAAAGTAGCAGGTGTCAATATAGGCACCGTCCACTACAGTTGATTTTCTAGTACCTATAATGACAATAAAACTATCATTATATTTGAGTGGAATTCCAATTATCTCCTTGAACTTATTGCGATAATATAAATCGTCGGTAAATATTTTCATTATATGAAATTCCTATAACCATATACTGACCGTCAGTAATAAAAATAAGAAATAGATCATTGAGATCCCATTTCTAATATTTTCATTTGCAATATTAATTTATTTATAATCTTAATTCAATATATAAAACAAAATCTAAATATAATCAAATTAAGCTAATTATATAAGGAATATAGTCCCAACATAATCCAACCATAAATCATATACATAATTCGAATTCTTTAATAATAAAAGAAGTCAAAACTAGTGTACCTCAGCCCAAAAAAAAACAATTATAAGAAGCAAAATAAAAGAAGTCAAATGCAACTCAGCTCCAACACTTAAAAAACTATGGTCTAGAAAAGCATTCGAATTAAGATTTTCAAAGGTTTTCATTAGAATTAAGATTTTCAAAGGTTTTCTTCAATTGAAGTTAGAATTTAGAGTTTGAAAGGTTGTTGTAAAAGCCCATTTTACTCGGGCCCAACAACTAAAAATAATAATAAAAATAATAAAACCAAATAAAGTCTAAGTTTTTAACAGTCCATATAAGCCCAAAATTTTACAACTTGACCCGAAACTAGAACAGGCCCAAAATTAAAAAAAACCCTAGCAGCCTAAAAGCCCACAATTTTAACTTTCAGCAAAAAAAAGAGAAACCCTAGCCTAAGAGCTACCGCCGTGCCACCCTACCCCCCACGTGCATTGCCAGCGCCTCCAACGCCTGAGGCTTGGTCTTGCACCAGAATGGTCCCGTCCCTTCGCTTCCAAAGACCTGCAAACAACGAGAAAAGAGGACAAAGAAGCAAAAAGATGGCAGTAAAGAAACAAAAGAAAAGGAAACAATAGCATAGCAGAATAGAATAGCATGAACAGTAGCAAGATAGTGACTTGTGAATCGGCTATAAAGCCACAAAAAATCATATTGTAAGGGGGATTTTTCAAAAAAATACAAACAATATCAATAGAAAACGAAAAAAGGTGAATTTTTTCTACTTTCATTTTAAGTTTTTGTTTTGTTTTATTCTATTTTCATTTTTTTATTTATTTTTACACATGAATATTAAAAAAGGAAAATGGGGAAGAAACTTACCGGTTGTTCGGTTTTTCAACATCGTGTATGGCCGAGGAAGCCACCGCTGAGGATTGGTGGCTGTAAACTGAATGATTTCTTGAGTTCTAGGGTGTTTTTGTTAATTTTTGAAGGTTTTTGAGTCGTTTTAACCCCAAATTCAGACTCTACTCGAAAAGAGAAGCAAAAGGGTGTTTTTTGGTGTCTCCGGCCGCCACGGACTACAGCGCCGTCAGTTGCCGGTAGTCGGCAGGTGGTCCGGTAACTGGTCCTTAGCCAGATGTTTGGAGGTGAGAGAGAAGAGGGGAGAGGAAAATTTCTTTTTTTTTGGAAGAGGGTTAAAATGAAGGATTTTAAAAAAATTTGGGGCTTAAATAGGGGACACTAAACGGTGCTGTTTCGTTAGGCCCCCTAGATGCCCAAAACGACGTCGTTTTGGGGGCCGACCCGCGACCCAACCCGTTCGCCCGAAGGTTCGTGTGTTTTTAAGTGGAATGGCTATTTGCGCTTTTGGCCCTTCCGCTTTTTCATGGTTTTGCAATCAAGTTTTTTTAATTTTAATTGTTATCCTTTAATTTATTTCGTTTCCAATTTAGTCCATATTGAAGCTGTGTGTTTTGGGGAAGGGAAAATTTCCCTTTTGGTCACTCCTTGTTATTCGCGCATGCAAATTGGTCATTTTCTCTTTTATTTATTTCAAATTTGTCCCGAATTTCTGTTTTAAGTTCAAATTGGTCCCTTTTTTTTGTTCTTTTTGCTATTTTATTAACTAATTTAATATTTGTTACTATAATTATATTTTATTTTTATGCTTATTTATTTGTTACTATTATTATATTATTATATTAGTAACTTTGTATTATTATCATTATTATAACCATATTTTCTTTTGTGTTTATTTACTTATTATTACATTATTAATTAATCTATTATTATTGTTGTTATTTTTACTATAACTATTATTTTCTATTATTATTATTATTACTGTCATTATTATTACTATTATTATTTTTATATTATTATTTATATTAATTTTGTTATTATTATTATTCCTGATTTTATTATTATTAATGTATCATTATTATTCATTTTATTATTATTATTATTATTATTATTATTTCTTATTTTGTTTTATTAAATATTTTTTATTTTCTTATTTATTTACTTTTTTGTTTAAACTCTTTGATAGTTTTTATTTGTTTATTTATATTCTTTCATAATCACCAACCAAATTGTTTTGTTTATCATCTTGTTCAATCATTTAATTAGTTATTTCTTTAACCCTTTTAATAATTAAAGTTCATTTATTTAGGTTTTTCACGTGCTCTTACACTTGACCGTTATTACTATTATTATTTTTTATATATTTTATTACAAATTATGTCCTTAATTTTATTTTAACTTGATTCTTTGTTTTCAATGTTTACAAATTATTCTCCCTATATTAATTTATAATTGTTTCTCTATCTCCATCATTATAGTGGCATTGTTCTTTATATATGATTGTTGATATTATCATTGTCATTATTTTTTTTTATGGTTCTTGTAAATGTAGAAGTAGTGTATATTATGTTATTCTTATGTGTTGTTTTATTAATATATTCGTTATTTGTCATTTGTTAACACGGCATTTCATTCGCACATCGTTTTAAAAAAAAATTACATTAATTCATAAAAGGGATTCTTTAATAAAGGCGATATTTTGTGTTTTGGGAATTTGAGAAGTCGTGCCCTAACGTGCTGGGTTTCAATTTTTTCGTTTGACCAAACGACCAAATACCCTTTTTAAAATTCCGTCCGTGTTTTCTTCATTAAAAAAGGGGGAAATATTTCGTGTTTAGAAATTCGAGAAAATATGCCTTAACTTACTGGGTTTTGATTTTTCTCGTTTAACCCAAAAAATCGAATATCCTTTTAAAATTAAAATGCATGAGCTTTGAAAATCAAAAGGCAAGCTTATTTTCGAAGGTTTAAACTGTCGTGTCCTAACGTACTGGATGTGACATTTTATTACTTCGGGATAAGAAGGTCTTTAGCATCCGCTTCGATTTATTCAAACATTTTTGTAAAATTAACATTAATAAACAAGGGATCGTATTTTAAAATCTTTTCAAAATTTTAATTTTTGACATTAAGACATTAATTAATTAATTTGATACCAATTTTGAGCATTACAAGGGTGCTAATCCTTCCTCGTATGTAATCGACTCTCGAACCCATTTTCTCGATTTTCGCAGACCAAAACCGTCGTTTTAATAAAACAAAACATTTTAAAACAATCAAATTACAAGGTGATCCGATCACACCTAAACAAAAAAAAAAGATTAATAGCGACTCCCATTTTTCGTTTTCATTTTCAAAATCAAATCGACTTCATCTTTAAAAAAAAATGATTTTGACGGTTGTAGTTTGGTGTTACATATTATAAGAAAGGGTTGGATTCAGCCCATATTTGTAGGCCGAATTCAACACCCAATCAAACATATATTATATGATTAATTCGATTAGACTCCATGTAATTTAAATGTTTAATTCAATTATATTTTACGGTAAGTACAAATAATATCAAATTAGAGAAAATAATAATAACATTATATTTACAATCAAACGGATTAATGGCAGGAATGAAGTTAAAAAGTTTCTTACCCACTCTGACATCAAAATGGGCAGCTTGGTAAAAAACTGAACAACTATTATTTTTTAGTTTGCATTATTCATTTAATAAAGAAGGTTGTCGTCTTCGTAGCCTCCTTCCTACATTATAACTTCACAAATTCTTCAATTATAATATCATATTTAGCCCTTTTTTTTTCCATCACTGGTGAATATAAGCTAAAGTACGTTTTAATGGTTATAAGCAATCTTCTTAAGGATCTATATTGAGCATACCAATCTCTAATTAGGATGCAACATTTACAATTATTTCATGCATTTTCTTGTTGATGGTAATTATATGTACAATCAAATCATTATCATTCAGATATCAAATCAAGTCTTCCTAATTCCTCACATTGGGTTTAGGTTCTTGGGACTCTAGGAACACACATTTGAGTAGGTATCATTTCCTGTAATCAAATTACATAATGACAATACCGCGACTGTATCAAGACATATGAAGAATAAATATAACAAATACTTAAATTAGTAATATTTAAATAAAATAGTTAAATTTTATGGTTTAATTGAAAGGCTTAGGACTAGGGTTTCTATAATACTGGGGTTTAAGTTTTCTTTGGCATTGAAAAAAGGAGCACAAAAATCTGAGTCGAACTGTGACACCATATCTCAAATGATTGCAATCAATCAAATTGGGTAAAAAATCTCTAAAAGCAAAGCCTAAGTTTGACGTCTGTAGGAACCAAGAACTAAATCAATGGAGGCAAGAGCCTTGCTCCCTCAAAAAATTGTAAAACCTTTTTACAATCTTTCTAGAAAGTAAAACAACTCTGATGTCGACCTAAAAACGTATATCCAATTTATAAAGAACTCTGATGTCGACCTAAAATAATTTAAATAAAAAAAAACTCTGATGTTGACCTAAAAAATAAACAAATAAAAGTCTGATCACTTGGAAATTTCTTAGTTTCCTCTGACGGGGCAATTGGAGATCTGGAAATTTCTTTGTTGGAGACATTTATTTATAGAATGCTGGAATCATTTAGTAATAACTATAATAATTGTTTCATATAAGTTAAAGACATCCAAATCTAAATTCCTTTCTATTATTCATATATTATTATTAATATTTTTATAATTAAATTAATTTTTATTATTTAACGTAAATTTAGACTGAAGTATGTCAGTCAATTAGGATTTTATTTATTTATTTAAAATTTTCACCGTATTAATGAATTAAGTAAAGTAAGTGAAGTAGACCCTGCCGGCCTACTTAACCAAGACATCTTTGTCTAATAAGTTTCAAGATCTTGACTCGTATATCTTGGTTTTATTTGTCCGCTTTTTTCTTAATTTAATTAGAATATGTCTGCTCACTGCAATTCGCAAAGTTGGATTAACTTTTAAATATGACTTGTACCATAATTTATTCTTAAATAAATAAATTTAAATTTAAAATATTGAATTATTTGATAAATTTATATGATAGTTCATGTCATGAGAAAAATAATCATAAAACAAATGTAATGATATATTCAAATTTATCTAAAATGATTTATTTATGTGTAATGAATTATAAACTTAATGTTACTTTACACAAGACACGAAATGAACACCAAAATTTAAATAAAACATATGATAAATTATGTGAAAATATGTTATGAATTAAGACATGATATAAACATATAAATTTGTTAATACGATATATATATATATATATATATATATATATATATATATAACAAAGAGGAGATCAAGAAAGAGGATATAGTGGTGTTTAGGAGGCCAGCTCACTTTAAGAGGTGGAGAGCCAAAAAAAATATAAGAGGATAGGGAGAAAGCTGAGGAGGGTTAGTGCTCAAGGATATCTTAAAGACTCCAAAAAGATTTCTTTTTCATCATTTAGGAAGTTGTTTACAAGAAATGTCCTCTTGTCTAGTATGATATAACAAATCGTTGCAGAGAAGTTGTCATCAAAGAGGACAAGAAGGAAGTGCACAATAGGGCCCGTTCTATTATGGTAGTATGAGATTTTTAAGCTCAAATAGGATCCAATGACCATCAATGGCAAGTTCACACTTGGAGAGGGTTCATACCTAAAAAGAGGATGACAAATGAAGATGTTTGCCAAGTGGACGGGTTGTCTATGGAAGAGGCAGGTCCATGTCTTTTAGAAGAGAGTAAGTAGGAGGATTGGATGGAGAGCAGAGTTTCAGGATGGCTAGCCACAGAGACATCCAAGTGAAAGAGATCGGATAATGTAGAGTTGAAGACCTAATTGTAGATATTTCTCAGATAGCTTATCATGTTGACACGTGTCCAAGTCTAAAGGATGTATAACAAAATCATGCTCTAAATTAAATCACAATAATAAACTAATCAAAACAAGATATAATAAAAAAAACCAGGAATATCACTCTTTTACACCAACTTATCAAAATTTATATAAGACTATAAATGTATATATAAATTTATAATCCTATAACTATAGAATTATCGTATATAAAAATCGTTAGACAAATTTATAATATTTTAAATTTACAAAAGTTAACTCAAATATTATAAAAAAAAATAACACAAATATGGAAAATAACATAAACATAACACAAACTTGTAAAAATACCTAAAATAAAATTATTGACGGATAAAAATTTATTTAAAATATTAACTACATGAATACACATTTTTTTTATCTTCTAACTAAATACCTAAATTGATCTTTTAAATTATGCTCAAAGTCATTGATTAGACATGTTTATGGGTCGGGTTATCCGTTCAGACTTAAAGGTCTACTCGAAATTTAGGAGGGTTTAGGTAAAAAAAAAATTAGACATATTTAAAATATGGGTCAGGCTTGGACTTGAATATTCAAGGCCCGACCTGACTCTTTTTTAAGTTTATAATAATTTATATAATGTTATTTTTGAATATTATATTATTTAGAACACATTAAGGAAAATAAACCTATACTAAATATATAATATTACTCTAATGTAAGCATTAAAATAATGTTAAGATAATCATATAAAAAGTTTCAATAAATAAAAAAATATAAAATTATTAAATATCAAAATAATATAATATAAATATTTTTAAAAATAATTTGTGCAGACCTAAAATTAGCTTAAATTAATCTTTTATAAATATAGATTGGTTGAGATAAAATTGTTAGACGATCACCTACGCCACTTACTATATTCTCATACTTACCCTTCCATTTAAATTTATTGATATTAGTTAGGAGTCAGCAACAACAGTATCTTCAATCTTGAATCAAGCAATCCCATGGTATTGCTTCTATATTAGATACTAGAATTATCTCTCGGTTTGGCGGGGATTTTCAAATATAACATAATTTTTATTATAGTTGTTCAATAATATCTTACAATTAGTTATTAATGAAAATTGAATATATTTTATTTTTATAGGTTTCAATATGGATTTAAAATCGAGCCATGAGTCATCCTTCTGAAAAAAAAAAAAGAAAAAGAAACTTGTCCCTTTTCGATTTCTGGAAATATTATTTATTGTCATTTTTAAAAATATATATATTTTTTGATAAATAGAAAAATATTTGTTTTCTAATAACAAAAAAACATGAAAATATGTTGGGTATCTATTTTCTTATATTAAAAATAAAAGACATTTATATAAATTCGAATTAAAGTATCATATTTAGAGCTGATCATGGGCTGGGCCGGGCTGCCCAGCCCGAAGGCCCACCCTAAAAATAGGAGGGTTTGGATAAAAATATATACCCGAAAAATAGGCTTGGACAAAAAAATGAGGCCCGTTTAGAAAACAGGCCGGGCCTCGAGTAAGAGTTTTTTGGCCTTGGCCCGGCCCAGCCCGACCTGAATTATATATTAATATATTTTTTATTTTATTTTTAATCGTTTTAAATTTTTAATATAACTATTTTTATTATATTGTCAATTTGTGTATTGTTTTAAGAATTGTTTTAGTATCATTTTTATTTGTTTTAATATTTGTTTTTATGTTTTTAAATATATTTGATTTATTATATTTTTAAAATTTTTTATTTAATGAAATAAACAAAAAAATTAATATGGGTCGGGTAGAGCTGGGCTCGAACTTAGCAATTTTATTTCGGGCCGGACTTGGACAAATTTTTAGGCCCATATTTTGGGCTGGGCCGGGCCCAAGCCTAAAATGTTGTTTGGGCTGACCCGAACCTGGCCCGGCCCGGCCCATGATCACCTCTAACCATATTGAACATTTAAAAAATATTAGAAATAATAATAATTTTATATTTATATGTGTCTGAACTATAACATATTATCATTTACAATTTTTGAAAAATATTTTTAGAATTTTCAGCCAAACATATTTTCTTTAACATTTTACATTTTTTGAGTAAACAAAAACAAAAACAATCTCTATTTCTTGAAATCAAAGGAATCCCATGTGAGTTAAATATAAATACTAAATTAACATGTAAGTGAGCATACTCATTAATTCTCTTATGTATACCATCTTAAAATAAATTTAAAATTAAATAAATAGAGCAAAATAATGTGAATCCTAAATTTTCTTATTTAATATTTCATTTAAAATTAAAATAAAATAATTACTTTAAATTTCTTTTTCAACTGGTTGAATATGATTCCAAATCCAGACTATCTTGAGAGCCACTATGTGAATCAACTACTTTAAACACCTCATTTAATAATAAAATGAAATAAATATTTTTCCTAAATTGGTCATAGCTAAAATCTAGTCATTATGATAAAACTATCATAATATGAGATGAATTTAAGTACAATACAAAATGAAAAATAAAATACACAAAACATGAATATACTCACACTAATTATTAATGTGTAAAGATTTATATAGATTCATAATATTTAATTTTTTTTCAAAAATCTCATAGAAAATAATATATATCTTTTTAAAAAATTGAACTACTATAATAACTTATGCAACATATTAATAAGTTAAGACTACCACACAATGATTAAGTCCAATGCATAAATTTTTCTTCACAACAATTGTATATAAATTATAAGGAAAAGTTTACCATCAATCACTCAACTTTAATCCTAATGACAAAACAATCACTAAATTTTTAAAAAATAACAAATCAGTCACCACTAACCATTTTCCGTTAAAGACGTAACGGAGCTACCATTTTTCATCCTTCTCTCTCCCCTCCCCCTATCACCGCTCTCCCATCTTTCTCCCTCTCCTTCACTGTCCTTTTCCTTTTGCTAACCCTATTTTTTCCTTCTCCCATCCTTTTTCTTTCACAACGCTCCATTTCATTTTACAATTCTTCAAAACCCATTAATGTAAATCAAGTTTTCTCTCTTGTTCTTTTTCATAGCCTTAATCTTCTGTCCATTTCTTAAAACTTTTGTTTTGAACAAAAACCCATTCAACCAACCATAGAGATTTTTGATTTCTAAGGGACAATTTTGAAAGCATTTCTAAGAGAGCTCATTAAATAAGAAACAATGGTCGATTGATGTTGGAAAATTTGAAAATCAGGGTTTGAGATTTGAGATTTTTGAATGTGAAGACATTTTTTCTAACCTCAAAATTTTGAAGATGAGGACCCTTTTTTAAACATCAACTAATTATTATGGTTGCCACACTTTTTCTTCCTAGAGCTCTGACTTGCAGGCCCTATTTTTCTCAAAATTTGAAGAAAGCTTTAGGTTTTCAAATTTTCATGTGAAGAAAGACATTTTTTTTTCAGTTTTTAGAATGAGTTTTTGTTTATCTGCGTGGCTGTGGAGGTCACTTTTTCCATTGTTGTTTCTTCCAAATTTGTTAAAGTTGCTATTTTGATAAGCAAAAGAAGAAGAGAGAAAGAGAGAAGTATACTGATTGTGGTGCGAGAAGAGGAATAGAGCAAAGGCAATTGTGGCTGCCAAAATCCAGGCTTTGCTTGCTGAAATTACTCCACTGCTCATTCTTCAAAAAATGAGTCTTTGATGGGATTTTGCTTGGAGGTTCAGATTGAGATTTTTGGTTGGGAAGAATAAGACCCATGGTTTTGGGAGACAAAATCAAGGGCCTTGAAGGGTGGGTGGGTTAGCAGAGGGAAAATGACGGTAGGGTAGAGGGAGAGAATTGAAGTAAAGAGAGGGATGGTGGGCAAGAGGGAGAGGGATGGGAGAGCAATGATAGGGGAAGGATAAAAGAGGGGAGGGGGAGAGAAGGATGGAAAATGGCAACTCTGTTATGTCTGTAACGAAAGATGGCAGCTTTGTTACGTTTGTAATGGGAAATGGTTAGTAGTGATTGATTTGTTATTTTTTGAAAGTTTAGTGACTGAATTGAAATGTAGCGTCCATAAATTCTAAGTTTTTGAATTGTTGGAGATTGTAAAGTAATTTAATTTGGTTCACTGGTTAAGAGTTGTGATTGAGTGTGTGAGGTTTTGGGTTTGAATCCATTTCCTTTGAGTTTTGTTAAATTTTGTCCAAACCCCTATCTTTGAACTTTAGGCTTAAATATTATTTTCCCTCAATTAATGATAGAATGACTCTTCTGGTTTAGTGGTAAGGTTTTAGCTTACCCTTTGATCTTGTGTTTGAATCTTTGTATGTGTAAGCGGGAAATATTTTTGCTAAATTCCCTGTGAGCCGCCCATTTGGTAGTGTTTGGGCTAAATTTGAACTCAAATAGGTTGATAATTTGTCAGAAAATTGATTTCTATGGGATTTTTTCAAATTTATTTATTTTTAAAATGATAATATAAATAACCAATTTACCCAAAAAATATCTCTCACGTTCCCACTTTTCCTCAATTGTCGTCCATTCTTTTCATTTTTCCAAATTTTCCCCTATTTGAATTTTCACCCCTGTTTGCTTTCTTTCACCAAAATTGCTTCCCTATTCATAGCTTGCTTGCTTTCTTTCTTTTGTTGTTCAAATCCTGTGTGGGAGTGGTGTGATTCAATTGCTCAAAATCTTTTTGGGTGTTTCGATTTTGGCGTAGGGTAAGAGAACGATTTTTTTATCGTTGATGTGGTAATCTTTGGTTGTTAAGTTTTATTTGAAGGAAGGGATTTTTACAAGTGGTTCTTAGTTTTAATTTAATTATTTCGATGTGCTTCTGGAAGAAGATCATGAGGTGTCTTGTAACGCCCCAATTTTCGGGAATTCTGTGAATGTTGGCATAGGTTTAATTATGTTAGTGGGCCTCTAGAAGGCCCAAGCTTAAGATAGAACCCGACAATTTTAGTTAATTTTTGTTCCATAAGAAAAAAGGGGGTGAAATTATGAAATAGGACCTATGTGAAAATGTTTGAAAATGCTATAGGCTAAATTGAAGTGGCCAAATAAATAGGAGTGCAAAATAGGAGGATTTGCATGACAAACCTCCCATTTTACATGAAGTGGCCAGCCATCATGTTGTTGTAGACAATATGACCACTTGATATCCATAATTCAGGGTACGAATTGATAATGGGTTAGGTAAATGTTCCATGATAATGGATTTGGTAAATATTCCATGATAATGGGTTAGGTAAATATTCCATGATAATGGTTTAGGTAAATGTTCCATGATGGGCATTTCATGTCTTTTGTATTAAAGAATTAAATGGATGAAATATGAAATTTTATTAAAAGAAAAAGGGGTGAAAAGAACAAAGTTTTTTTCATCTTTATTCATCATAGCCTAAAGTTAGAGAGGAGAAAGGAGGGGAGAAAGCTCTTGAATTTCGGTCACTTGGGGAAGAAAATTGAAGGTAAGTTCATGGTAGTTTGCTTTTATTTTGAGGTTCATGAGTTCTTCTTGATTCTACCTTAACTCTTGAAGGATATTTTGGTTTTTAGTTGTGTTGTGAGCATTTAGTCATGAATTAAAATGAAGGAAATGGTTGTGTTTCATGTTCTTTTGATGAAAAATGAAAGATAGGTGAAGTTGAGCCAAACAAATGAGCATGCATGTGCCTTAGATACTAAAGGGAAAAATCGGCTAACATGTTTTGCTTTAAAATGATGAAATGGAGATTATACTTAAGTAAAATCATAGATATGTGATGATTGATTGGTGATATACATGTTTAAATAACATGCATGCAAGTTATGTGTGAAAGAGTGATTTGGTAATAAATCTGCTTGGGACAGCAGCAGTAACGTGACTTTGGAAAATCACCATAAATTGTGAGAGATGAGTTAGAAGGTGAATAAATTATGTAATTAAATCTTAATGAGTCTAGTTTCAAATGAAATAAACGAGAACATATTTTGAATTCTGTACAATGAGAAATTTGATTCGTAATGAAGAGTGGTCAGATTAGTCAAATAGTGAAACATGGGAAACTTTAAGAAAAATCTGGTATTTATTGGCCATACCAAAAATTCTTAAAATTTTATGGATAGAAGATATATGAGTCTATTTTCAGGGAAAATTAACGGAACTTGATTTGGAGTTCCGTAGCTCCAGTTATAAATAATTTAGCGACTGTTGCTCAGGAAGACAACTTGCAGTGAAATTATGATTATGTGGTAAACATTGACAAAAAATTGTTAATGAGTTGCTTATTGATTTCTTATAAGCTTACTATGATCTGTAGGTGTGGTTGGCAGAATATTGTAAGGGGTTAATACGTAGTTTATATTTTAATAGTTAGATTAACGCGTTAGTAATCCAATTGTAGGCGGTTCCTGTGTGGATCTCGTCAGCATATCGTCGCAAACAGGTGTGTAACTCACACCCTCTCATAGACTAGATTGGAAAAAGCCGAAAAGCCAAAATACCGAAAAGTCGGTATTTTAAGAATTTACGAGTGTGCGAATGCTCGTAAGATAGTTGGGTTTGTATATTTGGTAATCTAAAGTAATAAACTGCAGTACGCGCGATTTCGTACATTTTGATAATATGGGCTTAATGGGCAAAAGATCGGGTTCATGGGCCAACGGGCCCAATTCGGTAAGTATGCGTGGTAAGTGTTTTGATAGTACGTAAATAGTTAGAATATGCATGAAAACCTTAAAAGTAGCTAAATTACTATAATACCCCTATGTATGGAAAATTACTGTTATACCTCTAGGTGCAAAATTACCGTTATACCCTTAGGGTTAATTTTGACTGAAAAGCATGACGATCTGATTCTGTATGATGTATGCCATGATTATATATCTGTTGCATGGGGACATGGGTTATATTATGGAGGAAGCGTCTTGGTGGCTATGCCACAATTATCTGATCTGGTGGCTCTACCACATATATCTGTTCTGGTGGCTATGCCACGATTATCTGATCTGGTGGCTCTGCCACATATATCTGTTTTGGTGGCTCTGCCACAATATTTGTATCTGGTGACTTCGTCACAATATCTGGCAGCCTCGCTGCAATTTCTATGGTGTGTAGCAGTTAGGTGGGTCGAGTAGTCTCCCCACATGGTGTAAGGCTGGTACGGGGGTGTTATGGATGAATCTGGTTGGGTTTCTGCATAAACATGTAATATCTGTTCTGTTCTGTTCTGTTATGGGCTTATGGGCTTTATTCTGAATTCTGTTCTGGGCTAAGGCCAACTTATTCTATTTCTGTGGTTTGAGCAGATATAGGCTATGGTTGGGTTAATTTACACACTGAGTTTCCCCAAACTCACCCCTTTTATTTTCATCCACGCAGGTAATCCCCAACCATAGTGGGCTTGGAGCTGTGAGGGAATTCGGAGTGGCCACCCGTTCTGAAAGTTTGATTTTCTTCTGGTGAACTAGACATCCTTTTAATTACGTTTGAGGTTTTGGGCTTTTAAATTTAATAAGGCCGCTTATTTATTTTTGATGGTTTTTATATGTTTTATTAAGATAGGTAATATTTATATTTAACTGTTGAAATTGGATAGCTTTAGGGCGCGTTTTCAAAAACAGTAATTGATTTCAAAATAACACGAAAACAAGCAAAGCTTCCGCAATGAAAGTATTTTCCAAAATTAATCACTTTTCCAAAAAAAATGACTTAATCAAATCAGTTTCCTAGAAATATCCATGACGTGAAGGTGTGGCAATGGCGGTATGCATGTCTAGGATTGGATCCGAAGGGAGCTTGGTCCTTAAGCAGTCCGATGGACTTACCACCTCTTTTTCGGTTTCTTACCTGGTGCACAGCTTCCATTCACTTTAACCTATAATGAAATTATCTTTTAAAACACTAAGTAAGTTTTTCTGGATCAACAATATAAAATGTTTTGAACGCTTCGAGGTGGCATGTCGGATCCGGTCATAACGTCTGGGCCGAGTTTGGGGTGTTACATTTAGTGGTATCAGAGCCTAGGTTGCAACAACTCGGCTGTGGAATGGGTTTACAAAAACTAATATTTTCGAAAGTGAAAATTTTATAAAGAATGCCAAAAACTCGATTTTCAAAATTTAGATCTTTAGAAGGTGGCATTCCGAATCTCCGGCTCAAGTCTATAAGTATTCTGAATTTTTCTGAATATTTTCTTGAATTATCTGTCTGTATTGAAACCCTACTAGGACACTCTAGATAGGATGATACTGAAAACATAGAAAAATCTGATAAGAGATTGAAACTGTAGCTAGACTTCGATTCTGCGAAAACAAACTTTGAATTACTGTTTGATTCATAAAACATCTGTAATAATCACTGGAATACTAAGTTAATGCATAAACTTCATGAACAGATAATACGATATGAGTACAAGAGCTACTCGTGGAAGAGGCCGTAGACGTGGCCGAGAAAGGGCTCGAGCGGTATCTTCGTCTTCGGGACATATGCCGGCGGCAGATGCACCGGTACCATCGGCAACGGAAGTGGAGTCTCATGATAGTGGTTCTAGGGATGACGCTCTGTTGCAGGCAATGCTTCGTGTTCTGGAAAGGGTTGCCAAGACAAGTTCGGGCAACGGAATTCGAGGATCGATTTCTGAACGACTCCGGGCCAACCGAGCGGAGATCTTTAGGGGTGTGTCTGGTATCGCCTCGAATGTGGCAGAATATTGGTTGGAGGCCACAGAACGAATTATGGATGACTTGGATTGCTCTGTGGAGCAGAAGCTGAAGGGAGCCGTATCGTTGCTACGGGACGAGGCTTACCAGTGGTGGCTCACTGTGAGAAAAGGAACCCCAGCTAATAGGGTAACTTGGGAACTGTTTAAGACGGCCTTTAAAGGGAAGTATGTTGGAGCGAGTTATGTGGATGCCCGCAGGAAGGAATTCCTAAATCTGGTGCAAGAAGGTAAAACAGTTGCCGAGTATGAGGCCGAGTTTCTAAGGTTGAGTCGGTATGCCGTGGGCCTAGTTGCTACGGAGTATGAGCGAAGTGTGCGCTTCGAGGATGGTCTTAGAGATGACCTCAGGGTGTTGATCGCTCCGCAGAGGGAGCGAGACTTCGCAGTCTTGGTGGAGAAGGCAAGGATTGCTGAGGAGGTTAAGCGTGCTGAAAAGAAAAATCGGGAGAAGGATCGAAACCATTTCTGGATGGATTCAGGACCCTCAGATGGTACAAATAGGATTATTAAGAGAGCAAGAGTGGAGGAACCAGTTCGAGCAGTGCCGATGAATGTGGTCAGACCATCAATCTGTGGAGACTATGGTAAGGTACATTTGGGCGAGTGTAGGAAACGCTCTGCTGCTTGTTTCCGATGTGGATTTATGGAGCATAGAGTACGGGACTGCCTTCAGAAAACTGATCAGGTTCAAGTTGCTGAACAGAGGATTGCTCAACCCGTAAGGGGTAAACCCCAACCACCGAGAGGACATGGACAAGGTAGGGGTGGAAATGGAAACGGTCGAGGTCGGGGGGCACCTGGCAGGGGTGTCGAAAATGCTGAAGCTCGACAGCCAGCTTTGGTGCATGCAGCTCGTCGTCGAGAGGAGGGCGACGTATCTGACGTCATAACTGGTACGTTCTTGGTTTCTGGCATGCCATATACTGCTTTGGTGGATATTGGATCTACTTATTCCTATGTTGCATATGCCATATCTGGGTTGTTGGGTGTGCACTCTAAGAAGATGATGAGTGGGGTATCTGTGTTAAGTCCTTTAGGTCATTCAGTTAGGGTAGACAAACTATATAGGGATATACCCTTAGAAACTCAAGGCAAGGTTTTCCTTGGAGATCTGATGGAGTTACCGTTCGGAGAGTTTGACCTCATTCTGGGAATGGACTGGAGATCTGATAAAGCGACTCTGGATTGTGCTGCTAAACGAATGGTGTTAAGGACCACAAAGGATGAGGAGGTTATGGTGATAGGTGAGCAAAGGGATTATTTGTCTAATGTGGTGTTGGCATTAAGAGCCGAAAAGTGGATTCAGAAAGGTTGTGAGGTCTATTTTGCATTTGTAAGTCAGTCAGAAGAGGAGGGATTGTCAGTGGATAAGGTTAGGACTGTAAAGGAGTTCCAAGATGTTTTTCCGGAGGAGCTTCCAGGATTGCCTCCGAACCAAGAATTGGAGTTTGGAATCGACTTATTACCTAGAACGGCACCGAAGAATTTGGTGGAGCTAAAGGCACAAATTCAAGAGTTGTTGGATAGGGGCTTCATTAGGCCAAGCGTGTCTCCATGGGGAGCACCGGTGCTATTCGTGAAAAAGAAGGATGGTACAATGCGGATGTGCATTGATTATCGCCAGTTGAACAAACTGACGATTAAGAATAAGTATCCACTACCAAGGATTGACGATCTGTTCGACCAGCTTAGAGGAGCTTCTGTATTTTCCAAGATTGATCTTCGATCTGGATATCATCAGTTAAGGTCAAGGAGGCAGATATCCATAAGACAACATTCAGGACTCGATATGGTCATTACGAGTTTCTGGTTATGCCATTTGGACTGACGAACCCTCTTGCAGCGTTTATGGATCTGATGAATCGTGTGTTCCAACCATTTTTAGATCAGTTTGTAGTCGTCTTTATTGACAATATCCTGGTATATTCTGAAACTGAAGCGAAACATGATGAGCATCTCCGTATAGTGCTGCGAGTGTTAAGGGAGAAGGAACTCTTTGCGAAGTTCAGCAAGTGTGAATTTTGGTTGAGGGAGGTAACCTTCTTAGGACATGTGGTCTCTGTCGAAGGGATTAAGGTGGACCCTCGAAAGATTGAAGCAATTTTGGAGTGGAAGCCACCTAGGACGGTGTCGAAAATTCGAAGTTTTCTAGGGTTGGCAGGATACTACAGAAGGTTTGTGGAAGGTTTTTCTGTGATGGCAGCACCTCTGACAAAACTCATAAGGAAAGGAGTACCGTTTGTATGGACTGAGAAGCAGCAGAAAGCTTTTGAGAAGTTGAAGAAAGTTCTGACTGAAGCACCTGTGTTGATTCAGCCGGAGTCTGGGAAGGATTTTACTGTGTACAGTGAAACATCACACGTGGGTTTGGGCTGCGTGTTAATGCAGGAGGGTAAGGTGGTTGCATATGCATCACGATAGCTTAAACCTCACGAAGGGAACTATCCTACTCATGATTTGGAGTTGGCGGCAGTGATATTTGCACTTAAGATTTGGAGACATTACTTGTACAGGGAGAGGTGTATTATATACACAGACCACAAGAGTCTTAAGTATTTGTTGACTCAGAAGGAGCTGAACCTTAGGCAAATGAGATGGATTGAGTTGCTTAAGAATTATGACTGTTCAATCGAGTATCACCCAAGCAAGGCTAATGTGGTAGCCGATGCTTTAAGTCGTAGAACCGTATCTGATCTGAGAGCAATGTTTGCTCGTTGGAGTCTGCATGATGATGGCAGTTTGTTGGCTGAATTGCAAGTAAGGCCAACCTGGGTGGACCAGATTAAGGAAAAGCAGTTGGAAGATGAGTCTTTGGTTGCTCGTTTCCAACAAGTTAAGGAAGGGGAAACTTCTGAGTTTGGGTTAGATGGCGAAGGAGTTCTGTGTTTCCGAGGAAGAATTTATGTTCCGAAGGGCTCTAATTTGAGGCAGACAGTATTGAAGGAAGCTCATGGAGGACTTTGTGCCATGCATCCTGGAGGGAACAAGTTGTATCATGACTTGCTAGAATTGTACTGGTGGCCTGGACTTAAACAAGAAGTAACGGAGTTTGTAGGGAAATGTCTGACATGCCAGCAAGTGAAAGCTGAGCATCAATTACCTTCTGGACTGTTATAGCCAGTGAAGATACCACTTTGGAAGTGAGAGAGGCTAACCATGGACTTTGTGAGTGGGCTGCCCTTGACACTATCGAAGAAAGACTCGGTGTGGGTGATTGTGGATAGGTTGACCAAATCGGCCCATTTCATACCTATTCGTACTGACTTTTCACTTCAAAAGTTAACCAAGCTGTATGTGGCGGAGATTGTACGACTTCATGGAGTCCCAGTTTCGATTGTCTCTGACCGGGATCCCAGATTCACATCTCGGTTTTGGAAAATATTGCATGAGGCGTTGGGGATGCGATTGAACTCTAGTATGGCTTTCCATCCCCAAACTGATGGTCAGTCAGAGAGGGTTATTCAGATTCTGGAGGACATGTTGAGGGGATGCGTGATTGACTTTTGAGGTAGTTGGAAGGATTACTTGCCGTTGGCAGAATTTGCGTACAATAACAGTTACCAGACGAGTATTCGAATGGCACCGTATGAAGCACTGTATGGACAAAGGTGTCGTACACCTAGTTGTTGGACTGAACTAGGAGAGCGACAAATTCTTGGACCAGAGTTGGTAGCTGATACTAAGGATAAGGTCAAAATAATTAGGGACCGATTAAGAGAAGCATCTGATAGGCAAAAGTCGTATGCAGATTTGAAGCGTAAGGAGATTGAGTACTCAGTAGGTGATACGGTTTTCTTAAAGGTTTCTCCTTGGAAGAAAATATTAAGTTTTGGTAAGAAGGGCAAGTTGAGTCCACGGTTCATTGGGCCTTATCGGGTTTTGAAGCGAGTAGGCCCAGTGGCTTATCAATTGGAATTGCCTCCAGATTTAGATAGGATTCACGATGTTTTTCACGTCTCCATGTTAAGGCGTTATCGTTCTGACCCTGCTCATGTCCTGCCAGTTGCAGAAATTGAAGTTCAGACTGATTTGACCTTTGAGGAAGAGCCTGTGCAAATATTGGCTCGAGATGTTAAGGTTCTCAGAAGGAAATCTGTCACGTTAGTGAAAGTACTTTGGCGTAATCATGGAAGGGAAGAAGCTACTTGGGAATCAGAAGAGACTATGTGTCAACAATACCCTCAACTAGTTGGATCAGGTAAATTTCGAGGATGAAATTTCTTTAAGGAGGGTAGAGTTGTAACGCCTCAATTTTCGGGAATTCTGTGAATGTTGGCATAGGTTTAATTATGTTAGTGGGCCTCTAGAAGGCCCAAGCTTAAGATAGAACCCAACAATTTTAGTTAATTTTTGTTCCATAAGAAAAAAGGGGGTGAAATTATGAAATAGGACCTATGTGAAAATGTTTGAAAATGCTATAGGCTAAATTGAAGTGGCCAAATAAATAGGAGTGCAAAATAGGAGGATTTGCATGACAAACCTCCCATTTTACATGAAGTGGCCAACCATCATGTTGTTGTAGACAATATGAGCACTTGATGTCCATAATTCATGGTACAAATTAATAATGGGTTAGGTAAATGTTCCATGATAATGGATTAGGTAAATATTCCATGATAATGGGTTAGGTAAATATTCCATGATAATGGTTTAGGTAAATGTTCCATGATGGGCATTGCATGTCTTTTGTATTAAAGAATTAAATGGATGAAATATGAAATTTTATTAAAAGAAAAAGGGGTGAAAAGAACAAAGTTTTGTCCATCTTTGTTCATCATAGCCTAAAGTTAGAGAAGAGAAAGGAGAGGAGAAAGCTCTTGAATGTTTGGTCACTTGGGGAAGAAAATTGAAGGTAAGTTCATGGTAGTTTGCTTTTATTTTGAGGTTCATGAGTTCTTCTTGATTCTACCTTAACTCTTGAAGCATATTTTGGTTTTTAGTTGTGTCGTGAACATTTAGTCATTAATTAAAATGAAGGAAATGGTTGTGCTTCATGTTCTTTTGATGAAAAATGGAAGATAGGTGAAGTTGAGCCAAACAAATGAGCATGCATGTGCCTTAGATGCTAAAGGGAAAAATTGGCTAACATGTTTTGCTTTAAAATGATGAAATGGAGATTATACTTAAGTAAAATCATAGATATGTGATGATTGATTGGTGATATACATGTTTAAATAACATGCATGCAAGTTATGTGTGAAAGAGTGATTTGGTAATAAATCTGCTTGGGACAGCAGTAGTAACGTGACTTTGGAAAGTCACCATAAATTGTGAGAGATGAGTTAGAAGGTGAATAAATTATGTAATTAAAGCTTAATGAGTCTAGTTTCAAATGAAATAAACGAGAACATATTTTGAATTCTGTATAATGAGAAATTTGATTCGTAATGAAGAGTGGTCAGATTAGTCAAACAGTGAAACATGGGAAACTGTAAGAAAAATCTGGTATTTATTGGCCATACCAAAAATTCTGAAAATTTTATGGATAGAAGATATATGAGTCTATTTTCAGGGAAATTAACGGCACTTGATTTGGAGTTTCGTAGCTCCAGTTATAAATAATTTAGTGACTATTGCTCAGGAAGACAGCTTGCAGTGAAATTATGATTATGTGGTAAACATTGACAAAAATTTATTAATGAGTTGCTTATTGATTTCTTATAAGCTTACTATGATCTGTAGGTGTGGTTGGCCGAATATTGTAAGGGGTTAATACGTAGTTTGTATTTGAATAGTTAGATTAACGTGTTAGTAATCCAATTGTAGGCTGTTCGTGCCTGGATCTCGTCAGAATATCGTCGCAAACAGGTGTGTAACTGACACCCTCTCATAGATTAGATTGGCAAAAGCTGAAAAGCCGAAATGCCGAAAAGTCGGTATTTTGGGAATTTGCGAGTGTGCGAATGCTCGTAAGATAGTTGGGTTGTATATTTGGTAATCTAAAGTAATAAACTGCAGTACGCGCGATTTCGTACATTTTGATAATTTGGGCTTAATGGGCAAAAGATCGGGTTCATGGGCCAACGGGCCCAATTTGGTAAGTATGCACGGTAAGTGTTCTGATAGTACGTAAATAGTTAGGATATGCATGAAAACCCTAAAAGTAGATAAATTACTATAATACCCCTATGTATGGAAAATTACTGTTATACCCCTAGGTGCAAAATTACCGTTATACCCCTAGGGTTAATTTTGACTGAAAACATGACGATCTGATTCTGTATGATGTATGCCATGATTATATATCTGTTGTGTAATGCCCCCACGCCCGAGACCATCACCGGAGTCGAGCTTGAGGGGTTACCGAACATAATTTATCAATTTAAGAACTTCAAATCATTTGTTTCTACATTCACAGCTTTCTAGCTACTCGCGTCACAGTTACAAGAAAAATCATATCTCAAGTTAAGAAACTCGAAATCAAGATCCGTAAATTTTCTTTGAATCTAGATTCATATATCTGTTTACTAATTTTTTTCTAGAATTTTTTTATTGGGCCAATTAGTACAGTTTATTAATTAAAGTATCCCCTGTTTCAGGGTTCGACTGCTCTGACCTCTGTGTATTACGAATCAGATATATCTCTATACAAAATTTCAATGACTGTGAGGTTTGTTTCTATTAAAACTAGACTCAATAATAAATCTGTACATATAAATAAAAACTTCTAATTATTTTATTAAAATTTATTATGAATTTTTAAAGTCAGAACAGGGGATCCAGAAATCACTCTGGCCCTATTTTGTAAAAGTTTAAATATCTCATAAAATATAATTTATATTCCTGTTTTGTTCAATCCATATGAAAATATACTCATTAAGCTTCAATTTCATAACTTACTCATCATTTAGTTCTATTTATACTATTTTTAGTGATTTTTCAAATTCATGTCATTGCTGCAGCAATATTCTGTTTTAAGGCAAGTTTCATCTTTCCATGAATTTTTATGAACTAGATAACCTGTTAAACTTCCATGATATCAAACATGATCTAAATTAGCCATCACCATGACTTATCAATATTAAACATTTTCTCAACCAAAATGGCCATATCATAAAATTATTTACACAAAATAGGTATATTGCTATACATGCCATACTTAAGTAGTTGTACAAGCCATTTACCAAGATAAAAGTCCTTTGGATAGTGTGATCGAACTTTCGACCTGTCCCGATTCCTGAGCCGGCTTGTTCAAAACTACAGTGAAAGAAAAGGAAGGAGTAAGCATAAATGCTTAGTAAGTTCATATGTAATTAACAAGTAACATAACAATACAAATATACCAAACAACTTTAGCATGGTACCACCAAAACATATATCACATCTTTAAACATCATTCATCATCTTACCACCTTATCGTTGTTATATCTATTTTCAACCCGAGGGTTAAGAACATACCAATCCAAAGTGTCCATTTCACAACACTTACCCAAAACGTCACTTATATCTTAAGTGCTCTTCCATTAAACTAGAAATTTCACCCGTTGAACACATCGGAATATAACTCGGATACATGGATAATTTGCACATAAGTGCCACATATGTAATCAAGAAATCATGTAACCCGCCCCTAAGAGAACTCGGACTCAACTCAACGAGCTCGGGCGTTCGCATCCATAAATGAACTCAGACTCAACTCAACGAGTTCGGATGCCTAGTTACATCTCACGAACTCGGACTCAACTCAACGAGTTCGGACATTTGCATCCATAAGTGAACTCGGACTCAACTCAACGAGCTCGGATGCTCAACCATCCTAGTGACATGTCACTTGTATCCTAATCTATTCCTAAGGTTCAAACAGGCTTTTTGCCTCGATCTCACATTTGCCGTCTTCTATGGAATATCGAAACCGATACTCGGTAGCAATTCATATTTATCAAGTAGTAAACATAATTTGCATATTACTCAACATTAACCACAAAGCATAATATTTCACGATTAAAAATCAGCATATCATATAATTAACATTAATAACTTAAAAATAACATTTATGCTACATTATTTACACATGAACTTACCTTGGTACCAAATATAAAGATTTTACAATTTAGTCCACAATCTTTTCTTTTCCTCGATCACGACTTGAATCTCGTTCTTGATCT